>NC_090375.1:127840323-128154073 GCF_036365525.1 Heterodontus francisci | reverse complement strand
AGTGGGGCGAGGATCATGTGATGCATGATGCAGCAAATTAAAGAGAAAGGACAAGGCAAGAGAGCAAGGTAGCAATAAGGGTAATGATAATCAGAGTGTAGCAGGAAGGGACAGAGTGTACCAGCAGATAAGACCAGAATCTGAATGGATGAATTGTCAGTTCAAATAGAAATAAATATGTATGACCTGATAGCCATTACAGATACGTGGCTACAAGGTAACCAAGGCTGGGACCTGAATATTCAAGGGTACTTAGCATTTCGGAAGGACAGGGAGCTAGGAAAAGGTGGTAGAGTATCTCTGTTAATTAAGGATGACATTAGGATAATTGTGAGAGATGACCTTAGTTCTAAAGATCAAGATGTAGAATCAGTTTGGTTAGATTTAAGATATAGGAGAGGTAAGAAATCACTTGTGGCAACAGTTTATAGACTCCCTAACATTAACAACACTGTAGGACAGAGTACACAGGAAGAAATAATGGGGGCTTGTGAGAAAGGTACTGCAATAATCATGGGAGATTTTTAATCTAAACATAGATTGGATGAATCAGATTGGCAAAGATAGCCGGAAGAGTATTTTCGGGACAATTTCTTAAAGCAGGATGTTCTAGAACCAACCAGAGAGCAGGCTGTTTTAGACCTGGTAGTGTGCAATGAGACAGCATTAATTAATGACCTCTTCGTAAAGAAGCCTCGAGGTAGCAGTGATCCTAACATGAATGAATTTTGCATTCAGTTTCAGGGAGAGAAGAGTGAGTCTGAGACTAGTGTTTTAAATTTAAATAAAGGCAATTACAATGGTATGAAGACTGAGCTGGCTAAAGTGAGCTGGGAAATTAGGTTAAGGGGGAGGTCAGTAGAGATGCAGTGGCAGACATTTAAGGAGATATTTCATAAAACTCAGCAAAAATACATTCCAGTGAGAAGGATGCATCATCCATGGCTAACTAAGGAATTTAAAGCTAGTATCAAATTGAAAGAAAAAGCATACAATTCTGCAAAGATTAGTGGTAGGTCAGAAAATTGGACAAAATTTAAAAACCAGCAAAGAATGACTAAAAAAAGGGGGGAGAAATTAGAATATGAGACAAAACTAGCTTGAAATATAAAAATAGATAGTCTCTACAAGTATTTAAAAAGGAAAAGAGTAAATAAAGTGAGCATGGGTCCTCTAGAGTGTGAATCTGGGGAATTAATAACAGGAAATAAGGAAACGGCTGTCTGTCTTCACTGCAGAAGACACAAATAACATCCCAGAAATACTTGTAAATCAAGAGGTGAAAGGGAGGGAACAACTTAAAACTATGACAATCACCAGGGAAAGGGTACAGAGAAAACCATTAGAACTAAAGGTTGACAAGTCCCCAAGACCGAATGGACTTCATCCTAGGGTCTTAAAAGAGGTAGCTGTGGAGATAGTAAATGCATTGGTTCTAATTTTCCAAAAATTTCCTAGATTCTGGAAAGGTCCATCAGTTTGGAACATAGCGAATGTAACTCCTCTATTCAAAAAATAAGGGAGACAGAAAGCAGGAAACTACAGGCCAGTTAGCCTAAATTCTGTCATAGGGAAATTGCTAGAATCTATTATTAAGGAGGTTATAGCAGGGCACTACTTAGAAACTCTTAATGCGATCAGGCAGAATCAACATACAGAGTGAAAGGGAAATCACGTTCAACTAATTTCTTAGAGTTCTTTGAGGAAGTAACAAGCAAGGTGGATAAAGGGGAACCTGTAGATGTGATGTACTTGGATTGCCAAAGGCTTTTGCCACTTCAAAGGTTACTACACAAAATAAGAGCTCATGGTGTAGAGGGTAACATATTAGCATGGATAGAGGATTGGTTAGCCAACAGGAAGCAAAGAGTATGGATAAATGGGTCATTTTCAGATTGGCAAGCTGTAACTAGTGGAGTGCCACAGGGATCAGTACTGGGGCCTTAACTATTTGCAATCTTTATAAATGGCTTGAATGAAGGGACCGAAAGTATGATTGCTAAATTTCATGATGACACAAAGATAGATTGGAGAGTATGTTTTGAGGAGTCTGCAAAGGGATTTAGATAGGTTAAGAGTGTGGGCAAAAATTTGGCAGATGCAGTATAATATGGGAAAATGCAAACTTGTCCACTTTGGTAGGAAGAATAGAAAAGCAGAATATTATTTAAATGGAGAGAGATTGCAGGACTCTGTGGTACAGAGGAATCTGGGTGTCCTGGTACATGAATCACAAAAGGTTAGTATGCAGGTACAGCAAACGATTAGGAAGGCAAATGGAATGTTGTCCTTGATTGCAAGAGGAATGGAATATAAAAGTATAGTTTTCGTCTCCTTACTTAAGAAAGGATAATTGCATTAGAAGTAGTTGAGAGAAGATTCACTCGACTGATTCCTGAGCTGAAGGGGGTATCTTATGAGGAAAGGTTGGAAAGGTCGGGCCTGTATTCATTGCTGTTTAGAAGAATGAGAGGTGACCTTATTGAAACATATATGATCTTGAGGGGACTTGACATGGTGGATGCTGTAGGGATGTTTCCTCTTAAGAAAGAAACTAAAACCAGGGGACACAGTTTAAAAATAAGTGGTCTCCCATTTAAGACGGAGATGAGGAGAAATTTTTTCTCTCAGAGGGTCGTTAGGCTGTTGAATTCTCTTCCCAGAGCACAGTGGAGATTGGGTCATTGAATATTTTTTAAGTCTGAGTTAGATAGATTCTTGATTGACAAGGGAGTCAAAGGTTATAGCAGTAGACAGGAAAGTAGAGTTGAGGCCACAATCAGATCAGCCAAGACCTTATCAAATGGCACAGCAGGCTCAAGCGGCTGAATAGCCTGCTCCCATTCCTAATTTGTATGTTCATATGTTATACTGGAATGGATCAAATAATTTAGTGTTCATAAAATCCCTTGCATATCTCAAAGTTTTATAAACTATTGGTGACATACTCAAAATGTTCCACAGTGAACAACTGGCTGATGGCATATTTAGAGTACTGCCTGAGAATAGTTAACATCAATTAAACATATCTCCACAATGTCATAATAAACTCAAATATGCAGGCTGTTAGAACTGTAAAAAGAGCTCAACATTTGGTAAATTAGTGAAAACTAGAATATTGCATAATACTTACAAAAATGTGTCAATTTCTTCTCCAATTCATTAAAACAATTTCAAAATATCCCATATAGCTTTTTTGTTCCGGGGGGTGGTGGGGTAGCGGGAAAGGCGGAGGAAGGGGGCAAGAGTGTTATAAATCTATTGAGAAATTTTCAATTCAACAGGCTGACATTTATGAAGTTCCCAGACATGTTCATAGCTGCTTTATAAAAATAAACTTCAAAGAAATATATAGGCCTGCATTTTCATTATGGAGATGAGAAACAGGAACCGGGTCTGGTGTTGGGTCAGAAACCTGCCTCCTGTGGGAGCTGATTCAGATTGCAATTTTCAAATTGGTAAGGCCTTAATTGGTATGGAGATGGGTTTCCTGTCCTCTTAGAGCCAGTGGGATTGAAAATGGCAGTGGGTCAGATCAAATGTGGGGCTCATGTGGACTTCCACGCAATCATCATTGGAGCTGCTTGTTGTCCTGAGGGAGAGATCTGCCTTCCACAGCACCAGAGGGAAGTGAGATGTCACAGGAGAGCTGGAGGCCCAGCACTAGGGGCAGAGCAGACCTTCGCTTCATCGATGTCCACTTGGAATTAATGCTGGAGACCATGAGTGACAGGAGGGAGATCCTCTTCCCAGAGGGTGGCAGGAAGATGCCACCTCGTCGTGCAGCGGGGGCACCTCTCTGTTCAGTGTTATCCTCCTTCGCCCCTCTTCCTCTCTTACCTCCTATTCCTCCCCCGATGAGCTGACTCCTTCCAGCGCCTCAATGTCCTCAAGGTCCATACCTTTCTGGAGGGCCATGTTATGGAGCGCACAGCAGAACACCACAATGACGGAGACCCTGAGGATCCAGGCACTGTGATGTGATGGCCTGCTCAATGGTTGGCCTGCTCAGCAGGTGGCATTAGTTGTTTCACCTGTGCTTCAGTCTGGGGCTCTCGTAGCAGGATCATTTCAAGGGATTTCCCTTTTCCCCTTAGATCCATCCATGCACTTTGGGGAATGGAGTGAAGTACCAAGGGAGCCTAGAATGGCGGAGGCTGAAGGAGTCATGGAAGCTGCCAGGAAAGCAAGCGCACACATGGAGGAAGCTCTTGTTGTGGTTGCGGACCAGTCGGATGTTGACGGAGTGCAAGTCCTTCCTGTTGATGGATCTCACTGGCCAATTGCTGGGTGCCTTGATGGCCACTTGGGCACATGTAATGAAGCCCTACACCTGGAGGAAATCCAGTGATGGAGGCTAAACACAATGCCCTCTGTGCCTGTGCAGGCCCATCTGTGTCAAAGTGGGTGTAGTCCCCTGCCCTCCTGAAAATGGCATCTGTAACCTGCCTGCCCAATGGCCTGATGAGCTGTCAACTGCGAGATGCGACCTGGGTCCACAGTTGATCCCTGGAACGACCCAATTGCATAGAAATTTAGGGTGACGGAGACCTTGATGGCTGCAGGTAGAGGACTGCCATGGGGCCGTGAGTCCTCAGGTCATTGTGAATCAGAGCACAAAGGTCTGAGACCATCTGTCGGGATAGGTGCAGCCTGGTGTTCAGTCATTTGCAGGTAGCTGACTCTTGGGCAGTGAACCCAATGTCTAGGGTAGCACTTTCTTCCTCTTCCAGCACCCCGCTGTGCTCATCTAGCCTCCTGCTACTGCTAATCCTGGCTGTTCTGTCCAATATCAGAGTGGTCAGAGTTCCCATCTGAACTCCCTCAGCTGGGTTTTATGCGTTCACCAGTCCTACCCTTGCCGACGCCAGCTGTCTAAGTGATACCAGTGGCTTCATGTCCCTCTCTGGTTTCCTGCCACTCATCACTGAGAAAATGAAGTCTTACAGCTGCAGCAATGGCCATTCTGTGGCACTTTTGAAGCAGCTGAGTTTTTTTGGCCTCTATAGTCTTTTAATCAGCCCTTTGTTATGAACAGGTTGTTAACTTTTTATTTTCTTTAAAACAGATTTCTCTGTACTTCCAACCACCTGTCCATAAACAGATAAGTAATTGAATTTTTCCCTCCCTTAAACCCTGATCGCCACAACACACAGTTGTTAAAGTTAACTCAAAGGATTAGGGTTTATTAACACACATTCTTAAACTTGGGAAAGGGTTTAACTTCGCCACGCATGCTCACAAACATACAAGGAAAGTTTAAAGGCACAAAAAAAGCAAGTACGTTTACTAAATGGAAGTATAACACAAATTTCAGTTGGAACTAGAGTCCATTTTTTATCAAAAAGTTCAAAAAAAACTGGAGATCACCAACTGGAAATACTGAGTGGGGGAGGAGCTAGTGGAAATACCTCTTCTCTTACTCTTTCTTATTTTTTGCACTCTCGAAGGTAAATGGAGGGAGCCTAATTGCTGAAGTCAGTTTTTTTGGCGGACAGAAAGCTGGCAGAAAATGGATTTTCTTGCTGTTTGCAGACAGGCTTCCTTTTTCTCTGCTTCTTGCAGACTGTGGCTCCCTTTTTAATTATCTTGCTGGAAGGCCTTAGAGAGAAGTCAATGCAGCTTGAAGGCAGCTCTGGTTCTGCCCAAGGCAGCTGTGGTTTGCACAAGATGTACTCTCAACTGCTATAGTTTCCAATCCAGGCAGGCTGTAAAGGGTGGCTTCTGGGTCCTGTGACTGGACCCCTTCAAGTAGTTGTCCACCTGATCTCCCTCCTCCATTTTATCAATTGAAACACAGAAGTAAAAACTTAAACATGCTGTATAAAATGGCGGTTGACAATAATACTCAAGTGCACAAAACACAATTTACAGTTGGTTCTCATCTGCTCATGACAATTTACAGTTGGTTCCCATCTATTCATGACACCTTCCCATAGCCTTCATGGCCAACCACTGTGTTCACGTCTTGAACGCCCTGTCATGATCCCCCATGGCATCCTCCACATTCCATAAAAATTAAAAACTGCTGCTGACAAGCCTGTTAATGAGTTCTTCAATAAGTTCAACAGGCTATTAATTAGAAGCGTGCACTCAACCCGTTCCTTCGCTGCCGGCATCCCTTTAAAAATGGCGTCCCATTCTGGAGGTGGCGGGTCCTATGCCGACCTGCATGAACAGAATATTCAAAAACTCGCTCGCCTCTGCACCCGCAATCAGCAGGCTTTGAAAATGTAGCCCATAATCACTTCACAAGGCATTCAAAAATGCACAATTTCTTGTTCCAATAAGCCTGCTATATTAGAATTAAGGCAGCATAGGAAGCTAGGTTATTGCTAAAATCTGAAAAAAGGCTATAATTTCACTGAGGCAAGAAATTATTTGAAGTGAAAATGAGATGCAATGTGGCCGATTTTCAATTTTGAGTTTGGGCCTCACTTCAATTTTACCAGCGAGCTGCATGCTTCAAATGGTTAGCTAACTGCAACTTGTCAACTCGGGCCAGTGCAGTATTGAGTGTGACTCCAATGCCTCACTGATCCACACATAGGTCCTGGGAGGATGAAGGGAGCTGAACACTTTGATGCCATTACTGGCCTATTAACATAGGCTTAGACGGGTGAAAATCAGTCCCAATGGATTGTCACCAACAAACAGTTGGATCAGAAAAATCCATGTCGTTTTTCTTTATAAGATTTATAAATTGAAATCAGCTACCATCTTTATGCCTCTTATCTCTCTCCCTCACTGTAACTAAAACTTAGCCATTAGTGGTTTTCAACTCAAACACAACAATCTCAACTGAACATGACATGTTCTCTGTGTCCACAATTCAGTATTCTGTAAGGAGTTCCATTTCAACAACGAATACCATTTTTCACCCAACTTCAGTTTCCCACTAAAATAAAAGCAAAATGCTGCAGATGCTGGAAATCTGAAACAAAAACAGAAAATGCTGGAAATACTCAGCAGGTCTGGCAGCATCTGTGGAGAGAGAAGCAGAGGTAACATTTCAGGTCTGTGACCTTTCGTCAGAAGTGGCAAAGGTTAGAAATTGATGTGTTTATGTATCTGTAATGCATGAAGATCAGTATGTATGCTACACATTCCATTTTAAAAATAGGTAAATAGGGTTTTCCAATGCTAAGATGTCCATAGTTACAACTCACCATTCTACTTTGTGATTCTAGGCATGACTTTGATAGAATTTTCCACTATTACATGAGCAGCTATGAGCTGTTGTAGTCCCAGCCATGCCAGCATTTCTATTTCAAAAGTTCCAGATCCCCACTGCTAAGCCACCACAGCTTCACTCGGCCCCAAGATGCAACTAGTATTCCAACCACTCAACAGCTCTGACCAGCTAACAATAAATTCAGAGCAATTACTTTATTAGGTGTTACCTTTCCAGTTTTTCTCATTTTTAATTTTTAAATGACTTACCATTCTCATTAAATAATCTATAAAACCTTTCCAGGTTTGACCCTCCCTTCTCCCTGTTTTTTTTTAGTTCTTTTTTTTCAAGTTCTTTTTTTAGATTAATTTTTTTAAAATCTTTTTGTCACCTTCTGTATTTGTTCCAGCTTGCATAACATAAGAACAAAAGAAATAGGAGCAGGAGTACAGCATACAGCCCCTCAAGTCTGCTCTGTCATTCAATATGATCATGGCTGATCTTCAGCCTCAACTTTTCCACTCACTCCCCAGATCCCTCGATTCCCTGAGAGATCAAAAATCTATCTATCCCACCCTTGAATATACTCCATGATCGAGTATCCACAACCCTCTGGGATCTGGAATTTCCCCAAAACTTCTTTCTCCCAATATTGGGATTCCAGATCATTCCCACCACCACTGCATCAACTGCCACTTAGATTAGATTAGATTAGAGATACAGCACTGAAACAGGCCCTTTGGCCCACCGAGTCTGTGCCGAACATCAACCACCCATTTATACTAATCCTACACTAATCCCATATTCCTACCAAACATCCCCACCTGTCCCTATATTTCCCTACCACCTACCTATACTAGTGACAAGTTATAATGGCCAATTTACCTATCAACCTGCAAGTCCTTTGGCTTGTGGGAGGAAACCGGAGCACCCGGAGAAAACCCACGCAGACACAGGGAGAACTTGCAAACTCCACACAGGCAGTACCCGGAATCAAACCCGGGTCCCTGGAGCTGTGAGGCTGCGGTGCTAACCACTGCGCCACTGTGCCGCCACTTGTTACCAGACTCCAGCTCTGGACTCCAGGGCACTCTATTACAGACAGTTCACATAGCTCATGTCTTTTCCAAGAAGTATTTATTCATTTAATTATTTTTAAGATTGATATTTTTATTTACAAAATAAAAGTCACCTCCACCCCAGCCAACCAACTTCATTCAACTCCGTTTTCCTAAATGTATCCATCCCCAGATTGGGCTTCCAGGCCATCCCACTGCGCCCAGCTCTAACCGCTATCACTCAGGAGATTACAGCTCGAGCATTTAGGGTCCACCATTTCACTCAGTTGACATCTCACCAAATCTTTTCAATAAATATTTATTCAATTAATGTTTAAAAGTTGAGCCAGTTTTAATTTAATTAATATTTAACAATCTTTGGTAAATAATTTTTAAATGTTCAATTCATAAATAATACATATAAATGTACAATGTTTTTACTTAATTCATAAATATAAATTAATTTTAATTACATATTGACAGAACCATACTCACTTGCAATGAATTTTTAAAATCATTTTAACATCTTACTGATTTACATTAGATGACCAATTTTTTCTATATTTTGCTTTGTATCATTTCATTAATCACTTCCAAAATTTACTGAATAACATAACAGTTAGATTTGGATAATTATGAATTCCATTTTTCATAGTATATTCTAGGAGAGATCTTTTGCTATTGGTACTATTTTAGATTGTTGATTAAGGATAAGATCTGGTTAAGATTGCAAGGAAACAAGAGAGCACCATAGTCAAATAGAGTAACATGACCTCAGACAGGCACAATGCAGTGGACAGTAACAGCTTCAGTGGGACAACAGGTGCAGATGTGACAGATTGTATTCTCCAATTCACCATGGACAACTCCAAAGGAGATGGACTTGCATGGAGAAATTGGAAGAGTTACTTAATATCTAATATTTAATGCAATTGTCTTCAAAATCACCTGCAGCCATCCTAACTTCAACTACTCTACTGTAAGGTATAACCCACAGAGCAATCTAGTTAATATTTGCAGTATGGCATCATATAGCCTAACACACTTACCTTCAGAAGTGGGGCGGAGTGGAGCTCTTCCAGCGCGCCGGAGTTTTGAAAGAAAAAGCCAACAGTGACGTCAGAGGAGAGCTGCAAGGTGATTGGTTGGTGAGTCACTGCTGTTAGTGCATTTAAATATCTTTAAAAAAAGGGGAAAGTTTTTTTTGTTGAAAAAAAAACCTCTGGTGATAAGGTGAGTACTACTAATGTGTTTTTTTTAATTCAGTGTAACTTATTAAGGATAGAGTGGTGCAGTGGTTAGCACTGCAGCCTCACAACTCCAGAGACCCAGGTTCAATTCTCGGTACTGCTTGTGCGGACTTTGCAAGTTCTCCCTGTGACCGCGTGGGATTCCTCTGAGCGCTCTGGTTTCCTCCCGCATGCCAAAAACTTGTGGGTTGATGTCTCATCATGTCTCACGAATTTGATTGAGTTTTTTGAGGAGATGACCGAGGACTGACGAGGGCAGGGCGGTGGACGTTGTCTATATGGACTTTAGCAAGGCCTTTGACAAGGTCCCGCATGGTAGGCTGGTCCAAAAGGTTCAAACACATGGGATCCAGGGTGAGCTAGCCAATTGGATACAAAATTGGCTTGGTGATAGGAGGCAGAGGGTGGTAGTGAAGGGCTGTTTTTCAGATTGGAGGCTGGTGACCAGTGGCGTGCCGCAGGGATCAGTGCTGGGCTCTCTGTTGTTAGTCATATATATTAATGACTTGGGTGTGAATGTAGGGGGCATGATTAGTAAGTTTGCAGATGACACCAAAATTGGTGGTATAGTGGACAGTGAAGAAGATTGTCTAAGGTTACAACAGGATATAGATCAACTGGGAAAGTGGGCAAGGGATTGGCAAATGGAATTTAACGCAGACAAGTGTGAAGTGATGCATTTTGGGAAGTTAAACCAGGGCAGGACATATTCAGTGAATGGCAGGGCCCTGGGGAGTGTTGTTGAGTAGAGAGATCTTGGGGTGCAAGTACATAGTTCCCTGAAAGTGGCAACACAGGTAGACAGGGTGATGAAGAAGGCATATGGCATGCTTGCCTTCATCAGCCGAGGCACTGAGTACAAGAGTTGGGACGTCATGTTCCAGTTGTATATAACGTTGGTTAGGCCGCATTTGGAGTACTGTGTGCAGTTCTGGTCGCCACACTACAGGAAAGATGTGATTAAGCTATAGAGGGTGCAGAAAAGACTTACAAGGATGTTGCCTGGTTTGGAGAGCTTGAGTTATAAAGAGAGATTGGATAGGCTGTGTCTGTTTTCCCTGGAGCGAAGGAGGCTGAGAGGGGACATGATAGAGGTATATAAAATTATGAGAGGCATAGATAGGGTAGATAGCCAGAGTCTGTTTCCCATGGTAGGGGTGACTAAAACTAGAGGGCATAGATTTAAGGTGAGAGGGAGGAGGTTTAAAGGGGATCAAAGGGGTAAATTTTTCACACAAAGAATAGTGGGTATCTGGAATGAGCCGCCAGAGGAGGTGGTGGAGGCAGGAACAGTAGCAACATTTAAGAGGTATCTGGACAGGTACTTGAATGAGCAAGGCATAGAGAGATATGGAATTAATGCAGGCAGGTGGGATTAGTATAGATAGGCATTATGGTTGGCATGGACGCGGTGGGCCAAAGGGCCTATGCTGTAGGACTCTATGACTCTATGACATGCTGCTTTAGCATAACATCCTACATCCTGCCCCTAGTTTCTTTATTTAGCACAATTAGCCAAGTATCATAGTTATGCTTAGAAGGGAGGTGGGTGGCATTTATGAAAATGCTTTTTTTGAGGCAGATCGCAAAGATAAATTGCTGCCTAGGTTATGGAACATCTGTGATTGGTCCTCCAGTACAATTTTTACACAGATTTTATAGCACAGAAACAGGCCAATCAACCTAAGGTATATGGCGGGTCTTTTCTACTTTACTTATCTCACACTATCAACATCTTCTTCTGCTCCTTTCTCCAACATATACTGCCTAGGTCGGTGTCCTTGTTGCTTCAAAAGAGCAGGTTAAAATACAAAACAGCATCGTCAGTGTGAAATGTTGGTGGTGAGTCACCCAGCCGATTATAACTGCCTATCTACCTGTATTCCACTGAGTGGGTAGCATTAAAACCAGCTTTCATGTCCTATATACATCCTGTTATGCCATATAACTGACAAAGGAAAACTGAAACTCACCTCAACCATAAAAGTGACTGTATATTTAATTTTAAAGATCAACTCAGAAAAAATAGGTTTATATTTGCTAACTCTGGTTAAAAAAATCATGGGAGGAATTTTATCCTGGCAGAGATGGGGGGTGCGTGGGGGTGGGGAGGGATTTGACCTCAGGAAAAACTGATGCTGAGTTCCCTGCGACGCCTGTTTCCTGGAAGGCCCACCGAATTCAGTGCCAACGGGGCACTTAAGTGGACAGCGGCTGGCCTTCCATAAGATCTAGGACTGAGTCGCTGGAAGTCCCGCCCTTGGAGAGCTGCCGGCCATTCAGAGGGCTGGCAACTGCAGCACCACCACAGAGGTGGTGGCTGCTGCTGGAAGTGACCGTCCTAGAGGCCGAGGAGTGTCACTGGAGCCAGGCCTCAGGTAGGTCAGGGCGGGAGGGGGATGGCAGCAAGGGCAGGTGGGTGGCCCTCAGCAGGCCCCCCCTTTCCCAATGCCGGGTCACTCGTTCAGGCTCTAAGTGCCTTTTAATAAAGGATCCTCCCCCCAACCATCCCCCCAGGCTGGGAAGCAGCCCACACAGTTTTTCCTACCGTGCTTACTGTGCGGCAACAGGGCCACCCATCGCACAGGTAATTGTGGCTGTGGTAGGAAGAGGCCCTTAATTGCAGTAATTTCCCAGTTAAGGGCCTCACGTGGCAGCGGGGCGGGAAGAACATTCATAGGCCTTCCTGCCCCGGACTAAATTTCGGCAGAGGCGGGTTGGTGGCAGGAACCTCACCCCCCCCCACCCACCACACCATCCCACCCAATTTTATGCTCTCCCCACCTTCAAACGCGCCACAGGGGAGAGCCTAAAATTCCACCCATATGTTCACTCAGTTTGATTGCATTTTGATGAGTAAGATCATTTATACACTTAGGGAAACAAAAGGGGATACTCCTATAATTTCTTGAATACAAGAAGGACAATGTTTGGGGTTTATGAAAAATCACCTGCTGACTACATTTTTTTTCTTTCATGGATATGGGCATCACTGGCAAGGGCAGCGTTTATTGCCCATCCTTAATTGCCCTTAAGAAGGTAGTGGTGAACTGCCCTCTTGAACTGCTGCAGTCCATCTGGTGCAGGTACACCAACATTACTGTCAGGGAGGGAGTTCCAGGGTTTTGATCCAGTGACAGTGAAGGAACGGCAATCTATTTCCAAATCAGGATGGAGTGTGACTTGGAGGGGAACTTGCAGGTGGCGGTATTCCCATGCATCTGTTGGCCTTGTCCTTCTAGATGGAAGTGGCCATGGGTTTAGAAGGTGCTGTTGAAGGAGCCTTGGTGAGTTGCTGCAGTGCATCTTGTATATGGCACACAGTGCCACCACTGTGTGGCAGTGGTGGAGGCAGTAAATGTATAAGGTGGTGTATGGGGTGCCGATCAAGCAGGCTGCTTTGTCCTGGATGGTGTTGAGCATCCTGAGTGTTGTTTAAGCTGTGCTCATCTAAGCAAGTGGAGACTATTCCGTCACACTCCTGACTTGTGCCTTGCAGACAGTGAACAGGCTTTGGGGCGTCAGGAGGTGGGTTACTTGCTGCAGAATTCCCAGTCTCTGACCTGCTCTTGTAGCCACAGTATTTATGTGGCTGCTCCAGTTGTGTTTCTGGTCAATGGTAACCCCAGGATGTAGATCGTGGGCGATTCAACAATGGTAATGCCATTGAATGTCAAGGGGAGATGGTTAGATTCTCGCTTATTGGAGACCTTCATTGCCTGGCACTCATGTAGTGCAAATGTTACTTGCCACATATCATCCCAAGCATGAATGTTGTCTAGGTCTTGCTGCATATGGACATGGACTGCTTCAGTATCTGAGGAGTTGCAAATGATCCTGAACATCGTACAATCATCAGCGAGCATTCCCATTTCTGACCGTATGATGGAGGGAAGGTCATTCATGAAGCAGTTGCAGATGGTTAGACCTAGGACACTACCCTGAGGAACTCCTGTAGTAATGTCCTGGGGCTGACGTGATTGGCCTCCAACAACCACAACCATCTTCCTTTGTGCTAGATAGGACTCCAACCAGTGGAGAGTTATCGCCTGATTCCCATTGATCTCAGTTGGGCTAGGGCTCCTCGATGCCACCCTCAGTCAAATGCTGCCTTGATGGCAAGGGCAGTCACTCTCACTTCACATCTTGAGTTCAGCTCTTCTGTCCCTGTTTGGACCAAGGTTGAAAGTTCTGGAGCTAAGTGGCCCTGGCGGAACCCAAACTGAGCATCACTGAGCAGGTTATTGCTGTTTAACTGGCATTTAATAGCACTGTTGACAACACCTTCCATCACTTTGCTGACGATTGAGAGTAGACCAATAGGGCGGTAATTGGCTGGATTGGATTTGTCCTGCTTTTTGTGTGCAGGGCATACCTGGGCAATTTTCCACATGGTCTGGTAGATACCAGTGTTGTAACTGTACTGGAACAGTTTGGCTAGGGGCGTGGCCAGGTCTGCAGCACAAGTCTTCAGGACTACAGCTGGGATGTTGTGAAGACCATAGCCTTTGCAGTATCCAGTGCCTTCCGCCATTTTTTGATATCATGTGGAGTGAATCGGATTGGCTGAAGACTGGCACTTGTGATACTGAGGACCTCAGGAGGAGGCTGAGATGGATCATCCACTTAGCACTACTGGCTGAAGATGGTTGAGAAAGCTTCAGCCTTTACATTTGCACTGATGTGCTGGGCTCCCTCATCATTGAGGATGGGGATATTTGTGGAGCCTCCTCCTCCTGTTGGCTGTTTACTTGTCCACCACCATTCACGACTGAATGTGGCAGGACTGCAGAGCTCTGATCGAATCCATTGGTTGTGGGTTCGCTTAGTTCTGTTTACCACATGCTGCTTCCACTGTTTGGCATGCATGTAGTCCTGTGTTGTAGCTTCACCAGGTTCATACCTCATTTTTAGATATGCCTCACGCTGCTCCTGGCATACTCTCCTGCACTCTTCAGTGAACCAGAGTCGATCCCCTGGCTTGATAGCCATGTTAGAGTGAGGGATATGCTGGGCCATGAGGTTACAGGATACAATTCTGCTGCTGCTGATGGCCCACAACTCCTCATGGATGGCAAGTTTTGAGTTGTCAGATCTGAATCTATCCTATTTAGCACAGTGGTAGTACCACACAACACGATAGAGGGTATCCTCAGTGTGAAGATGGGACTTCATTTTCACAAGGTCTGTGTATTGGTGACTCGTACCGATATGGTCACAGGCAGATGCATCTGCAACAGGTAGATTGGTGAGGACAAGCTCTAGTAGTTTTTTCCCTCTAGTTGGTTCCCTGCGGCAGGCCCAGTCTGGCAGTTATGTATTTCAGGACTTGGCCCGTTCGGTCGTAGTGGTGCTACCAAGCTACTCTTGGTGATGGACATTGAAGTCCCCCCACCCAGAGAACATTCTTTGCTCTTGCCACCCTCAGTGCTTCTTCAAAATGCTGTTCAACATGAAGGAGTACTGATTCATCAGCTGAGGGAGGGCAGTAGGTGGTAATCAGCAGGAGGTTTCCTTGCCCATGTTTGACCTAATGTGAAGAGACTTCATGGGATTGGGAATCAATGTTGAGAACCCCCAGGGCAGCTCCCTCTCGACTGTATACCACTATGCCAACACCTCTGGTGGGTCTGTCCTGCCGGTGGGACTAGATATACCCAGGAAAGGCAGTGGTGGGGTGTCTGGGACATTGCATGTAAGGTATGTTTCCGTGAGTATGACTATGTCAGGTAGCTGTTTGACTAGCCTGTGGGACAGCTCTCCTATTTTTAGCACAGGCCCCCCAGATGTTAATAAGGAGAACTTTGCAGGGTCGAAAAGACTGTGTTTGCCATTGTCGTTTCCGGTGCCTAGGTCGATGCCAGGTGTTCCCTCCAGTTTTATTCCATTTCAACTTTTGAATGGCTTGCTAGGCTATTTCAGAGGGCAGTTAAGAGTCAACCACTTTGCTGTGGGTCTGGAGTCACATGTAGGCCAGACCAGGTAAGGACAGCAGATTTCCTTCCCTAAAGAACATTAGTGAACCAGGTGGGTTTTTACAACAATCAATGGTAGTTTCGTGGTCAATATTGCCGACTAGCTTTCAATTCCAGATTTTCATTAATTAATTACATTAATTAATTAATTGAATTTAAATTCCACCAGCTGTCATGGTGGGATTTTAACCAGTGACCCCAGAGTATTAGCCTGGGTCTCTGGATTACTAGGCCAGCGGCATTACCATTATGCCGCCATCACAACTGATCCTCCTTGCAACAGCTGGAAAATTACTACTGTGTTCCGATGGACAGTTCCAAATTAACAAAGATCAACAGATCTTAATCACTGCTCCCATTTTCTCAGGCAGCACGTGTTGGTAATGGAGGAAGCTGGACCATAGCCACTGGGAGTGGAGGAGGCGTGGGCTGATACTTGGAGTGGGAATCCTCTATCAGTAACCCTGCACCCCTAGGGTCTGTGCACCTTTCTTCACTACATTGCCAAGCCATGAGAATTTTCTCTTTGCCAGATTTTACATGCTTCCCTCCTCATGAGCTATTCCACTGTAACCATTTACACCTACTCTGGACCCTTTCTTTGTTTCTTTAATTTCTGTCTTGCACCATCATCACTTTTGTTATCACAGACCTTCCCCCCTAACTTTGTTCTCCCCACCACCACCCCCTTTCTCTGTCTCTGTCCTTGCTTAAAAATGGTTAACCTCGAACATTTTCTAGTCCTGATGAAATGTCATTGACCAGAAACATTAACTCAGTTTCTCTCTCCACAGATGCTGCCTGATCCGCTAAGTGTTTTCCAGAATATCCTGTTTTTCTTCCAGAATTCCAGCATCTGTGGCATTTTCCTTTTGGCAAATGTGCACTTATTGCCTCTCCTAACATGCACAGCGTTTAGCTCCCTGTTGTAGGCAGAAAAATCAGTGCTAGTAGCTCAGCATTGCATGAGCACAGAAAATTTGGTGATGGGCCTCTGCAGTAATAGGATTAAATTACACTCTGGAGTCTTGCTCAACTGAGTTGGAATATGTGCCAAGTGGCTGACAGAAGCAAGGGAATGTAGCAACAGCTGTTCTCCTCCAGAACTATAGACCTTTGTGCCTTTTTTGTGTTTTACCTTTTCAGTTATTATTCTACATGAACCTATGTGCAGAGTTTTTGTCATTCTTTCAATATGTATTTTTATAGCTTCCAAATGCCAGTGACCAACACCACTTCAGAAAAATGAGTTATTAACCTGGATTTTGCAGTCAGCAGCAAAGGAATGGTAGTCATCATTTATTATGCTTACGGCTGCCCAAAAGACTTTTTCCAGGCTTTTGAGTGGCAATTTGCAGTATTCAGATCCTTTCAGCATGGCACCTTCTACACCTGTGGGATGCATGAGAAAGGCAAGCAACAGCATCTCTATAACAAATCAGATTGAAGACTAGCCACTGAGACACACACTCACTCAAAACCCATTCACTTACACAGACCTGAAACGTTAACTCTGTTTCCCTCTCCAAAGATGCCGCCTGATCTGCTGAGTATTTTCAGCCTACTCCTGCTCCTAAATCCTTTGTTTGTAGATTTCCAGCATCTGCAGTATTTTTCTTTAGTATAAATTAGAATATATAATTCCTGTAAATTCATGTACCGAAAGTGAAATAAAGAGGGAAAGAAAGATGAAATTACGAGAAAGGTAAAAGATTAAAAGAAAAAAATGTTTATTTTAAATTTTTTAAATCTCCAACAATAATTAAATTCTAAAGGAACGAGGCTCAGAGAGGTTGTTTGGTAGTAATTAAGACTTACCATGCATTTAAAATTCACATACTTACCCCTGAATCCATCAGCCCTACTTTATCTGGCGTTTTTAGTAGCTAACAGGTGGGTAAGTAACACAACTTCACGCCCGTCATGTATTTTAATGCCAAAGCTATCAGCGAGATACTTGTGGAGGAGCAGGACAAATCAGACAGGAACTTCTGGATTTCCATGTTGAACTGTGCACGTGTGGGCACCAGACGTTGCTGCCAGATTTACTCCATAGTAATGACAAGTGCTGATAGCCTCACTATTATTTCTATCATAAAATTTTGGCCAATGTATTTTCCAAACTGGTATTACTTAGCTGAATGTACAGAACAAGAATACATGAAATGGAATCAAATCCATTTCCTGCCACTGTTTATTTGGCTGTAATATGACTCAGAGGGGTCTGATGAGGCACCGCGATGCTGAATTGTGCCTTTCATATTGTCATGGAATGAAGTGATAATACTTAGTAGCTTTGGTGGACATCCGATCTTTTCGAGTAGTCTGAAGAGACCACATCTGCTGACAAGGTCAAAGGCTTTGGTGAGATCAATGAAAGTAACGTAGAGGGGCATCTGTTGTTCGCGACATTTCTCCTGTAGCTGACGAAGGGAGAACAGCATGTCAATGGTCGATCTCTCTGCTCGAAAGCCACACTGTGCCTCAGGGTAGACACGCTCGGCCAGCTTCTGGAGCCTGTTTAAAGCGACTCGAGCGAAGACTTTCCCCACTATGCTGAGCAGGGAGATTCCACGGTAGTTGTTGCAGTCACCATGAGTGGCGTGAAACAGGGCTGTGTTCTCGCATCTACACTGTTTGGGATTTTCTTCTCCCTGCTGTTCTCACACGCGTTCATGTCTTCAGAAGAAGGAATTTACCTCCACACAAGATCAGGTGGCAGGTTGTTCAACCTTGCCCGCCTAAGAGCGAAGACCAAAGTACGGAAAGTCCTCATCAGGGAACTCCTCTTAGCTGACGATGCTGCATTAACATCTCACACTGAAGAGTGTCTGCAGAGTCTCATCGACAGGTTTGCGGCTGCCTACAAGGAATTTGGCCTAAGCATCAGCCTCAAGAAAATGAACATCTTGGGACAGGACGCCAGAAATGCTCCATCCATCAATATCGGCGACCACGCTCTGGAAGTGGTTCAAGAGTTCACCTACCTAGGCTCAACTATCACCAGTAACCTGTCTCTCAATGCAGAAATCAACAAGCGCATGGGAAAGGCTTCCACTGCTGTGTCAAGACTGGCCAAGAGAGTGTGGGAAAATGGCGCACTGACACGGAACACAAAAGTCCGAGTGTATCAAGCCTGTGTCCTCAGTACATTGCTCTACGGCAGCGAGGCCTGGACAACGTATGTCAGCCAAGAGCGACGTCTCAATTCATTCCATCTTTGCTGCCTCCGGAGAATCCTTGGCATCAGGTGGCAGGACCGCATTTCCAACTCAGAAGTCCTCGAGGCGGCCAACATCCCCAGCTTATGCACACTACTGAGTCAGCGACGCTTGAGATGGCTTGGCCATGTGAGCCACATGGAAGATGGCAGGATCCCCAAGGACACATTGTACAGCGAGCTCGCCACTGGTATCAGACCTACCGGCCGTCCGTGTCTCTGCTTTAAAGACGTCTGCAAACGCGACATGAAGTCCTGTGACATTGATCACAAGTCATGGGAGTCAGTTGCCAGCGATCGCCAGAGCTGGCGGACAGCCATAAAGGTGGGGCTAAAGAGTGGCGAGTCGAAGATACTTCGCAGTTGACTGGAAAAAAGACAGAAGCGCAAGGGGAGAGCCAACTGTGTAACAGCCCCGACAACCAATTTTTTCTGCAGCACGTGTGGAAGAGTCTATCACTCTAGTATTGGCCTTTATAGCCACTACAGGCGCTGCTCCACAAACCACTGACCACCTCCAGGGGCTTACCCATTGTCTGTCGAGTCAAGGAGGCCAAAGAAGAATATGACTCAGAGCCAGCTTTAGGATACTTGGGCCCTACACCAAGGTTGGCCAAGGAGAAAATGTTGGCGTGATTGCACTGCTCTAGATAACTCTTGAAATGTTTTGTACCTATGACAGGGTAGCATTTTGTCATTGGCAATGACGTTTGATGGTTGTACATCAATGCTTCATTAATCTTTATTTTTCATGATATTGACAGAGTATCCAAACTGACATTGCTCAGATGTTTTCCATACTGATTGACTGCAATGTCTATTTCACATTGTACTGTTGGGCATAAGGATAAATTAACATTGGCTGCATATGTCAAGGTATGAAATTGTGAGAGTTTGCTTGTTCAGGTTACATTATACTGTTGGATGATGTTGTGAAAAGAAAAGTAAAAGAGTTTGTTCAAGGATATTGCCTGTGAACACAATTCAAAATCCACTAAATTTAAGAGTGAGAGAAAGTCAACCACAAAGTCTGGGCCCAGAATGCATTTTTCTTAAAAGCAGGATATGTCTTAAATTGAAGCTGGAAAATAAAGATTACTACATTGGAAATTCTTGAAAACGAACACCAGAGCACACTGAAGGATCCAGATTGACAGATTTTATTTTTTATTCATTCATAGGATGTGGGCATCACTGGCCAGGCCAGCATTTATTGTCTAGCCCGAATTGCCCTTGAGAAGGTGGTGGTGAGCTGCCTTCTTGAACCACTGCAGTCCATATGGGGTAGGGACATCGACAGTGCTGTTAGGAAGGGAGTTCCAGGATTTTGACCCAGAGACAGTGAAGGAATGGAGATATAGTTCCAAGTCAGGATGGAGTGTGGCTTGAAGGGGAGCTTGCAGGTGGTCGTGCTCCCATGCATCTGCTGACCTTGTCCTACTAGGTGGTAGAGGTCGTGGGTTTTAAAGGTGCTGTCTAAGGAGCCTTGGTGCGTTGCTGCAGTGCATCTTGTAGATGGTACACACTGCTGCCACTGTGTGTCAGTGGTGGAGGGAGTGAATGTTTGTGAATGGGGTACCAATCAAGTGGGCTGCTTTGTCCTGGATGGTGTCGAGCTTCTTGAGTGTTGTTGGAGCTGCAGTCATCCAGGGAAGTGGAGAGAGTATTCCATCACACTCCTGATTTGTGCCATGTAAATGGTGGACAGGCTTTGGGGAGTCAGGGGGTGAGTTACTCACAGCAAGATCCTAGCCTCTGACCTGCTCTTGTAGTCATGGTATTTATATGGCTACTCCAATTCAGTTTCTGGTCAATGGTAGCCTCCAGGATGTTGATAGCGGGGGATTCAACGATCGTAATGCTACTGAATGTCAAGGGGAGATGGTTAGATTCTCTCTTGTTGGAGATGCTCATTGCCTGGCACTTGTGTGGCCTGAATGTTACTTGCCACTTATCAGCCCAAGCATGGATATTGTCCAGGTCTTGCTGCATTTCTACATGGACTGCTTCAGTATCTGAGGAGTCATGAATGGTGCTGAACATTGCACAATCATCAGCAAACATCCCCACTTCTGACCTTATGATTGAAGGAAGGTCATTGATGAAGCAGCTGAAGATTGTTGGGCCTAGGACA
This sequence comes from Heterodontus francisci, assembly GCF_036365525.1. Taxonomy (NCBI): domain Eukaryota; kingdom Metazoa; phylum Chordata; class Chondrichthyes; order Heterodontiformes; family Heterodontidae; genus Heterodontus; species Heterodontus francisci. Next base: position 128,133,262 of record NC_090375.1, on the reverse strand, counting down.
CTACCCTGAGGAAGAACTGCAGTGATGTCCTGGAGCTCAGATGATTGACCTCCAACAACCGCAACCATTTTCTTTTGAGGTAGGTATGACTCCAACCAGCGGAGAGCTTTCCACCTGACTCCCATTGACTTCAGTTCTGCTGGGGCTCCTGCTGGACACCACACTCGGTCAAATGCTGCCTTGATGTCAAGGGCAGTCACTCTCACAGCACCTCTTGAGTTCTGCTCTTTTGTCCATGTTTGAACCAAGGCTGAACTGAATTCAGGAGCTGAATGGCCCCAGCGGAACCCAAACTAAGCATCACTGAGCAGGTTATTGTTAAGCAAGTGCCACTTGATAGCACTGTGGACGACACCTTTCATCACTTTACTGATGATTGAGAGTAGACTGATGGGGTGGTAATTGGCCAGGTTGCACTTGTTCTGCTTTTTGTGTGCAGGACATACCTGGGCAATTTTTCACATTGTCGGGTAGATGTCAGTGTTGTAGCTGTACTGGAACAGCTTGACTAGGGGTGTGGCAAGTTCTGAGGCACAGGTCCTCAGTACTATTGCCAGAATGTTGTCAGGGCACATTGCCTTTGCAGTATCCAGTGTCTTCAGTCATTTCTTGATAACACACGAAGTGAATCACATTGGCTGAAGACTGGTATCTGCGATGCTGGGGACTTCAGGAGGAGGCCGAGATAGATCATCCACTCGGCCCTTCTGGCTGAAGATTGTTGCAAATGCTTCAGCCTCATCTTTTGCATTGGAGGCATTAGTGGTGCAAGTGAGTAAGAGAGACCTTATTAGGTGACCCTCAAGGATTACCCTCAGTCGGCTGTGAGAGAAAGTGACTGGAAAGGTTAACTCTCAGGTCTAGACCTGAGAACCCGGCGTCAGTATCACAAGAGGTTTGATAACTTCACGCGGGTGGTCAATCTTCACATGACATCTCCTAACCACCACAACACCAGCCTTTCACTGTTCAATACACCATAATCACATCATTCACCTAGCAGCACTCCCTGGCACTCAGGACTCTCACCTAACATCCATCATAATTTATCAGAGAAAAAGAATAAGGAACACAAGAGTATCTTTACATTCAACTTTTATTTCCAATATAAAAAGTGTGCTTTCTGCGTTCTATTTTCAGCAATGAAAATCAGGGGAGGTGATGAGGAAAAGAATATGTAGAGGACACAAATTTAAGCTGTTGGGCAAGAGATACAGGGGGGATGCAGGAAGATCTTTTTCTGCAGCAAGTGGTTATAACCTGGAACTTGCTGCCTACAAGGATGGTGGAAGCAGAGGCAATCAATGTTTTCAAAAGGAAATTGGATGGGCACTTGTGGGAACTAAAATTTCAGGCTACAGGGTTAGAGCAGGGGAATGGGACTGACTGGATTGCTCTACAGAAAGCCAGCATGAACTCGATGGGCCAAATGAACTCCTCCTGTGCCGTAATGACTCTATGATTCTAAAGTTCAGAGAAAATGAAAAAGATGCACAATTAAACTAAATAATAGCCCAAACCGGCATTATAACAAGAGTGTAAGAGGAACAGTATGTGAGCCATAGACTTTTGAGAGTTCTGTATCTGCGATAGAGGGATACCTTTAAGAATTGCAAAATGTCTGAATGATCAAGGCAAGGAAGTATAGTTTTAAGAAACCTTTAAAGGCCATTAAGGTCAATGAAGAACAACCCTCAGCATGGAAGGATAAAAGGCAGGGAAATAGATCAGCTCGAGGAGAGGTTGGAGAGGAAGGAGCCGGGATTGAGAAGATGTATGCTGGAAAGTAATCCCTGTTACTGTTTTGTTTATCAGTGCACAGTCATGCAGGCCCCCACCTGCCAAGAATGAGGCACATTAATTTCGCCACATAGACATTAAATTTCAAATTGTTGCTCTGACAAGGGGTTGCCAGGACCCTGGCTGGAAAGGCATTTTTGCATATTAACAGACAGTGCTTGGGAACAAAGGAGCTATCCCCTGCTCCAATACAATTCACAAACAGACGTGGTCAAACCAGTTAGTCACATGACTAAGCTGCTTGGCATTCTGAGGTTTTTTTTCTGAATTGTAGAGTTTTGAACTGAGAGCCAGCAGAAAGCTATTTGCTCCTGGATTGAAAAGCCTTCTCCTGGCAGGCTCACCACAGCCTCTCCTGTCTACTCCCATCTCTTTCTCAAGGAACTCCAGAAACCGACTGAAGACACATGAACCCCAAGAGAGAAAAGTCTCCTACAGTGAACAAGGTTTGAGAAGAAGACTGGGCTCCAACGAAAAGCAAGATCTACCTACAATCAAGAACTCTACAGTGAGCTCGATGAACCATAACAACAACTTTTCAGATATTGCCTCAAACCTTTCCATTTTAATTTTTCTTCTGCTCTTTTCTGTCTCTATTTGCATGTGTGTATCGCGTATGTATGCTAGCGTGGGCACGTCGTGTATCCGTAGGCATCATCCGAATTAAAGTTTAAGATTAATAAAATTTCAGCTTTCTTCTCTAGACCTAAGAAAGCCTGTTTGTGCTTGTTTCTTTCCCTTATAATTGGAAAGCGATTAACAAGGATTCACCAAGGGGGAGCTAAAAACACAGCATGTTTAAAAATTAAATCCTGTTACAGTAAGACCAGGTGAAGGCTGAAAGGGAACCCTAGACCTCTTTCTCACCTGGTCGTAATAATATAAATGTATACATAGAAGTTTCTTTCTTTTGGGCCTCCTTATCTCGAGAGACAATGGATACGCGCCTGGAGGTGGTCAGTGGTTTGTGAAGCAGCGCCTGGAGTGGCTATAAAGGCCACTACATAGAAGTATGCATATGTAAGCACGTGAATATAAGTATGACTGATATGTAAGTGATGATATATCATGTACGTGTGATAGATATGATAGAAAGTGATGTATCTATATTTATCTCTGTCAATCCAACATTCCCCTAATAAAGCCAGAAAGAAATTTCAAATCCAACTTCACTCTCATTAAAAGCTAACATTACCAGAGGTCAAGGTTAGGGTTAGTGGAGCTAAAAATCATTCTCTTGGTTTAAAAATATTTACCTGAATAAAGTTTTAAAATTTGTCTTTTTTCAAATAATTTTGAAAATCAACCAGATTCTGCTCGAGACTAAAAGAGAAGTAATCTATTATTTGTGTTGATAAACTGCTATTGATGCATTCTGACAAATTGTGCATACCGCATGCTCAGAATGCAGGACCTGTCTCCAATGGCACTTAAGGTGCTATATGACTGGTTTTCAACACAAGTCACACTCTGAATCTCTCACTGCCCTTTTACAATAGTGTTCATATCTACTAGTGCATATTAACCGAACACTTTTGACAAAAAGACTGGAGTAGCGGTACTTGGTGTGTTTTTTGTCTAGCATTTTGCTTTGTCGGTACTGTATTAACTGATCCTGCCAGATGTTACAGATTAAACAAAAGAAAAATTCAGCCAAATTTCTCAAGTACCTGGTGCATATGAATTTTTTTTAATCAGCAAGTCGATTGACTTATGGATATTGTGATGTAAAAGATTTTCCATTTTACTCTGAGGTATCTCTAGTTATGTCCAGTTGACACATCTGCAATGAAAATGACTTCTCCAATCAGGTTTATAAAAGGTATATTAATCAAACAAGCCTACCCACATGCCACTAATCAAATTTGAACAAACTCTTTAATCTGAAGTTATCAGTTCAGTCTAAAAGAATTTCAATAGACATAAAAACAGCAGCTGATTAACTTGAGTTGCCTTATCCTCATGCATCATTGCAGTGTTTATGTTTGATATACCACTGAACACAACTCAGATTTTAACAAAACACTTACATCCACTAAAATTAAACAATTAGTAAGCCAAGAGTTTATAGGTGATAATTCATCTACACAGTACGTGGGAATATTAAATCAATTATAAGTTGCAAAAGAAATGAAGAACCAGGTAGGCAATGGCAGCCCCAGCCCCAAAATTCTAATATTCAAGCTATCGAGCAATTTACAAAGTATATTTTCAAGTAAAATAATTTGTACACTTATTTATTTTAACTATTACCATGCTTTATAGAGATTGTTTGAGACAAAACATTGTCATTACCAAATAAAGACTACAGGGCATTTTCTGTTAGGCAACAACTGATAAATGCTGGACTTTTTCATTAGTTAATAGGGGTTAAAAAAAGGCAACCTAAAACTGTCATCTAAAAACTATTAAATATTTGAAACATCTTGTGTGCCAAGGTTGATGCATACAATACTTCTGTCTGCAACAGAATGTGAAGTAAACTGCCAATATACTGACACGTGTACAAATGTACATAATGATTTAATTACAAAGAGACAAGCTACTTAAGTGCCTCATGATGCTAGACAGATGCGTTATACAAATATGCAGATGCCAAAAACACACACACAATAAGGATGACTGCTACCTATTGACCCGACTTTTTTCTCACAAATTCTAATTTTTAGTAAGCTACCGTTACTTCTATTTTCTTGGCTGCTATCTAGCTGTGCAGCTGCTGATCATCACCTATTGCTTGAGCTATTTGTCTATTAGAAAAAAATCAGGGAGAAATAACATCTATGAAAGGAATACCACTGATACAGTGTAAAAGATTGCTGTGTCCTAGTTTTCTCACCCAACTCATAATAAAGCGGTTTATCTGAAGAGTCCAGCCATGCAGCAGAATTAAGTGTTACCCAAGTGTGATGTGACATTGGCAAATAGCAGCTTTCCAGATGAACTCCTGAAAAGCTTGAACAGACTCAGGGATCAGTTTCCAAATCAGACACAAACCCTCTTGGTAATTTGCACATTAACAAAAATGCCATGTCACAAAGGTGGAATCAACTGAAAAATAGCAGAATTTCAAGGCCGAAGACACTTTACTCTTTGACCCATGTGGTTATGTTTTTTTTTAATTTGTTCTTAGAATACGAGCATCTTTAGCATTCATTGCCCATCCCCAGTTGTCGTGAGAAGGTGGTGGTCGGCCTTCTTGAGCTGATGCAGTCCATGTGGTGAAGATACTCCCATACAACTGTGAAGAAGGGAAATCCAGGATTTTGTCTCAGCAATTAAGGAGAATAAACAACATTTGTCCAAGTTAGGGATGGTGGGAAGCCGATGGGTGGGGGGGGGGGGGTTGTGTGGTCCGATGCACACAGGTGGAACTTGGAGGCAACGATCTTTCCATGCACCAGTTGCCCTTGTCCTTCCAGGTGGTAGAGGTCGCGGATTTAGGAGGTACTGTCAAAGTACACATGCAGCCACAATACACATTGGTGGTGGAGAGACTGGATGCTTAAGCTGGAGGATGGGGTAATGGGCAAGTGGACTGCTGTGCCTTGGATGGTGCCATGCTTATTTGAATGTTGTTGCAGCTGCACACATTTAGGCAAGTGGAGAGTACTGTATCACACTCCTGCAACTATCACCAGTGTGCAGGACCATGAGCAGGAGGATAGGACGGCTGAGGAAGCAGCTCGCTGGAGGGAGAACTTGCATCCGAGCCCTGCTGCACAGGTACAGAAAAGATTGAAGGCCCACCATACACAAAATTACAGATGGCAATCTGCCCAGACCTTCTAAGTGCAGACACATCTGGACTACCCTCTGAACTACACATGGCGTCAGTCTGAGTTAGTGTCTATAAGGGTAAGGTACAGTGGTACTTCCTGTACAGCATTGCTGCTCGCTTCTTCTTCTTCTGCTCAGAGGGCTGTGAGGAGCTTGTGAACCTGAAATGGAAGAATGGGATATGAGTTTGCATTTTGCGGTATGCATAAGCAGAGACAGGTTAGTAGTTTCTGAAAGCCAAAGAAATTTTTTATGCACAATGTGGAATGGTGTGCTCACTATGCTAGTGAGCATAGGAGTAGGAGGATTGATTGATTGAACACATGGCTGGAGAATTGGTATAGGAGGGAGGGCATCAGATTTCTGAAGCATTGGGACCGATTCTGAGGCAGGTGGGACCTGTACAAGATGGACGAGCTACACCTTAATAGGACCGGAACTAATATCCTCACGGGGAGATTTGCTAATGCTGTTGGGGAGGGTTTAATCTAGCTTGTCAGGGGAATTGGAACCTGAGGAGTAACTCAAATTGGGAAGTAGTAAAGCTGGTAACAGGAGATAGAAAAGCAGTAAATGACAGTAGAAGATAGGCAAAACAAAGGCGCGCATCAACTTGGCTTAGAATGCAGAATAATGTCAAGACGACAAGGTTAAGGGCACTCTACCTGAATGCATGCAGCATTCGCAACAAGGTAGATGATTTAAAGGCCTAAATAGCGGTAAATAGGTATGATCAAATTGCCATTACGGAAACGTGGCTACAGGGTGACCAAGTCTGGGACTGAGTACTCAAGGATATTCGACATATAGGAAGGACAGGAGGTGTTGCTGCACTGATAAAAAGGGATGGGATCAGTACATTAGTAAGGGAAGATCTCAGATCAGAAGAACAAAATGTGGAATCCGTTTGGGTGGAGGTAAGAAACAGGAAGAGGCAGCAAACATTGGTAGGAATTGTTTATGGGCCACAAAACAGTAGTGGTAGTATGGGACATGGTATTAATCAGAAGATTAGAGAAGTATGTAGCATGGGTAATACAATAATCATGGGTGACATCAATCTGCATATAGACTGGGTAAATTTAGTGAGCACTAATGCTGTAGGGGACGAGTTTCTGGATTGTGTTAGGGATGGTTTTCTAGAGCAGTATGTTGAGGAACCGACTAGAGAACAGGCTATTTTAGATCTCGTATTATGTAATGAGAAAGGGTTAATTCATAATCTTGATGTAAAAGATGAGTGATCATAAATAATATTAAATAAGATATGAAAGAAAAAATACAGCGGGAGCAGATCTTTAAAAACGGCGCCTAGAACTCGGAGACCAGAGAGAGAGAGGGAGAGAGAAAACACAGCGGGAGCAGAGCCAGGGGAAAAAAAATCAAAAAGTGACATCAGAGTGACGTCACATTCAAGAGTGGGAGCAGGGAAACAGAAAGCAGCTGGGATCAGGATTCTGCTAAGCTTTTAATTTAATTGAAATCAAATATAGAGTAAGACTTGATCGATTTATTAGCATATAAACTAAAAACTAAAGCGGATGAAAAAACTAAAAACCAGTCGGAAATTTTAAAAACAAATTAAAATCTAATTAAATAAAATAGAGATGCAGGGCCAGGCGATGTGTTGTACCTGCATGATGTGGGAGCTGGTGGACTCCATTGTGGTTCTAATGACCACACCTGTAGCAAGTGTTAGCTGCTCGAGGAACTGCGACTCGGAGTTCGTGAGCTGGAGTCTGAGCTTTGGACACTGCGACACATCAAGGCGGTGGAAGAGTTACCTGGACGCTGTATTTCAGGAGACAGTCACACCCCTTAGATTAACTACCTAGAATGCGGCCAGTGGTCAGGGACAGGAGGGCATGACTATGAATGAGGTTGGTAGAGGGATCTAGAAGGTAGTGCTGCCTCAGCCCTTGTCCTGGTCCAACAGCTTCGAGATTCTTGTTCCCTGTGCAGACGAGAGCAGGGACTGTAGGGAGGATGAGCAAACTGACCATAGCACCGTGGTACAGGGAGCCATTCAAGTGGGAGTAGAAAAGAAAAATGTATTCGTAATCGGGGATAGTATAGTTAGGGGTATAGACACTGTTCTCTCTGGCCAGGATCGAGAGTCCCGAAGGCTGTGTTGCCTACCTGGTGCCAGGGTTCAGGATATCTCATCTGGGCTGCAGAGGAACTTGGACTGGGAGGGGAATGATCCAGTTGTCGTGGTCCACGTAGGTACCAATGATATAGGTAGAATGAGGTTAGAGGTTCTCCTGAGGGAATATGAGCAGCTAGGGGCTAAATTAAAAAGCAGAACCAAAAAGGTAATAATCTCCGATTACTACCTGAGCCATGAGCTAATTGGCACAGGGTCAATAAGATTAAAGAGGTAAATGCGTGGCTCAAAGATTGGTGTGGGAGAAATGGGTTTGAATTCATGGGACATTGGCACCAGTACTGGGGAAGGAGAGAGCTGTTCCGATGGGACGGGCTCCACTTGAATAATGCTGGGACCAGAGTCCTGATGAATCGCATAACTATGGCTGTAGATAGATAGATAGAGTGGGGAGGAGGGTTCAGTTGCATGGAAAATTAGGAAGTCAAAGTTAAAGGAGAAGGTAGGAGTGCAGGTTAGTGATGAGGACGATTGTTACCAGAAAATAAAAGGAAGGGACAGAAACTGTGAACATCAGATTGCACCAAGCAATCGGACAAGAGAAGGGAAATTTCATAATAGAACAAACTTAAAGGCTTTGTATCTGAATGCACGAAGCATTCGGAATAAAATAAATGAGTTCACAGCGCAAATAGAGACGAATGGGTATGATTTAGTGGCAATTACATAGACTGAATACCCTTGGGAATTGAACATCCAAGGGTACTCAGTTTTTCGGAAGGATAGGCAGGAAGGAAAAGGAGGTGGTGTAGTTTTGTTAGTAAAGGAAGAGATCTGTGCTGTAGTGAGAAATGATATAGGCCCAGGAGATCAAGACGCAGAATCACTCTGGGTAGAAATAACAAATAGTAAGGGAAAGAAGACCCTGGTGGGAGTAATCTATAGGTCCCCAAACAGTAGTTCCGCAGTGGGGCACAGTATAAACCAGGAAATAATGGGGGCTTGTAAGAAAGGTACGGCAATAATCATGGGTGATTTTAATATCCATATAGACTGGCTTAATCAAATTGTGCCAAGGGTAGCTTTGAGGCAGAGTTCATTGAATGTATTAGATTGTTTTTTGGAGCAATATGTTGTGGAACCAACCAGGGAGCAGGCTATTCTAGATTTGGTATTGTGTAATGAGGTGGGATTAATGAGTGATCTCATAGTTAACGATCCTAGGAAAGAGTGAATATAGCATGCTAGAATTTCAAATTCAGTTTGAGGGCGAGAAACTGGAGTCCCACACTAGCGTTCTAGAGTAATTACATAAGCATGAGGACAGATTTGGCCCTGGTGGACTGGGCAAGAAGACTAAAAGGTAGGACAGTTGATGAGCAGTGGCAGATATTTAAGGAGATGTTCAATTTATCCCAACTAAAATATATTCCAGAGAGGAAGAAAGATTGTAAGAGGGGGAAAAACATCCATGGCTAAGCAAGGAAGTTAAGAATAACATAAAGCCAAAAACTAAGGAATAGCATATTGCAAAGGCCAGTGGCAGGCTGGAAGATTGGGAAACTTTTAAAGATCAACAAAGGGTGACTAAAAAAGTAATAAAAAGAGCAAAGGTAAATTATGAAAGAATACTAGCTCAAAATATAAAAACGGATAGCAAAAGCCTCTATAAGTTTATAAAAGGGAAGAGAGTAGCTAAAGTGAATGTTGGTCCCTTGGAGGATGAGACTGGGGAGTTAATAGAGGGGAACACAGAAATGGCGGAGACACTAAATCAGTATTTTGCCTCAGTTATCACGGTGGAGGACACTAGTACCATCCCAATAATAACATGTAATGCAGTGGTTATAGAAAGGGAGGAACTTAGAACAATCATCATCACTAGAGAAGAAGTACTGAGCAAACTATTCGGATTGTAAGCAGACAAGTCCCCAGGGCCTGATGGCCTACATCCTAGGGTCTTAAAGGAAGTGGCGGCAGAGATAGTGGATCCATTGGTTATAATATTCCAAAATTCCCTGGATGTGGGAAAGGTTCCAGTGAATTGGAAAAAAGCGATGATAACACCCTTATTCAAAAAGGGAGGGAGGCAGAAAGTAGGAAACTATAGACCAGTTAGTATAACATCTGTTGTTGGGAAATTGTTAGAATCCATTATTAAGGAAGTAATAACAGGACATTTAGAAAGTCAAAATGCAATCCATCAGAGTCAGCGTGGTTTTATGAAGGGTAAATCATGTTTGACTAATTTGCTAGAGTTCTTCGAAGACGTAACAAGCAAAGTGGATAATGGGGATCCTGTAGATATAGTATATCTGGATTTCCAGAAGGCATTTGATAAGGTGCCGCACAAAAGGTTAATACACAAGGTAAGATCACATGGGGTTGGAGCAATTTATTAGCTTGGACAGAGGATTGGCTAACCAACAGAAAATAGAGAATCAGGACAAATGGGTCTTTTTCTAGTTGGCAAGATGTAACTAGTTGGGTGCCACAGGGTTCGGTCCTTGGGCCCCAACTATTTACAACTTATATCAACGACTTGGATGCAGGGATAGAAGGCACTATAGCCAAATTTGCAGATGGCACTAAAATAGGTGGGATAGTAAGTTGCAATAAAATAAATTTACAAATGGATATGGATAGGTTATGTGAATTGGCCAAAATTTGGCAGATGGAGTTTAACGTGGATAAGTGTGAAGTTATCCATTTTGGTCGGAAGAATAGAGAGGCAATTTATTACCTAAATGAAGAGAAACTTCAGAGTGCTTCGGTGCAGAGGTACCTGGGTATCCTCGTGCATGAATTGCAGAAAACTAGTATGCAGGTGCAGCAAGTAATAAGGAAGGCAAATGGAATTTTGGCATTTATTGCTAACGGAATAGAGTATAAAAGTAGGGAAGTGTTGCTGCAACTGTACAAGGCATTAGTGAGACTGCACCTGGAGTATCGCGTACAGTTTTGGTCCCCTTACTTGAGGAGGGATGAAGTTGCCTTGGAGGCAGTTCAGAGGAGGTTTGCTAGATTGATTCCAGAGATGAGGGGTTCGTCTTATGAAGAGAGACTGAGCAGTTTAGGCCTTTACTCTCTAGAGTTTAGAAGAATAAGAGGAGATCTAATTTATAAGATGATTAAGGGGATTAACAAAGTAGACGTAGAGAGGATTTTTCCTCTTGTGGGGCAATCAAGAACAAGAGGTCATAGTTTTAGGATAAGGGGTAGCAGATTTTAAAACAGAGATGAGGAGAAGTTATTTCTCTCAAAGGGTCGTGAGTCTGTGGAATTCACTACCCCAGAATATGGTGGATCCCGGGACATTGAGTAAATTTGAGGAGATAGACAGATCTTTAATTAGAAATGGGTTGAAGGGTTATGGAGAACAGCCAGGAAAGTGGAGTTGAGGCCGAGATGAGATCAGCCATGATCGTATTGAATCGCGGAGCAGGCTCGAGGGGCTGAATTGCCTACCCCTGCTCCTACTTCTTGTGTTCCTATGATAAAATTTTACATTATGTTTGAAAGCGAGGTAGTTAAATCTGAAGCAGGGTGTTAAATTTGAACAAAGGAAATTATGAAGGTATGAGGGGCAAATTGGCTGAGGTGGATTGGGAAAATACATTAAATGGTATGACAGTACATAGGCAATGGATAGTCTTTAAAGAATTATTACATAGTTTACAGCAACTATACATTCCTTCAAGGCACAAAAACCCCAAAAGAAAAGGAAGTCAACCGTAGTTAACAAAGGAAGTACAGGATTGTATAAGATTAAAAGAAAAGGCCTATAAAGTGGCCAGAAATAGTAGCAAACCTGAGGATTGGAAGGATTTTAGAATACAGCAAAGGAGAATGAAGAAACTGATAAAGAAAGGGAGAATAGAATATGAATGTAAACTAGCAAAAAACCATAAAAACAGACTGTAAAAGCTTCTATGGATACGTAAAAAGGAAACGTTTGGCTAAGACAAATGTGGATCCTTTACAGGCAGTGTCAGGAGAATTTATAATGGGGAATAGAGAAATGGCAGAGAAGTTAAATGATTACTTTGTGTGTCTTCACTGAGAAAGATACATGAAATCTCCCAGAATTAGACATCCAAGGGACTAGGGAGAATGAGGAATTGAAGGGAATTAGTATTGGTAATAAAGTTGTATTGGAGAAATTAATGTGGTTGAAGGTTGATAAGTCCCCAGGACCTGATATTCTCCATCCCAGAGTGTTCAAAGAGGTAGCTATGGAGATAAGTGGATGCATTGGTGATCCTATGGATCCTGGAATGGTTCCTGCAGATTGGAAGGTAGAAAATGCCACCCCACTATTTAACAAGGGAGGGAGAGAGAAAACAGGGAATTACAGACCTGGTAGTCTTGCATCAGTCATTGGGAAAATGCTAGAATCTATTCTAAGGGATGTGATAAATGGACACTTGGCTAAAAATAATCTGGTTGGGGATAGTCAACATGGATTTATGAATGGGAAATCATGTTTGACGAACCTGTTGGAGTTTTTTTGAGGATGTTACTAACAGAATTGATAAAGGGGCATCGGTGGATGTAGCATACTTGGATTTTCAGAAGGCTTTTGATAACGTGCCTCGCAAGAGGTTGACGAGCAAAATTAAAGCACATGGGATAGGAGGTAATATACTGGCATGGATTAGGGATTGGTTAACAGGCAGACAACAGAGGGTAGGAATAAGCGGGACATTCTCGCAGGCTGTGATTAGTGGGGTACTGCAAGGATCAGTACTTGGGCCCCAGCTGTTCACAATATATATCAATGATTTGGATGTGGGGAACAAATGTAATATTTCCAAGTTCGCGGATGACACAAAAGTGGGCGGGGATATGTGTTGTGAGGAAGATGCAAAGTGGCTTCAAGGGGATTTGGACAGACTTAGTGAGTGGGCAAGAACAGATGAAATATAATGTGGAAAAATGTGAGGTTATCCACTTTGGTAGCAGAAACAGATGTGCAGAGTATTTCTTAAATGAAAAGAGATTAGAAAGTGTAGATGTATAAAGGGACCTGGGTGTCCTTGTTCATAAATCACTGAAAGCTAACATGCAGGTGCAGCAAGTAATTAAGGCTAATGGTATGTTAGCCTTTATCGCAAAAGGATTTGAGTATCGGAGTAGTGAAGTCTTGCTTCAATTCTACAGAACCTTGGTTAGACTGCACCTGCAGTACTGTGTGCAGTTTTGGTCCCCTTACCTTCTTCTCTTCTTTGGTCTCCTTGTCTCGAGAGACAATGGGTAAGCGCCTAGAGGTGGTCAGTGGTTTGTGGAGCAGCGCCTGGAGTGGCTATAAAGGCAAATTCTAGAGTGACAGACTCTTCCACAGGCGCTGCAGATAAAATTGGTTGTCAGGGCTGTTACACAGTTGGCTTTCTCCTTGCATTTCTGTCTTTTTTCCTGCCAACTGCTAAGTCTCTTCGACTCGCCACTCTTTAGCCCCGCCTTTATGGCCATCCGCCTGCTCCGACGATCACTGGCAACTGACTCCCACGACTTGTGGTCAATGTCACAGGACTTCATGTTGCGTTTGCAAACGTCTTTAAGGTGGAGGCATGGAAGGCCGGTGGGTCTGATACCAGTGATGAGCTCGCTGTACAATGCGTCCTTGGGGATCCTGCCATCTTCCATGCGGCTCACATGACCAAGACATCTCAAGCACCGCTGGCTCAGTAGGATGTATATGCTGGGGACATTGGCTGCCTCGAGGACTTCTGCGTTGGAGATACGGTCCTGCCACCTGATGCCAAGGATTCTTCAGAGGCAGCGAAGATGGAATGAGTTGAGACGTCGCTCTTGGCTGACATACGTTGTCCAGGCCTCACTGCCGTAGAGCAAGATACTGAGGACACAGCCTTGAAACACTCGGACTTTTGTGTTGTGTGTCAGTGCGCCATTTTCCCACACTCTCTTGGCCAGTCTGGACATAGCAGCGGACGCCTTTCCCATGCGCTTGTTGATTTCTGCATAGAGAGAAACATTACTGGTGATGGTTGAGCCTAGGTAGGTGAACTCTTGAACCACCTCCAGAGCGTAGTTGCCAATATTGATGGATGGAGCATTTCTGACTTTCTGACCCATGATGTTTGCTTTCTTAAGGCTGATGGTTAGGCCAAATACGTTGCAGGCAGCCGCAATCCTGTCGATGAGCCTCTGCAGACACTCTTCTGTGTGGGATGTTAATGCAGCATCGTCAGCAAAGAGCAGTTCCCTGATGAGGACCTTCCGTACTTTGATCTTCGCTGTTAGACGGGCAAGGTTGAACAACCTGCCATCTGATCTTGTATGGAGGAAAATTCCTTCTTCTGAAGACTTGAACGCATGTGACAGCAGCAGGGAGAAGATGATCCCAAACAGTGTAGGTACGAGAACACAGCCCTGTTTCACGCCACTCAGGATAGGAAAGGGATTGATGAGGCACTGCTATGCTGAATTGTGCCTTTCATATTGTCAGCTTTGGTGGACATCCGATCTTTGCTGGTAATCTGAAGAGACCACGTCTGCTGACGAGGTCAAAGGCTTTGGTAAGATCTATGAAAGCAAGGGAGAGGGGCATCTGTTGTTCGCGGCATTTCTTCTGTAGCTGGCGAAGGGAGAACAGTATGTCAATGGTGGATCTCTCTGCTCGAAAACTGCACTGTGCCTCAGGGTAGACACGCTCAGCCAGCTTCTGGAGTCTGTTTAAAACGACTCGAGCGAAGACTTTCCCCATTATGCTGAGCAGGGAGATTCCACGGTAGTTGTTGTAGTCACCACGGTCACCCTTAAACTTATAGAGGGTGATTACATTGGCATCGCACATGTCCTGTGGTACAGCTCCCTCATCCCAGCACAGGCAAAGCAGTTCATGGAGTGCTGAGAGTATAGCAGGCTTTGCACTTTTGATTATTTTGGGGTAATGCCGTCATTTCCAGGGGCTTTTCCACTGACGAGAGAATCAATGGCATCACTGAGTTCCAATTTTGTTGGCTCTTCGTCCAGCTCATCCATGACTGGCAGAGACTGGGCTGCATTGAAGGCAGTATCAGTGACAACATTTTCCCTGGAGTACAGTTCTGGTAGTGCTCCACCCAGCGGTCCATTTGCTTGCGTTGGTCAGTGATCGTGTCCCACAATTTAGACTTGGTGGTGGGGGGGGGCGGGGGGGGTGCGATCTTCTTGATGGTTGGCGCAAAAGCTCTGTTAATGCCATCATACATTCCTCTGATGTTTCCAGCGTCGGAGGCCAGCTGAATACGACTGCACAGGTGTTGCCAGTCGTCATTTGCACAGTGCCTAGCTGTTCTTTGTGCAGCGCTTCTGGCTACTTTAAGTGCTACAGATGTTAACTCGTTGGGGGCTTTCTTGTACTTCAACAGTGCAGTGCGTTTAGCAGCTATGACAGGTTCCAGCTCTTAAAAGTGAAATTGAAACCAGTCTGCCTTCTGCTTCTCACGTTTGTCAAAGGTGGTCATTGCTGAGTCATAGATGGCGTCTCTGATCTGGGCCCACTTTGTCTCTGCATCCCCTGCAGGAGTGTTTGGAAGGGCTTTTTCAAGTAAATTTAGAAACTTATATAACAGCTGTGGATAAGAAATTCTGTTAGTGATGATGTGCAGGCAGCCCTTCTGCTTGGAGTGATGTAACTTCTTTGGTTTGAGTCTAACTTTGCTGCAGACCAGGGAGCGATCGGTGTCGCAGTTCATACTGTGGAAGCTGCGTGTGATTTGGACACTGTTTATAGAGGATCGCCTTGTGACGATGGGGTCCAGCTGGTGCCAACGACGTGATCTTGGGTGGCTCCATGAAACCCGGTGACTGGGTTTAGTATGAAAGAACGAGTTGGTTATGCAAAGGTTGTGATACATACACAACAGGAAGGATATTATTGCCATAGAGGGAGTGCAATGAAAGATCACCAGACTTGTTCCTGGGATGGCAGGACTGTCCTATGAAGAGAGACTGGAGAATCTGGGCCTGTATTCTCTAAAGTTTCGAAGAATGAAAGGTGATCTCATTGAAACCTACAAAATAATTGAAGAGATAGACAGGGTAGATGCAGGTAATATGTTTCCCTGGTTGGGGAGTCTAGAACCAGGGAACACAATTTCAAAATAAAGGGGGAAGCCACTAAGAACAGAGATGAGGAGAAATGTCTTTACTCAGAGGGTTGTGAATCTTTGGAAATCTCTACCCCAGAGGGCTGTAGAAACTTAGTCATTGAGTATGTTTAAATCAGAGATTGACAGATTTCTAAATACCAATGACATAAAGGGATATGGGGATAGTGTGGGAAAAAGGCATTGAAGTGGATGATCAGCCATGATTGTAAGCTCGATGGGCTGAATGGCCTACTCCTGTTCCTATGTTATTTTGTGTGAGCTTGCCCCTGTGTTCAAGAAGGAAGTGTGTCAGCATTAAGAGTAGTGAGAAGCTTTAAGGACTTTCATGGCAGGATGGAAAGGTTTTGGTGGTGTGTAAAAGATGACAAAGTTACAAGGAGGTGAATGGAGTAACAGTTAGGTGAGGAGCCAGTGCACAGTGCTACAATAAGAGCATGTGGAGTGAAATGCCCTACAGTGATTAGAGGAAAGTGGTGGAGTCGAGTGCTGGGTCAACAGGTAGTGCAAGGCTAAACACAGGAATGAGATCTATGTGTTAGGAGGCTTACCTTAACTGTCTTTGTGAGGTCATTGACCTCTTTCCTGCACTGCAACCATGTGCGGGGAGGGAACACTTCTGGCACTCATGCTGGAACGCTTGCCTTGATATCTTCCTGCTGCTCGATGGATAGAAGATATCCCACTTCCTGCTGACCTCCTCCAACAGTATCTCCAATGCAGATTCAGAAAAAAATAGGGGCCCTTGCAGCTTCTACTGCAACTGTCATTGATCACAATCCAGCTATAGTTGCCTGCAGCTGAAGTGCATCTCCCCTATAAAGTGTGCAGGCTGCCTTTAAATGGCATCAGCAATGGGCAATATTGACATCTCCATTCTGCAAACTGCCAATGTACAGCATGAATAGCTTTGGCAGCCTATCTATTTTATTTTAATTAATCGGGGATCAATTTGGGATCATAGTTGCATGCATATAATTGGATTCACGCTCTGAGTATGGCACCTATTTGGTACCTGAAAACACACTTGAAACCATTTCTGCGCCAATGTATTTTATCTCAAGCTGAAATAAGTCTCACGTGTTCTCTGTTTTCCTTAAGCTTTGATAATTCAAAAAATGTTCCTGTAGTTTCCCAACTCCAGAATATTTGATTGTTTATTAAAAATATAAAGAAATGCAGAACATTGTACTACTTGCAAAAATTATTTAATCATCATGCTTTTTGATAATAATCAAAATGTTTTACATATTTTAAATAAATGCTGGCAGACACAGGGGCATAGAGAGATACACAGGCCGGAATTTTATACCACCCCAGCGGGTCGGATGGTGGCGTCGGGGCGGCGTAAAATTGAGCGGCAGGCTCCGGGAGGCCTAACCGCTCCAGATTCCGCCTCCGACCAAGTTTACGGAGGTCCGGAAGGGGGGCGGTGGGGGGGTGAGAAACGGTCCGCCTGCCCGCCCGAGGCTAAACAAGACCCTTAAGTGGCCACTTAAGGGCCCTCGCCCGTCTCCACGGGTATTTTACCCATGGCAAGCGGGTGTGCCGGGGACGTGAAAGGCGGCCCAGCTATAGCTGCCGGCCTTTCCGCACCCCTGGGAGTGGGGGAGGCCTGGCAATCGGGCACAGTGATTAGAGGAAAGTGGTGGAGTCGAGTGCTGGGTCAACAGGTAGCGCAAGGCTAAACACAGGAATGAGATCTATGTGTTAGGAGGCTTACTTTAACTGTCTTTGTGAGGTCATCGCCCCCCTCCCCCCAAACGACCACCAAACGGCATGACCGATTCCCCTGGTGAGGCTGCCCGAACTTACCTTCTGTCCCGGTTCCTTGGTATCCTCCTCGGTCAGCTGGGCTGCAGTCCCAGCAGTGGCCACCGCTCCCGGTGGCGCTGCTGAGACTGCCGGCCCGCTGATTGGCCAGCAGCTCACTGAGGCGGGACCTCCTCCCTCAAGTGGGTGGAAGTCTCCCCTCGGGCCAATTAAAGCCCGAGGACCCGTAAAATACGGGACAGATCCCCAGGCTGGGCGGAAGCAGGTTCGGCACCGACATTTACATCGGAGTCCGGCTCCCGTCCGCCCACTGTAAAATTCTGCCCACAGCATCTTTCCTCATCTAAATTTGAATTCATTTTTAAATTAAAAACAAATAAGTTTTCATTCTGAAATCAAGTAAAAAAGCTCTTAATTGTCACATTTTGTTGATATTTAGCAATTAGAATGCTTACATTTTCTTATAGTTATGAGAAAGAACTCTAAGCCTAGTTTGAACAGCTATCATTACATTCTTCCCAAAAATGAAATGACATGAGTAATTGTCATAAAACTTAAAAACAAAACTGAAAAATGTTAATATATCTCAACCTGTAGGTTGATAAACGTTTTGAGAAATATTTATTTCCACCCTTAAGTACAAGTGTGGTGTCAGCCACATCCTCTAAATGTGCACAAGATTTGACCAAAATTTGGAGTATGTGAGACCTTGGCAATCCTAACAAAAATATGAAATGGAACTCTTCAGAAGCAACTACAGAAGCGGCAAAGCAGCGGCACTTGCCGTTGACTTTGAAGAAAGCTGCCCATAAACATATCGCAATCGCTATGTTGAGGACTTCCCCTTTCCCGAAGTCCCTTTGAATTTGGTGCCAAGTCAAGAGGATCCTCTCGGCATCCACCAACACTGATGTCATTAAGCAGGGTAAGCAGTCAATCATATTGAACTATTCTTCAACAGCAAAGCAGGAAGTAAAAAACACTGATTATCCTTCACTTTTAATTAAATTTTGAGAGTTAAATATCCAATTGGTACATACACATGGGATTAAGGTAGAAGCTAAAATAACAAACACACTTCTAAAAAAATTAAAATGTGATTTTCTTTTTAAACATAATGGAGAAATTTGACATTCCACAAAGGTAACATTGGTTTTCCAGCACCAGGGAGGTTTTTCAGCAGTAATTATGAACTTAGTATGTTATTAAAAACCCTGTTACACCTCATTCAACAAGATGGAACCTTTTCCAAGGATTTTTACGTGAGACTAATAGTGTGAAAGGGCAAGTTCATCAGTTCAGTGATTTCTACTTGATTGCAGTCTGGAAGACTTCAACAGCAGGGAAGTGTAGAATCACTGACAACAACATCTGGATTTCCACATTTAACTGCACATGTTCAGACTCCAAAATTGACTGTCAGTTTCAGAGGAGTAAAATCAGCAAATGCTGACAGTTTTGCCATCATTACTTGCACAAAATCCAGGCCATTCAATTTACAGCATTCTCCATTTCACCAGTCCCAATTTCCACTGCTCAAGATTTTAACCAACTTAACTAGCATTTAATGTATAGTATATTTTACTAGTATATCAGCAAAAAGACAATTCTTAAAAGCAAGGTAGGACCCCTGAAAATGAGAAGATTTTCAATCTGTAGACATTGATCAAAAAATGGCAGAAATATTAAATATGAACTTTGCATCGGTCTTTACTGAAGAAAATATCGTAGAAGAGGTGAATTCTGATGTGACTGAGAGTGAGATGCTATGATGTGATATTTTGATGAATAAAAAGAAAATTTTAGACAAGTTATGGAAGCTATTGGAAAACAAAAGTGCTGGAGCCTGATGGTATATAACTTGGAATCCTGAGGGAGAAAATTACCGAGACTCTAAAAATTATACTTCAGGCTCTATTGAATCTATGTATGACAGAGGACTGAAGAGTGACCACTTTAGTACCTTTTTTTAAAAAAAATGGACAGAAGTAATCTAGATAATTGCACGACAGTTATTTTAAGAACAGCAGTATAGATGATTTTACAAACTTTATCCAGATATATGGAAATGTCATCCTTAATTAAAGGGAAGATCATTACAAGCATCCAATTTCAAAAGTGATTATCATGCTCAAACAACATCACAGAATTCTTTGAGGAAGAAAGAAATATAGTTGATTGGCAAAATGCAGTGGATGTATTAGAAATGGAACTTAGAAAAGCCTTTCAGAAGGTACCACAATGGAGATGATTACTGGAGAAGATTAAGAGGTTTGGAATAAGGGAGGATAGCAAACTGGATTTAAAATTGGTTGGAAGGCAAAAAAACAGTGAGAATTAACAGCAATTTTGCAGAGTGGTTGGCAGTGGATCATGGTATCCCACAGCATTCAGGTCAGGGGTCAGATGTGGATCAATGACTCGGATATAGACCTACAGGGAACGATGTTGAAATCTGCAGAGGATACCAAAACAGGCAGTATAGTTAATTCTTTGGAAGATCAAAGGAAGCTATATAGGAGTACTGATAAGATAGTGGAATGATCTAAAATATGACAAACGGAAATTAATATAAGCATGTGTTGCATTTTGGGAAAACAATAACTGCAGTGACTATATCCTGAATAGAAGGATTGCTCAGCTGTTGAAGAGAATAGGAATTGGAGGTATAGGTTCATATGACATTAAAGGGATCATCTCAGGTTCATATGGCTGCATAAAAGAAATCTAATGCAATTCTAGATTTTATAACAAACGAAGAGGTAAAGATGAGCTTATATGGTCAATTAAAGTACTGGATGCAGTATTCAGTTCCACACTAGAGCTGCATTTTGTGCACATGGCGGGGTTCCCAGCACCAGGCTGAAAAGACAGGGGATGTCCCGCCTCGGCCAGCTGGAGCCATCCCCCACCATCACCCCCACCCCCCCAACCCCCGGGGCGATTCTAAGGCACCAGGCCAATTAACAGCCCAGCTCCGGGATCCCCGTCCCCCTAAAGACGGGGATCCCGCCTCTCCAACAGCTGCCGGCCAATCACAGGGACGGCAGGTCAGCAGTATCGGCAGTGCCACCAGGAGCAGTGGCCACTGCCGGTATTGCAAGAGGCCTTGGACCCAGGCCCAGCACTGGAGCCCAGACCCAAAGTAGTGAGGCAGGGTCGCCGGGGCCAGACCCGTAAGCCCTGACAAGGGTGGTGGGGGAAGGGTGGCCATTTAGTGCAGTGGGAAGGTGGGTTCAGGGAGGTGCAGGTTTTGCTGGCGGGGGCCCCCACCAGTCCCCCAAGGCCACAGGGAGGTCGCCGTGTTTCACTGGGTGACTGCCCAGCACGGCAGAGGCCCTCCCCACACCACCACCCCGCCCCCTCCACCCCCCACCCCGCCCCCCCAACCCCCAGTGGCTAAATCTCAGTGGCGGCAAGAAGAGGCCCTTAAGCGACCATTAATAGGGCCTCAGTTGGTCTCTGGATGGGAAGTCCGTCTTCAGCCTATCCCGGCCCATCAGTATTGCATTGCGACGGGGCGGCAACAGGCCCTCCACCCGCCAGCCTCCTGTCGCAATTCTATGGGTCCCCTCACCTCCGAAACTGTTTCAGAGCGGCCCATAAAATTCAGCCCCATGGCAAAGCTTTGCAAAATTTGCCTTCCCCCAATTTATAACTTTACTCCTGTTTTATCCTTGCCCTTTACCATAATAATGCTATATCTAACTGGATTATGGTCACTGTCTCCAAAATGGTCACCCACTGCTACTTCATATACTTGCCCAGCTTTATTTCCTAAGACTAAAGCTAGAATTGCGCTCCCTCTTGTTGGGCTTGTTACATGCTGGCTAAAAAAAATCTCTTAAATGCAGTTCAAGAATTTTGTGCCATCTGTGCCCTTCACACTGTTTGTATCCCAGTTGATATTAGGGTAGTTGAAATCCCCAACTATTATTGTCCTATTGTTTTTACACTCAGAAATTTGCCTACATATTTGTTCTTCTATCTCCCTCTCACTATTTGAGGGACTATCGTACGCTCCTAGTCGTGTGGCTGCCCCTTTTCTATTTCTGAGCTCAACCCATATGGCCTCATTTGATGATTCATTTAGCATATCATCCCTCCAGTTATGATCCTACTGTTTTTTGGGGGGGAAATATGCAATATGTCTTTAAAACAGCAAAGGATCAGTACTGCTTTAAGAACAAGCAAGCCTCAGGAGTTACCGAGAAGGTGCATTCCGGTTGTCGTTGGATACAACCCTACAGAGAGGGAACCAACCAATTTCAGCTAGTACATCCCGGTTGCCTTGGACACAGCCAGAGACTGAGGTTAAATATACGATGTTGCAATTAAATTTTGAAACTAGCTGAAAAACTGGCTTTTGATACACACAAACCATTTGCCAGCATGTACTGAAGGAAATAGGGGAGCTCGCCCTCTGTTTAAACCCTATTTATTATACTCTTTCAAAATTTTAAAGAAGCTTCAAGCCAGATTAATGTCTTAAAAGAAAATATCCAATTACTTTAACGACGGAACTGTAATTGCTGAATTCATCAGTGGACAAGAGGAGGAGCATCACTTCAACTGCTGAACTAGACTACTCACTGTTCTACTGTTGAAGAACTTTTTTTTTTCCCATCGCACATCTGCGAGGACTTCAGCAACCTTGACAGTTCCACATTGGAAGATTCCACTTTGGCAGGAGCATAAATCTGCAAGGACTTAGTTACTTATTAAAAAAAATATTGTTTATATCTTAGCAGTGTTTAAGAATTTAGTTTTCTCTAATAAACAGTTAATTTGTTGATATAAAGATACCTGGGTTGGTTCGCCTCATTCGGGGGTTAATAGATGGTTCAATTCAGCTGTGTTTTTCTTTAATTTGGAATGTTTAAAGTGATTTGTTAGGCGATCTGTGGAGGGAGGGACAGAATTGACAGTGCATTTCTCCCACCGCAATCAGAATCATATATTTTGATCGGGGGCCTTGTCTTGAGCGGTCGGTTGTAACACTCCTCACAACTGTAATTAATTCTTTAACCAATAATGCTACAGCCTCTCCTTTTTTATCCCTTCTCTATCCCACCTGAAAACTCAATATCCAGGGATGTTGAGCTGCCATTTTTGCCCCTCTTTAAGCCAAGTTTCTGTTATAGCAATGATATCATGCTGCCATGTGTCTATCTGTGCCCTCAGCTCATCGGCTTTATTCGCTATACTCCTTGCATTTAAATAAATACCTTTTAACACTTTTGTGCTGCACACTTCTTAACCTTTGCTTCTTCTGTCTTTGAGTCACTTGCTAATTTTCTGCCTCCCATTCCCTGCCCGGATTTGTCCTATCTTAAACAGCCCTCAGGTTCTCATATCCCTGCCAACCTAGTTTAAACCATCCCCAACAGCACTAGCAAACCTTCCTGCAAGGATATTCGTCCCGGTCTTGTTCAGGTGTAGACCGTCCGGCTTGTACAGGATTCACCTTCCCCAGAACCAGTTCAAATGCCCCAGAAATCTGAAGCCCTCTCTCCTGCATCATCTCTCCAACCACGCATTCATCTGGTGTATTCTCCTATTTCTATACTCACTAGCACATGGCCTTGGGAGTAATCTGGAGATTACTACTTTTGAGGTCCTGCTTGCTAATCTCTTTCCTAACACCCTAAACTCAAACTGCTGGACCTCATCCCTTTTTCTACCTATGTCGGTACCAATGTGGACCAGGACCTCTGGCTGTGCACCCTCGCCCTCCAGAATGCTTTGTAGCTGCTTAGCGATATCCATGACCCTTGGACCTGGGAGGCAACATACCATCCTGGAATCATGTCTGCGACCACAGAAACGCCTGTCTGTTCCCTTAACTATAGAATCCCTACCAATATTGCTCTCCTGTCTTTTTTCCTCCCTCCCTGCACAATTGAGCTACCCATGGTGCTTTGGTCATGACTCTCACTGCATTCTCCAGAGGAACCCTCCCTCCCATCGGTACAACTGAATACCGGTTAGAAAGTGGTATGCCCTCCGGGGTGTCCTGCACTACCCGCCTTGTCCTCCTTGTCTGTCTGGCAGCCACCCAGTCCCTCTCTGCCTGCGCTCTCTTAAGCTGTGGAATGACCACCTCCTGATAGGTGCTATCCACGGATCTCTCATCCTCGCAAATGCACCTCAGTGACTCCAGCTGTTCCTCAAGTTCCAAGATTCGGCGCTTGGGGTTTTTTCATTTGATGGCACTTTCTGCACCTGTAGTTGTCCCGGAAATGGGCAGGGTCCTGGAGTCCCCATTGGTACAGGATGTGCATTCGACCTAAATACTGACGACCCTAGAAGGACAGCAGTGCCAAAACTTGAGCTATCAAGTCATAATGCTTAGAGAAAGCATGCACATTTTTCCAGGTCACTGCCATGCAAACAATTTCAAGACAGCTACAAGTTATTTCAAGTGGCAAACGTAAAAAAAAAATTCAATTTTTTTTCTGATGTGTTCCACCATCCCAGGAAGTAATGCAAATAAATACACTTTGCAACTCAACTGGTTAACCTCAAGTTTCCACTTACTGAAAATAATATTTCCAATTGGAACAAACTGCTTAGGTGGATATTTTTTAAGTGTAAGTGACAAGTCATGCACATCAATTAATTTATACTTCCTATCAGTAAAAGAAACTGAGGTGGTCGTTACATATCAGCACCATGATTTGCCATAAAAAGAAAGCAGCTGCAATTTTGGTCAAAAATATAGGTGAGGGCATCGACTGTTGAATGCGTCATAGAATCATAGAGTCACTATGGTACAGAAAGAGGCCATTTGGTTCATCAAGTCCCTGACAGCTGAGGACAGCAATCCAGTCACTCCCATTCCCCCGCTCTATCCCCATAGCTCTGCAAGTTTATTTCCCTCAAGTGCCCATACAATTTTCTTCTGAAATCATTGATCCTCTCCACTGCCACCAGCCTCATAGGCAGCGGGTTCCAGGTCATATCACTCACTGTGTAAAAAAAGTTCTTCCTCACTTCTGCCCTGTATCTCTTGCCCAAAACCTAAAATTTCTGTGCCCCCTAGTCCTTGCATCATTAGCTAATTGGAACAGCTTTTCTTTACTTTTCTAAACCTGTCATAATCTACACCTCTATCAAATCTCCCCTCAATATCCAAGGAGGCCAGCTTCTCCAACCTAACCTTGTAGCTTAAAAGTTTCATCTCTAGAACCATTTTGATAAATCTCCTTTGCACCCTCTCAAGGACCTTCACATTCTTCCTAAACTGTTGAAACAAGAACGGTCCACAATACGCTGGTTGTGGCCTAACCAAAGCTTTATAAAGGTTCAGCAAACTTCCCTGCTTTTGCACTCAATATCTCTAATTATGAAGCCAATGATCCCATTTGCTTTGCTAACCACTCTCTCAATATGTCCTGCCACTTTCAAAGATCTATGCAAATGAAACCCCCAGGTCCCTCTGTCCCTGTGCACACTTTAGAACTGTGTCATTAAGTATACATTGCCTCTCCCTATCCATTCTGCCAAAACGTATCACCTTACACATGTCTGTATTAAATTCCATTTGCCACTTGCCTGCCCATTCTAGTAGCCAATCTATGTCCTATCGCACTCGATTGGTATCACCCTCATTGTCTACACCTCCAATCATTGACAAATTTTGAAATTTTACTCTGTATTCCAAAATCCAAGTCATTTATATATATATATTAAAAAAGCAGTGGTCCCACCACTGACCCTTAGGGAACACCACTGTCTATCATCCTCCAATTTGAAATGCAACTATTTACCATGGCTTGCTGTTTTCTGTCCTTAAGCCAATTTTTTATCCAAGTGGACAATAACCCTCCTATTCCATTTCAATTTTGTTGACCAGCTTTTTAATGTGGTACTTTGTCAAATGCTATCTTAAAATCTACATTGCATTCCCTTCATCAACCTTCTCTATTACCTCATCAAAAGACTCAATTAGATTAGTCAAGCATGATCTGCCTTTTACAAATCAATCCTGGCTCTTCTTAATTAATTCAAACCTCTCTAAGTGCCAGTTGATGTTTTTTCACTGATTATTGTTCCTAAAACTTTACATACCACTGATGTTAAACTGACCGGCCTGTAGTTACTAGGACTGCTCTTATACCCTTTCTTGAATAAGGGTGTCACATTTGCCACTCTCCAATCCTCTGGCACCTCCTCCCCATATCGAGGGAAGATTGGAAGATTATGACAAGCCTTTCCACAATCTCCACCCCCACTTCCTTTAGCAACCTGGGATGCAAGCCATCCAGTCCAGAAAACTAATCTATTCTAAACACAGCCAGCCTTTCCAGTATATCCTACATATCAATTTTCACCCCAAACCTTACCTCTACCATCTCTGCTTCTACCGACATTTTGTCTTCCTTAGTAAACGCCAATACAAAGTACGCACTAAGTATTCTAGCCTTGCCCTGTACCTCTAAGTATATATCACTCTTTTTGTCCCCAGTCGGACTCACCCCACCTCTTACTACCCATTTACTATTAACATTCCGGTAGAAGATTTTGGCATTCTATTCTCATATTCTCTTTTTGCCAGTCTTATTTTCCTCTTCACTTCCCCTCTCAACTATATTGTATTTGGCCTGGTTCTCACTCAAAGAATTCACCTGACATGCATCATACATCTTTTTTTGTTTCATCATATTCTACATCTCCCTCATCATCCAAGAAGCACTGGCTTTGGTTCCCTGACCTTTTGCCCTTGTTGGAATGTGCCTAGCCTGTACCTGAAACAACCCCTCCTTAAAGATCACCCATTGTTTGGTTACAGTTTTTCCTATCAGTCTTTGGTTCCATTTTACCCTGGCTCGATCCCTTCTCATCCCATTGAAGTTAGCCCTCTTCCAATGTTTAAGTTCTACATTAGATTGTACCTTGCTGTTCTGCATTATTAATCTAAATCTCATGATACAATGATCACTCTTACCCAAGTGTGCCCCCGGATAGTTCATCCATTTGGTTCAGCTGATTTCCCAGCACCAGATCTAGCAATCTTCCAAGTTGGACCAGGGACATACTGGTCAAGGAAGTTTTCTGAACACATTCCTTCCCCTCCTTTTCCTTTACTCTAACACTATCCCAATTGATATTTGAGTAATTAAAGTCCCCCAATATCACCACTCTAGTTCTTGCACATGTGATTACCCTGCAGATTTGCTCTTCTATCTCTCTCTCTCGCACTATTGGGAGGCCGAAAGAATACCCCCATGGCGTGATCATACCTTTCTTGCTTCTCAACTCTAACCAAATGGATTCTGCCCTTCCCCCTCAAGGACATTCTCTCTTTCCAACACTAAAATGTCTTCCCTAATCAGTCCTGTCACCCCACCTCCCTTTTTCCTTCCCTACCTTTTCTGAAAATCTTGCATCCTTGAATATTAAGCGTCCAGTCCTCACTATGTTAAAGTCACGTCTCCGTCATTGCTACTATATCATATCACACCGAGGTGTTGCACTTGTAGCTCACCAACCTTATTCACCACACTTTGTGCGTTTACATACATGGGATGAGATTTGACCAGCCCCCAGGTGGGAAGTTAGGAGGCGGGGGGGATGGTGGGGAGCGGTAAAATGCCGGGGAGCTGTGTCGGGACCAGACTCATCCCGAAGTTCCATTGCCCAAGGAGGGGCCCCCTGTCGGCAAAGACTGTCCATGCTGCCCCACCTCTGCCACTGGAGGGTTTAGCCTCCCATTGCCTGAGCATGCCTGGCCCCAGCAGAGAGTGAAAATTTCTGACTCTCCTACGAGAGCGCTTCAAAATGTATGTGTCCTCTCCTTCTCAGCAGCAGCCTCAGCAGCAGCCACCTCTCTCAATGGCCCTGCTGAGGCTCCAAAGCTACCAGTCTTCTGAATGGGCCGGCAGGATTGAGATCAGCTTGCTGCCCTTAATTGGATCGCAGCGGCCAATTAAGAGGCCGCAGCTGGGAAGTTTGCCTCAGCGGTCCTGCTGCCCGCCTGTGCTGTCTCGGAGTTCGCATATGGTCCCGAGTCGAAACTGTCCCCTTCCAAGAAAATCCCGATCATGCATTCTAAACTTGCCTTCCTCATACTCCATCTTAATCTGCTCTTGACTGATCAAGATCCTAAGGGATCTGCTTTGTGCCAGCTCACGTCTGAAGCACTCCCATGTGCTGGCAGTGGAGAGGACATAAAGGAAATAGGGTGATGTCACTCTCATGAGAAACAGTGACATGTGTTACTATTCCTTGCATCCCACTGCTGCTGCACAGGCTCAGATGTGCTATTGATTGGTATTAAAACATTTATTTCTTATTAGGTTACCAGTGGGAAGTACCCACCTGTCCAGCAGTTGGGAGTGGGATTTTGGGGGGCAGAAGGCTGCAGCCAGGCAGCCAAAGGAATGGCCCCATATAATCAGCTAAGTGCTAGGAGGAGGATGGTGACAGCATCATGGTTGGGAGAGGGAGAGGAAAGCCTGGGACTGGGGAAGCCGAAGGTTGCTTTCTGGGGCCTTCTGCACTCCTGGAAACCAAAACTAAAGTAACTGTCTGGGCTTAGGGTCAGAGTCAGAGTCATTTACAAAATAGAAGGAGGCCATTCGGCCCATTTAGTCCATGCCAACTCTCCGCGGAGCAATCCAGTCAGTCCCACTCCCCCGTTCGATCCCTATAGCTCTGTAACTTTATGTCCTTCAAGTTTCCATCAAACTTCCTTGTATAACCATGGATTGTCTCTGCTTCCACCACCCTCGTGAGCAGCGCGTTCCAGGTCATTACCACTCGCTGCCTAAAAAAGTTCTTCCTCATGTTCCCCCTGCATCTCTTGCCCAAAACCTTCAACCTGTGCCCCTTAGTCCTTGTACCATCAGTTAATGGGAACAGTTTTTCTTTGTCTACCTGATCTAAACCTGCCATAACCTTGTACACCTCTATCAAATCTCCCCTCAATCATCTTTGTTCCAGGGAGAACCACCCCAGCTTTTCCAATCTGGCCTTGAACTAAAATCCCCCAACCCCAGAACCATTCTGGTAAATCTCCTCTGGACCTTTTCAAAGATCCCCACATCCTTCCTAAAGTGTAGTGACCAGAATGGGACACAATACTGCAATTGGGGCCTAACCAAAGATTTATAAATGCTCAGCATAACTTCCCTGCTTTTGTGCTCTATGCCTCTACTTCAGCCTTCATAGTGGGGTCCAAAGGAGTGCAGAGCACAATGTTTGGCACTGGTATAGCTGCAGGAACTGCCGGAAACATGCCAAAGGTGACACATGACTGCCTGAGGGGTTCCGCTCCGGATTTTCTGTTAGGGTTTACTCCCTTAGCCTTGGTCTCTCCAGAGACGCCCACAAGGCAGTGGGGTTGTTAGGGTCCCTGTTCAGGGATAGGAGCTAACAAGTAAACTGTGCGATTTCATGGAGGGAGAGGGAAGGGGGGAGGGGGTGCGAGGACAGCCTCCTCGATGTCGGCGTCTTCCAGGCTGACGCTGCGCTCTCCACCCAGAGGTAGCAAAAATTCCTTTTCTTTACTTCCAATCTAAGTCTTTGCTTCAAGATTGACTCCCTCTTAATTGATTGTGCTTTCTGGAATCCACAGTAAAAGTTTCGACTGAAATCGATCAATTTTAAAATCCAAATAATAGACCTGTCGTTATACTCCGTGTTGAAAGAACTCTGTGACGCCTGCTGCAGCCGAACTGCTTTGAATGCCTATCTATTGAAGGACTGTTTCACTGAATTCGCGTGGAGACTACAAGTGGCACCTGATTGTTCTAATCTGGACACCTCATCAGGAACGTAACTCACAAAGATTTACCACCCAGTTATTTAATCATTCTTAAGAAACAGCTAATTTTTAAAAACACCATTTTTAAAACCGGTTAACTGTTGATTTTTGAATGTATGTGTGTGAATTGGAAAGTTAGAATAAATAAGAAGTTATAAGGTCTTTAGACATAAATTTATCTTAACAGTGTTTAAGATTTAGTTTACTAATAAATAGTTAATTTGTTGTGTCTAAAGATACCTGGTTTGGTCTGTTTTATTCTGGGGGGTTACAAAAGTGTTGAATTTGGCTGTTTTCCGGTTAGGTGGGAAAACTTTAACAATATGCTGAGACCTCTGGAGTAATGGGACTGAATTGACAGTGCATTGCTCCCGCCTCGGTCGTAAAAGTTTCAATAAGATCAACCCTCATTCTTGTAAACTCCACTGAGTATAAGCCGAATTTGCTCAGCCTCTCATCATCGGACAACCATGTCATCCCAGGAACCAATTTAGTGAGCCTTCACTGAACAGTCTCCAATGCAACTGTATTTTCCTTAAACATGGAGACCAAGATGGTGCACAGTACTCCACCAAAGCCCTTATACAATTGTAGCAAGACTTTCTTGCTCTTCTACTCCGATCCCCTTGCAATAACCATTGGGATCTCTTCAGGGACAGATGGGACCTGTACAAGGAGGACGGGTTGCATCTAAACTGCAAGGGCACTAATATCCTGGCTGCGAGGTTTGCTAGCATCACTCAGGAGGATTTAAACTAGGGTGGCGGGGGGTGGGAACCAGAGCAGTAGGACAGCAAGTGAAATAAATGAGGGGGAACTAGTAAATAAGGCCAGTAAGACTAAGAGGAAGAGCAGGCAGGGAGATGTTGCGGAGCACAGCGGGACTGGTGGTCTGAAGTACATTTGTTTCAATGCGAGAAGTATAACAGGTAAGGC
This sequence comes from Heterodontus francisci, assembly GCF_036365525.1. Classification (NCBI taxonomy): domain Eukaryota; kingdom Metazoa; phylum Chordata; class Chondrichthyes; order Heterodontiformes; family Heterodontidae; genus Heterodontus; species Heterodontus francisci. The sequence continues at coordinate 128,102,982 of NC_090375.1, read as the reverse complement.
AGATAAACTTAGAGCTTGGATTAGTACTTGGAACTATGATGTTGTTGCTATTACAGAGACTTGGTTGAGGGAAGGACAGGATTGGCAGCTAAATGTTCCAGGATTTAGAAGCTTCAGGCGGGATAGAGGGGGATGTAAAAGGGGTGGGGGAGTTGCATTACTGGTTAAGGAGAATATCACAGCTGTACTGCGGGAGGACACCTCGGAGGGGTCGTGCAGCGAGACAATATGGGTGGAGCTCAGGAATAGGAAGGGTGCAGTCACAATGTTGGGGGTTTTCTACAAGCCTCCCAACAGCCAGCGGGAGGTAGAGAAGCAGATATGTAGACAGATTTTGGAAAGATGTAAAGGTAACAAGGTTGTAGTGGTGGGTGATTTTAACTTCCCCTATATTGACTGGGACTCACTTAGTGTTAGGGGCTTAGATGGGGCAGAATTTGTAAGGAGCATCCAGGAGGGCTTCTTGAAACAATATGTAGATAGTCCAACTAGGGATGGGGCCGTACTGGACCTGGTATTGGGGAATGAGCCCGGCCCAGTGGTCGAAGTTTCAGTAGGGGAGCATTTGGGGAACAGTGACCATAATTCCATAAGTTTTAAGGTACTTGTGGATAAGGATAAGAGTAGTCCTCGGGTGAAGGTGCTAAATTCGATTTGTCTAGTCTACAGGAACATTAAATTCCATTGTCTTTGTTACAAGCTCCAATTAATTCTTATTTAATGTTCTGTCCAATGGTATAACTACTGTTAGGGGACCTATAAACTACTCCCACTAGTGTTTTCTGACTTTTTTTATTCCTAATCTCCAACCATAGATTCTACTTCCTGTTCTTTTGAACTGATAAACTTTCTCACTACTGTCCTTGTGTAATCTTTTACTATCAGGGCTACTCCTCCTCCTTTTCCATTCTGTTCGTCTTTTCAAAATGTTGTGTATGCTGGATTATCTATTTCCCAACCTTGTATCCATGTTTCTGTAACGGTGATTAGATCTATTTGTGCCAGAAATTCATCTATCTCATTATCTGAATGCACAAAGCATTCGCAAAGAGCCTTTATGTTTATTTTCTTACTACTATTCTTTGCAAGGACCTTATTCGCTGATGCACTATCATTAAACTCTCTGTCCCTTCCTGTCCACTCTGCTCGTCTTTACCCAAATTGCTACACTGCTCTATTGCTTCAATTTTTCTCTTTAGATTTCTAAATCTGCCTGCACCTGACTCCTCCCACTCCAGTCTCTGATTTTATCTGTTGGCTTCCAGCACTGTGTAAGCAATTGGTTTAAGGACAGAAAACAGTGAGTCGTGGTAAATGGTTATTTTTCAAATGGGAGGATGGTAAACATGGTGTTCCCCAAGAGTGGTTGTTGGGACCACTGCATTTTTGATATTTATAAATGACAAGGATATCGGAATACAGTGTAAAACTTCAAAAATTTTCTGATGAAACCAAACTCGGAGGATTGGCAAACAGTGAGGATGATGCAATCGAATGCAACAGGACACAGATAGGCCAGCAGAATGGGCAGACAAGTGGCAAATGGAGTTTAATACTGGCAAATGCAAGGTGATGAATGCTGGCAGAAGGAATAGGGAGAGCCAATATAGACTTAATGGTACAGTTCTAAAGAATGTGCAGGGACAGTAGGACCTGGGGATGCACGTGCATAGATCTTTGAAACTGGCAAAACATATTGAGAGACTAGTTAGCAAAGCAAATGGGATCATGTGCTTCATAAATAGAGGTATTGAGTACAAAAGCAGGGAGGTTATGCTAAACCTTTATAAAGCTCTGGTTAGGCCACAACTAAAGTATTGCGTCGAGTTCTGGTCAACACACTTTCGGAAGGACGTGAGGGTCCTTGAGACAGTGCGGAGGAGATTTACCAGAATGGTTCCAGGGATGAGAAATTTTATGTACAAGGTTAGGTTTGGAGAAGCTGGGGTTGTTCTCCTTGGAGAAAGCAGACTGTGGGGAAATTTGAGAGCAGGTTTTGGGCAAGAGATGGCGGGGGAATGTGAGTAAGAACATTTTTATGCAGCAAGTGGTAATGACCTAGAATTTGTTGTCTACGAAGGTGCTGGAAGCAGAGAAGAGCAATGATTTCAAAAGGAATTTGGATGGGTACTTGAAGGAAATAAACTTACAGGGTTACAGGGGTAGAGCAGGGAAATGGGACTGACTGGATTGCTCTACAGAGAGCTAAAACAGACTGGATGGCCAAATGGCCTCCTTCCTTACCATAAATGACTCCATGGCCGGGATTTTTCCCTCGGCAGCCGTCCACCGACTGAAATGTCGGTGGCAAACCCACCTCCGCCTGGCCTGGGGATCCGATCCGCATTTTGCGGTTCCCTGGCCTTTAACTGATCTCAGGCGGGACTTCCACCCACTTGAGGCAGGAAGTCCCGCCTAATGGAGCTGCTGGCCAATCAGCAGGCTGGCAGCTCTCAGTCCCAGCAGCACCACCGGGAGCTGCGGTCACTGCTGGGACTGCAACCCAGCCATCAGGAAGATGATGTTGGAAAGCCTGGAGAACCAAGGTCAGTTTTTGGTACCTCGCCAGGGGTGGTCGATCGGGGGTTGGGGGGGTGTGTTGGGGGTGGTTGGTGCAGCGGGGACGGCCCTCTGTCGGGAGCAGGCTGCCTGATCATGAGGGCCGCCCCCCTCAGGCCACAGAGAGCCACCTGCTTTTGTCAGGCGGCTTCTCGGGCCTGGGCCGCCCAACCAGCCATGAGTAAAACCCCCATGGCGGTGGGCGGAGGCCCTCAAGTGGCTGTTAAGTGGCCACTTAAGGGCCTTGATTTGCCTGGGGCAGGTGGACCATTTTTCGCCATGGCCGCCCTGCGTAAAGTGGCGCAGATGGAAGTGGGTCGGGAAGGGCCCCCCGAACCTCCCACTCCATTTTACGCACCCCCCACCCCCGCTCTTTGGGGGATGTAAAATTCCGGCCCATGACTCTACGTTTTCCCGCAGGCTCACTTTCTCTGACGCCTGCTGACTCCCTGCCGCTGCTTTCACCTGTGGGTTTCTGGCACCATTTTCCCTCAGGCTTGCTCTCTTCTGACAACTCATATGCCAAGCAAGATAAGAGTGTCACACTCACGAGAAATGTAGCAATGAAAATACAGAACCAAACTGAAGAATTATTAAAAAATTGACTTTTCCTTGAGAAGAGGTTTGTCTGACCTTTTCGCATGGGGGCCATATTACAATTTTTGTCTAACATGGGGGGGCTGGTGACACAATTTCAGAAAGATAAAAGCATTACAAATTCTTACTAGTAACCAAAACAGGAGCAAATGTGCATTTTTGGGAAGAAGCTTGAAATGAGAAGACTAATTTATTGACTTACTTTCTCATCACTATTTTGGACACTGATTTAGTGAGATACCTGCCATTTTTGTTCTTGCACACGGAGTCAATGTTTGCCTGAAAACTTGATATAGCACTATGGACTATTCCGATTAGATGTCATTCTGTCGGCAGAAATATTGACTCTCTCTCCTTCCCTGTCTCTCCTTCTGTCTCCCCCACAGTGTCCCCACCCCACAACCGTGTTGTTCCCCCCAGACTGTTCCCTCCGCCCATGTTATTGCCCCCCCCACTCCATGTCATCCTCCATCCTCGCTCTGTGTCCTCACACTCCCGCCCCCCCCCCCCCTTTTCATGCTCCGTCCCCTTTTCTCTTTCTCTCTATCGCTCTATCCCCCTTTCCCTTTCTCTCTCTCTCTCTCTGGCCCCCTTTCCCTCGCTCTCTCACTGTCTCCCCCCCCTCTCTCTCTCCCCCTCTCTCTCTCCCCCTCTCCCCCTCTTTCTTCCCCTCTCTCTCTACCCCTCCCCCTCTCTCCCCCCCTCTCTCCCTCACCCTCTCTCTCATCTCTCTGTCCCCCTCTCTCTCTGTCTCTCTGTCCCCCTCTCTCTCTGTCTCGCCCACTCTCACTCTCTCTCTCTCCCCCCTCTGAATAGGAAGGGAATAGAGGGATATGGGCCCCGGAAGTGCAGAAGGTGTTAGTTTGGGCAGGCATCAAGATCGGCGCAGGCTTGGAGGGCCGAATGGCCTGTTACTGTGCTGTACTGTTCTTTGTTCTTTGTTCCCTCTCTCTATCTCTCTGTTCCCCTTTCCCTCTCTCTCTCTCTCTGTCCCCCTTTCCCTCTCTCTCTCCCCCTTTCCCTCTCTCTCTCACTCTCTGTCCCCCTTTCCCTCTCTCTCTATCCCCCATCCCTCTCTCTCTGTCCCCCTTTCCCTCTCCCTCTCTCTCTGTCCCCCCCTCTCTGTCCCACTTTCTCTCTGTCCCACTTTCTCTCTCTCTCTCTCTGTCCCCCTTCTCTCTCTCTCTCTGTCCCCCTTTCTCTCCCTCTCTCTCTGTCCCCCTTTCTCTCCCTCTCTCGCTCTCACCCCCCCTTTCCCTCTCTTTGTCCCCCTTTCCCTCTCTCTGTCCCCCTTCCCCTCTCTCTCTGTCCCTCTTTCCCCCTCTCTGTCCCCCTTTCCCCTCTCTCTCTCTCTCTGTCCCCTTTCCCTCTCTTTCTCGCTCTATCTCTCTGTCCCCTTTCCCTCTATATATCTCTCTCTGTCCCCCTTTCCCCCTCTCTCTCCTTTCCCTCTCTCTCTATAGATCTCTCTCTCTGCCCCCTTTCCCTCTCTCTATATATATATCTCTCTCTGACCCCTTTCCCTCTCTCTCTCTCTCTCTGTACCCCTTTTCCCATTTCTCTCTCCCTGTACCCCTTTCCCCCCTCTCTCTCTCTCTGTCCCCCTTTCCCTCTCTCTCTCTGTCCCCCTTTCCCTCTCTCTCTGTCCCCCTTTCTGTCTGTCTCTCTCTCTCTGTCCCCCTTTCTGTCTGTCTCTCTCTCTCTGTCCCCCTTTCTCTCTCTCTCTCTGTCCCCCTTTCTCTCTCTCTCTCTCTCCTCCTTTCCCTCTCTCTCTCTGTCCCCCTTTCTCTCTGTCTCTCTCCCCCCTTTCTCTCTCTCTCTGTCCCCCTTTCTCTCTCTCTCTCTCTGTCCCCCTTTCTCTCTCTCTCCCCCCCCCCTTTCTCTCTCTCTCCCCCCTTTCTCTCTCTCCCCTTTCTCTCTCTCTCTCCTCCTTTCTCTCTCTCTCTCCTCCTTTCTCTCTCTCTCCCCCCTTTCTCTCTCCCTCTCTCCCCCCCTTTCTCTCTCCCTCTCTCTCCCCCTTTCTCTCTCTCTCTCTCCCCTTTCTCTCTCTCTCTCCTCCTTTCTCTCTCTCTCCCCCCTCTTTCTCTCTCTCTCTCCCCCTTTCTCTCTCCCTCTCTCTCTCTCCCTCTCTCTCTCTCCCTCTCTCTCTCTCCCTCTCTCTCTCTCCCTCTCTCTCTCTCCCTCTCTCTCTCCCCCCCCCCTTTCTCTCTCTCTCTCTCTCCCCCCCTTTCTCTCTCTCTCTCTCTCCCCCCCTTTCTCTCTCTCTCTCTCCCCCCCCTTTCTCTCTCTCTCTCTCCCCCCCCTTTCTCTCTCTCTCTCTCTCCCCCCCTTTCTCTCTCTCTCTCTCTCTCCCCCCCTTTCTCTCTCTCTCTCTCTCCCCCCCTTTCTCTCTCTCTCCCCCCCTTTCTCTCTTTCTCTCCCCCCCTTTCTCTCTCTCTTTCTCTCTCTCTGTCCCCTTCTCTCTCCCTTTCTCTCTCTCTGTCCCCCTTTCTCTCTCTCTCTCTGTAATCCTTTCTCTCTCTTTCTCTCTTTGTCTGTCCCTCTTTCTCTCTCTCTGTCTGTCCCCCTTTCTCTCTCTGTCCCCCTTTCTCTCTCTCTCTCTGTCCCCCTTTCTCTCTCTCCCTCTGTCCCCATTTCTCTCTCTCTCTCTCTGTCCCCCTCTCTCTCTCTCTCTGTCCCCCTTTCTCTCTCTCTCTGTCCCCCTTTCTCTCTCTCTCTCTGTCCACCTTTCTCTCTCCCCGTTTCTCTCTCTCTCTGACAGTTGCAGAGAACGGGAACACTCAGCAGATGGTTGGTCAGTTTTTTTTTAAAAGAGCGCAAGTCAGTTTCACGGCTGACAGGTAGTGACATCGGGAACAGCGGTTTCTGGATTGATTCGGTGTTTTCTGACAGGCTTTTCAAATGAAGTCGGTACTGGCCAGAAACCCTAGAATCTGTCCAAAGTTCAGAAGCCTCTGTTCCCCATATTGCAGCTGTCAGCTGTGAAACTGACTTGCGATCCTTCTTAAAAGCCAATCTGAGGCTGATTAAGGGAAATTTATCATTTCCAGTCACGGAACCCCGTCGAGGATGAGGAACGGCCCGAAGTAGTTTAAATCTGCGGGCCAGATGGAAACCTTTGGCGAGCCGGATCCTGGCCCGTGGGCCGCACGTTGGACAACACTGCTTTAGAAAGTGGACAATGTGACAAATAAAACTCAGGGGCTAACTCATCATTTTAAATAAAATACGCTGCTGTCAGTTGGCAGGCAAACAGCGGGAACCGCCCATACCCGTTCCCACCTGACCGTAACAAAAGAGTCTACCACCAAAGCAGACCCTCTGTACTGACAGGAAACCTAATAATCAATTTGAGCGAAAGAAACCAACCAAGCAAAGATTCATTAGGTTCTGACTTCTCTTAAATTTAGTTAGGAATTGCATAAACAGAGGCATGGCAGAGCACCTCATCCTCAATCTGTTGATCTCTGTCTTGTTTTCCCTCAGTCCCCCTCTTGCTCCAACTCCTGCTGATTACCCATCGCCGCTTTTATCTGTTTGTCTCCAGCACCGTTTTCCCTCAGGCTCATTCTCTCTGACAATGCATATGTCAAACAAGCTAAGAGAATTTCCCACCAAAGCAGACCTTCTCTACGGACAGGAAACCTAGTAATCATTCTGAGTGAAAGAAACCAAGCAAAGATTCATTTGATTCTGACTTCTCTTAAATTTAGTTAGGAATTAGATAAATCGAGGCATGGCAGGGTACCTCAGTCCTCTCGAATGCACATCATGTACCATGTGGGAACTCGAGAACACTTCCCGTGTCCTGGACACCACAGATACAGGAAGTGTTGTCAGCTGGAGGAGCTTGAGCTCCAGGTTTTGAAGCTTGGGAAGCTGGGGTGCTCACCTTGCAGCAGAGAAAATTGAGGGGAGATTTGATAGAGGTGTTCAAAATCACGAGGGGACTAAACAGAGCAGAGAGAGAAACTTATTCCATCAGCAGAAGGGTTGAGAACCAGAGGACATAGATTTAAAGCGATTAACAAAAGAACCAAAGACAACATGAGGATTTTTTTTTTTTTACACAGCAAGTGGTTATGATTTGGAATGCACTGCCTAAAAAGGTTGTGGAAGCAGATTCAATCGTGGCTTTCAAAAGGGAATTGTAGAAAGATATGAAGGGAAAAGATTTGCAGGGCTATGATGAAAAAATGGGTGAGTAGGATAAGCTGGATTGCTCTTGCAGTCGGCTGGCATGAGCTTGATGGGCCAAGTGGCTTCCTTCTTTGCTGTAACCATTCTATGACATATTTGCTCAGAACTCAAGTCACAAGTAGGGACAAACTGAAGAAGAAAAGGTTACATTTCTTTTTAAAATCAGGACAGCCTATTGGTCCTAAATGACATCTCCACCAAGGGCAAAATGGAGACAGATATAGCAACAATGTTAACTCAGAAAACCCGAGAAGCCCTGATTTAATAGTATCTGAAAGTATGATAAAATGCTGCGTCATGCCTCGAAGGTTTGAAATCCATGATCACAGCATCAGGGAACAAAACACTTCTATTTGGTAAAGTTGGTTTTCAAAACAGAGAATTCGAAGGATGATAGCAATGCCATAACACTTGATCAGTGGAAACCGGATGCTGCTATGCCACACCTGGCTATCGATCTGAGTCAGCAGCTCATAGAGATGAAACAATCATTAATGAAGGCAAGAAAGACCAAGTCCCATATCTTGCATCTTCCTTCATCAATAAAGTATCATACAAACGTCTGATAGAAGTGAAAAGATATTCCTTCACATCTAGAAGTAGTCTTGTCTGAATAAAAAAGGAGACACTTGCTATTCTTCCTCACAACACAAACCTTAGGTTTTCCAGCATGCCAAAGACTTGCAGGTTGATAGGTTAATTGGCCATTATAAATTGTCACTAGTATAGGTAGGTGGTAGGGAAATATAGGGACAGGTGGGGATGTGGTAGGAATATGGAATTAGTGTAGGATTAGTATAAATGGGTGGTTGATGGTCGGCACAGACTCGGTGGGCCGAAGGGCCTGTTTCAGTGCTGTATCTCTAAACTAAACTAAACCAGCAGTGGAACAACATTCTAAAAGGCAAACACTGACATCCTTGCAAAAGGCACCAGAACCAACCAATCATCCAGGTTTAATTCTTGATTAGTGCTGCCCTCATCCTTTGCGACTAGACTTGACAAATAGATTTTGAAATAATATATTCAAAATATATGCATAACACTCAGGGAGCAAGGTAATAGGAGAAAAAGATTTAATTCAACAACAGAAGCAATGTAGTGGATAATGTTAAAAAAAATGCTCCTGAAGTTTATAGTTACGAGCAATACAGCAGAACAAAACAAAAATAAAATGGCAAAAATTAAGAAACTTGTCAGGAGAGCTAAAATAAAAAATGATCTTAAGGCAGTAGGAAACATTGTATTTAAAAATGTCAATAGCTTCTATACACATTTGTTGGAAAAAGGAAATGATGGGACCAATGAAAGACCCCAAAGGTGACATAGCATGAAATACATTAAATGTATTTTTCTCCTGTATTCAGAGAACAGGAATAGTTTCGCCAGCATGGGGGTTGAACTTTGCCCCAGGCCAAAAATGGGCCCAGACTAATTTCTAACTCAGGAGGTACTAAGAGAATTTTAGATAAGTTGGTTATAAATAGACTCGGGAAGTAAAAGGAAACGTAGTTCTGGATTATTATTGCACTTATAGAAGTAGCTAGAATTTTTTTTTTAATTCATTCATGGGATGTGGGCGTTGCTGGCAAGGCCAACATTTATTGCCCAGCCCTAATTGCCCTTGAGAAGGTGGTGGTGAGCTGCCTTCTTGAACCGCTGCAGTCCATGCACCCACAGTGCTGTTAGGAAGGGAGTTCCAGGATTTTGACTTGGGTCAGTGAAGGAAAGGCGATATAGTTCCAAGTCAGGATGGTGTGTGGCTTGGAGGGGAATTTGCAGGTCGTGTTGTTCCCATGTATTTGCTGCCCTCATCCTTCTAGGTGGTACAGGTCGTGGGTTTGGATGGCGCTGTCTAAGGTTGCTGCAGGGCATCCACTGTGCGTCAGTAGTGGAGGGAGTGAATGTTTGTGGATGGTGTCGAGCTTCTTGAGTGTTGTTGCAGCTGCACCCATCCAGGCAAGTGGAGAGGATTCTATCACACTCCTGACTTGTGGCTTGTCGATGGTGGACAGGATTTGGGGAGTCAGGAGGTGAGTTACTTGCCACAGGATTCCTAGTCTCTGATCTGCTCTTGTAGCCATAGTATTTATAGGGCTGGTCCAGTTCAGTTTCTGGTCAAAGATAACCCCTAGGATGTTGATAGTGGGGAATTCAGTGATCGTAATGCCATTGAATGTCAAGGGGAGATGGTTAGATTTTCTCCTGTTGGAGATGGTCATTGCCTGGCTCTTGTGTGGCGCAAATGTTACTTGCCACTTATCAGCCCAAGCCTGGATATTGTCCAGGTTTTGCTGCATTTTTACACAGACTGCTTCAATGTCTGAGGAATAGCAAATGGTTCTGAATATAATGCAATCATCAGCGAACATCCTCACTTCTGACCTTATGATTGAAGAAAAGTCATTGATGAAGCAGCTAAAGATGCTTGGGCCTGGGACAGTACCCTGAGGAACTCCTGCAGTGATGTCCTGGAGCTGAGATGATTGACCTCCAAGAACCACAACCATCTTCCTTTGTGCCAGGTATGACTCCAATCAGCAGAGAGTTTTCCCCCTTATTCCATTGACTTCAGTTTTGCTAGGGCTCTTTGATGCCATACTCGGTCAAATGCTGCCTTGATGTCAAGGTCAGTCACTTTCACCTCATCTCAAGTTCAGTTCTTTTGTCCATGTTTGAACCAAGGCTATAATGAGGTCACAAGCCGAGTGGTCCTGGCGGAACCCAAATTGAGCGTCAGTGAACAGGCTACTGCTAAGCAAGTGCCGCTTGATAGCACTGTTGACAACACCTTCCATCAGACTACTGATGATTGAGAGTAGACAGGCAGTAATTGGCCGACTTGGACTTGTCCTGCTTTTTGTGTACAGGCCATGCCTGGGCAATTTTCCACATTGCCGGGTAGATGCCAGTGTTGCAGCTGTACTGGAACAGCTTGGCTCGGGCGCGGCTAGTTCTGGAGTACAGGTCTTCAGTACTACTGCCAGAATATGGTCAGGGCCCATCGTCTTTGCAGTATCCAGTGCCTTTAGTCGTTTCTTGATATCACAAGGAGTGAATCGAATTGGCTGAAGACTGGCATCTGTGAGGCTGGGGACTTCAGGAGGAGGCAGAGATGGATCATCAACTTGGCAATTCTGGCAAAATGGCGTCAGCGCCAGCACACAGGCAACTGATGCCATTGCCAGGGACGGACAGCCCACCCCCTCCACGTGATCCAGGGGGGGGGCACCCGCCCCAGCTATTCAAATGAGCCGCCGCACAGAAGATTGCGGTGGCTCCGCGACATGCAGCCCGCACAGGTGGGCCGCCGTTTTTCTCGCCCACCAACTTCGCCCACCGTACAGAAGATTCAGCCCATAGATTTTAGCATAAAAGCAAGGAAATTAGTTGGAATTTGTACTAGAAATTGTGTGCTTTGGTTAAAATCTGGAAGAGTTGCTCCAGAAATAAATTTATTATTCATGGATTTATAGATATACATGCACTATTCTCTATGCTTTCATTTTTTAATTTTAAAAAAATCCAGCAACCGTGATAAGAACAAGCTTAAAAATATTTCTAACAAACTGGAACCTCAGAAATATGCTTTAAACATGGAAACTGAGTATAGACCAACAAGTAAATTTTTGAAACATTTTCCACATTAAAACTGTTGGGTTTCAAAAATAATTCTGGACAGTTTCATCTGCTAACTGGTTGATACACTGAAGCCTGAAGTGGTCAGCTCTCGTGTGGGGCTACCCATGCATCAAAATATTCTGGAGGGAGAAGCCCACACTGCTAGTTGGAGCAGAAAAGAGGACCCTGGTGTCTGGAGGAGGTTGGGTCGCTTTTAGAAAGGGGTGCCAGAATTTGTGGTCAGATAGTCTGGTTACAGCAAGCATCACTGGTTCTCTCCAAGTTTTTCTCCTCTGGAATACTTGAGTGGAGACTTGAGTTGACTGCAACAGCTGAGAATATGTCATGAACCAAGGCAATCCAGCAGCCTTTTAGGGAACAAGGGATGAAAGGAGAAGTAACAAACAAGTTGTGGTATTCGGGAAATCAATTATTCAGTTAACACAAACAATTCTGTGCAACTGGTCAGAAAAATGAATGATACGTTGTCTCCCAGGTACAAAGGTCATAGATCACAGAACATTAGAGGATGCAGGTGAGGAACCATATGAGAACAAACAGAAGAAGACCCGAGGTCCTTCCTGCTAGACTAAGGAAGGAAGCTTAAAAGGAAGGATCTCATGTAGTATTTCCTCAGACACTACCCATGCCACATACTACTGAAAAGGCAGAGGGTAATTAGACAGACCAACAAATTCAACCATTGGCAGAGGGCATCAGGATTTTGGTTCCTTAAGCAAGACCTTTTGAAATGGGGGAATCCTATAAAGACCTAAACACAAGGAGGCGCAGAGGTATTGACAAGTAGGATAGATAGAATGATGGGGTTGCATTTAGACTAGATGCAGGAGTTGAACCTTGAATGAGGTTTGGCTTGGTGGCCAAGGGAAAAGGAAGGGATGCAGCCAAGACAGCTGAATATCACTAAGGTTGAGATGATCCAAAGAAGTCCTTAAGCTTCTCATACTTTGTTGGAGTCAAGGGTGGAGGGCCAAGGGGAGAGGGGTTTAATGCAACAGTTGTTAGTAGAGAAAATAAGTCATGAGAGCTATCTTTGCATTCTAAGCTGATCCTAGAATAGTGAGCAGTTTTGGAAGAGGAAAAGAAGATCTTATCATGCTTGATGTGGTCCAGCCAAACCTTGTGATGAATAGTTAAATCAGTTGTATGCCAGATTTGTCAAGTCTCTTGGACTTGAGGGAGGGAACATGAGGGTCATAATAGGGGGAACAAACAGGGTGAGAGAAAGTGAGGGTTTTACAGGCAAAAGAGGCATCAAAAGCAGAGGTGAGGGAGTGGTTTCGCAGATCAACAGGTGTTGTGGCGAACAGAAGACCAAATGCTGAACAGTTGGGAGTCTGAAAGTGCAGACTTCTTACCTGAAAATTAACTCTCTATTCTGAAGTGCTGACCTGTCGTTTTTTTAAGCTTTATAAATTTCTACAAACCTTTCTACCTCTTCATGGATATGGCATGGATACACAACCTCTTATTTGAAGCTGCTAAAAATTAATGCATGAAATGCATAATTTATTACTCACAATTATGTCCTTCTCGAGTAAAACTGAATATTACAACACATATTGCACAAGCTAAATTCAATATGACAGCTATTTACAGAAGGCACGAGTGAACGAGATGTTGAATTTTTAATTAAAAGTTAGTGCTTTACAATGTTTTCTATTTATTTGTTCTGTCAAATTTTACAAACACAACTCTGAGATTTTAATGATTCAATCACATCACTTTGTTTTGACTCCGTGCTGCAATAGTGTTGGTAAATACTTTTACTATTTTTGTAAAATCAAAAGATTAAAAATGTTAATTACAGCAGTTTTATCTCAAAGCATCAAGTTATAAAAATGCTACAGATTATCAACCACTAGCATTATACCAAAGCATATTATGCAGCTGCATTATTAGTTTATTGCCTGTAAAGCTTGTGAAAATACTGTATACATTGAAAAATTCTTGGAAGCTTGATGCTTTACCAGATAATGCACATTAATGATTGCTTAAGCAGTTACTCTGTCTATTTAATGAAAATTCAAGTGCCCTTAAAAAAAAATCGCTAATATTTTGAATAGCAAGTCTTCATTAGATACAACTCTTCTGTTCAATTAATTGACTATTACAAATGCCAATTTGCTGTCATCTGCACTAGGGCTGAATTTTATTAGCCCTCGAGGGATGGACTGGGGCTATAAAATGGCGAGGGAAGGCAGGGGATGAAATGCCTGTAGCCTTCAGGATGCCAAGCAATTTTATCAGTGGCCGGTAAGGTGGGGGACGTCCTTCCTACCCAGAGGCTATTTGAGGCCCGTAAGTGGTCAATTAAGGACCACTTAAGGGCCTCTTCCCACCTCCGCTGGCATCTTAATAGCAGATAGTGGGCCCCCTGCCAGGTGGGGAGAACAAGTAAAACCTGGCAGCCTCCCTGTGGGCTGGGGTTGGTGCCTCCTGATCAGGCACTTTGTGACCCATGGAGGGCCCCCGCACCCCCGCCCCTCCAAACAGCAGTAAGGGACACCCCTGCAGAGACACCTCTCCGCCCCGCCCCCAACCAGGGCCTACCTGATTGGCACCAGTGACCCCCAACGCCACTTACCTTGTGAGGAGGTCAGCGTCCATTTATGACAGCTGCAATCCCAGCAGTGGCCACTGCTCCCACTGGTGCTGCTGCAAGTGAAGAGCTGCCTGTCCTCCGATTGGCCAGCAGTTCTTGGAGGCAGGCTCCTGTATTTTAAAGGGACGAGAGCCCTGCGCCAGGCAATTAATTGCCTGAGCACCAGAAAACGTGGTCGGGGGACCCCCAAACAGCCCAGGTGGAGTTGCCCCCGGCTTTCAGCCCGACATCAGAACCTTGGCCATGCCAACAAAATTCAGCCCCGACAGTTTTTAGTTCAAGGATGATGGCAGTTGGAGATGTGATTGAAGAGTGGATTTTGACTGTTGAAAGTAACATAATAATTTTATTATGTAGTGACTACCTTTAAGAGGCAAATATAGAAATTATATTGTTTGCAAATACTGTGCCAAAAAACATTGTATATGATGGCACTAAATCTATTTTACTCATTTTTAAAATAAAGTACTTTATCTTATTTCATGACTAAATTCTCAATGTTTTGTTACATTATACAAATTGCAGAAGGATGTGATTTTTACAAATATTGCATGAGTTATTATTAGGTCATTTCTCGGAAGATGCTAAATATTCAGGTGTTCTAAAGGAATTTAACAGATGCAGCATATTTTAAAGTATAATGCAGAAGAAATGGCAAACTGCAGTAAATTCACATGAATTTGTACACTATACAAATTTTAAAAGGTTCCTTTCAGCTTGTAGATAAAAGGCCAATGTTTATATTGTATGAAGAAAATTCATTATACAGTATAAAGAAAAACACAGGAGATGATGAAAATCTGAAACAAGAATAGAAAATGCTACAATCGCAGAGCAGGCCTGTTAGCTTCAATGGAGAGAACAGCGAAGTTAACATTCTGGGTGTAGACCTTCTTTGAAGAAGGGTCCGCACACAAAACACTACCCCAAAATTTATGGACAAATAACAGCAAGACTGTCAGCGCAACCTCTGGCATGCAGAAATCCAGAAGTTTCTCTCAGCATTACCCTAGTCCTCCATAAGGTGCGCTGTTGCAGTCTTCACAGATGGAAACATTAGTGTCATGCTGGGCTCCCACCTGCCAAGAATGAGGCATATTAATTTTGCCATATGAACATTAAATATCAAATTGGAAAGAAGAGAAGGCCTGCTACATGGGCTGCCAGACTTGAATGAAAAACATTTGCATATTAACAGCCAGTGCTTGGAGGGACAAAGGGACTATTCCCTGCTCCAACTTAACCCACAATGGACTTTGAGCACCAGGTATTGTGTGTAAGAAGAGACATTCCAGGGTCGGCTAAGACAAGAGAATCCGCAAACAGACGTGGTCAGACCAAATAATCACAAGACTAACCTGCTTGGCAACCTGGGTTTTTCTGAATTGTACAAAGAGCTTGAACTGAAGAAAAGACTGTTTGCTCCTGGAGTGAGAAGACCTCTCCTGTCTGCTCCCATCTCTTTCTCATAAGCCTCAGGACCCACTGAGGACACATGAACTTCAAGAAAAGTCTCCTACATCAAACAAGGTTTAAGAATAATACTGGGCCCCAATGAAAATCAAGACCTACCTACAATCAAAGACTTCACAGCAAACTCAAAGGACAGTAAAATAGAAACCCATCTATTGCCTCAAACATTTTCACCTTTATTATTTTCTACTTTTGTGTCTCTATCTGTATGTGTGTATCGCGTATGCATGCTAGCGTAGGCGCGTCGCATATCCGTAGGCGTTAACCGAATTAGAGTTTAAGTTTAATAAAGTTCAACCTTTTTTCTTTAAACCTAAAAAAACCTGTTTGGCTAATTTCTTTGCCTTATAATTGGAATTTAGTAAACAAGGATTCACTAAGGGGGAGCTAAAAAAACTGTTTAAAATTAAACCCTGTTACAGTAAGACCAGGTGAAGGCTGAGAGGGAACCCTAGACCCCTTTCTCACCTGGTCATAACAATTAGAAATCGCTGATTTGTTGTGAACTTCAACTATTTACACACTATTCTCGCTGTAAAACCAATGACAATATTGTCATTGCAAGCCTTGTTCAATGAGGAGTTAAATGGCGTACTAAGTAACAACTGCTGAACAGTCTCTCTGTCCCTGAAAAACTAATTCTACAACTATGGCGCCTCATTCCTTCAGAACATTATTTAAAAATTGCAGATTTTTAACAAAGTAATTTTTTCTAAGTTTTGTTCTGAACCCCATATGTTCCAATCTTTATTTTGCTATCTGTACAATGATTTAAATGTGATTTATATTCTCTTTTTCCTTCCTGCTTTGCTGTCAATGAGAATTCTTCCATCCGATTGGCTGAACAGCCTGGCTGCTGCTGGACGCCACAGATCCCCTGTAGATGACGCCAGATTGGAACGGACATCGGAAATGTGGAAATCTATGCTCTAGAGTCCACAAAATCTTTGTGGGTAGCTTTTTTGAGGTCAGCGGCGAGTACCATTAACTTATCTATTCTCTCCACGAAGGCTGACTGGCTTGCAGGGTATTCAAGCACTTTCTGCCGCAAAGAATTTCCTTTGAGTAAGAGAATCAGTCATACCTCGTCCTTACTTCGTTCATTGTCACACAATCCTTCTTTTAGAACCTCAGGAAGCCTTTGAGCCATCTGATCTCTAGCTAACAACTCAGATTTTAAGTTTTCCAAGTGAGGCTTCAAGATCTCTTCTGATTTTTTTCTGTTGGGTATAAATATATGGTTTACAATCAACATAAAATTTCATTTACTACAAGCAAAATTGCAATTATTACTAACAGCTCACGAAATATTTGCAAAAGCAAAATCACAACAAATACAAGTTACTTTATCATAAGTACAGTTACATCTTATTTATTGTATAATTTTTACTCTTATTCACCTCAAGGTTATAGATATAATCTACAGCAGAAATTGAAAACAGACCAAATCCGATGATGAAAGCAGACAGAACAAGCTTAAATGATAAGCTCAACATGTTAAGCTTTAAATCAGGTATCACATTAATAATAACCAAATTAAGCTAATAAATAAAATAGGAAGCATAAAGACCTGAATGATTTGTTTGTGTTGTCAATTTAATTCATGTAGTGGACAATTTGCAACATCTTTCCATTACTGATAACATGTTACTAACACTAGTTAATATAATATAATCATTGATTGGCCATCATTCCCTCCACCACTGGCAAACAGTGGCAACAGTGTGTACCATATACAAAATGCACTGCAGCAACTTGCCAAGCTTTCTTCGACAGCACCTTCCAAACCCACGAGATCTACCACCTAGAAGGACAAGGGCAGTAGAAGCATGGGAACACCATGACCTGCAAGCTCCCCTCCAAGCCACACACCATCCTGACTTGGAACTATATCGTTGTTCCTTCACTGTTGGGTCAAAATCCTGGAATTCCCTTTCTAACAGTGGGAGTACCATGCACCACAGGGACTCCAGCGGTTCAAGAAGGCAGCTCAAGGGCAATTAGAGATGGGCAACAAATGCTGGCCTTACCAGAGATGCGCACATCACATAAACAAACAAAAAAAGCTAATAAAATATAAAACTTTATGAAATTACAATAACTATCAAGGCAAGATATATTTAGTGTTTGTAAAATTAAAATAAAAAATACTTTCCTATAATCTAACAGTCCAGTCATTTAAAGATGAAGCTTTAGTTCTAATAGCTAGGTTCAATGTGAAAGCAGGATAATTTATACTCATGATTAAGTATCCTAAGTCATATCTGTTAAGTATTATAATAAAAAATGTAAGATTTTGTAAAAATATTGCAGAACTCAAATTATCAGAAAAATGGCATCTACTCTTGGTATGTAGAGCAATTTCATTATAGAAATGTTTCATATTCATAACTGCTGTGAACCTTACACTATTAGAGTTACCATTATGAATGTTATACAAAAATAGCATTATAAACAAACCTCACAGAATGCAGTTTTATAAATTACATTGTCAGACTAACAAATAGTGCTACTGTCATTTTTTGGATCATTATCCAAATGCTCAGTGTTCAGTACTGAAAAAAAGGACACTCAAAAGCTTTGCTGGCAATAGACTCGATGCTAGGTTTTTTCCTACTGTCATTCTATTCTATTAGTACGGCCTAACAAAATTAGGCATGAATATGCAGTAATAACATGCAGATTGGTTCACCCACAATTGCCTCGAGGCAAGGTCTTTGTCTTGCTAAGCTCAATTCCTTCTACATCATTACAGCAGCCTGGCATAAATCATCAGAAAAATTGTTCAACCTTATTGCAACTGCGTAGCCAGTAAAACCATCAGTTGCTATTAACTATTGTCTGACAATGGAATGTTAGTTCCGCCATCCCCTGTTCCCTGCCACGCCTGCACTTGTACATACCTCCCTTGGGTAATGTTAGACACTACATTTGAGCCTGCCAGAACAATTAACCCCTCTGTTAATTTGAGAGAAATGTCAGGTGCACAGATGGTACAAGCTGGCATGCAGCCATCCAGCCAACTGCTACTGAAAGCAGCTACCCTGCTGCTAACAACTGTTCAGTCAAGTGCCAAACCAGATGTCAAAACTTTCCAGCTGAGGAAGGCTAAACAACAGGGAAAGCTCCAAGGATTCCAAACCCACAACAAATACTTCAATAATTGCTTTTCAATTTCCTGTTATATTAACTGATAAAAATGGTGCATTACAAAACAGGAAACATAACTGTACTAGTAAGCTTTACATTCTTCAATCAACATTTAGGGCATGTTTCAGCTAGTAACCATTCAGAACTTCACCTCAATAAAATCAGAGATTCAAATAATTGCAAGACAACACTGAAGTGCTCATGCATTCTGGAACCTGGGGAGAAATTCAACTTGTGTACAAAACATGCCAGCTTGAAGACAGAGCCAAATTCAGCCTTGGGACTCATTAAAAAACTTCTGGCAAACAATGGGATCCAAACAGGTACCCTGCTGAAGCTTGCTTATCAGGGAGGGCAGGAGATCAACTTCTGCTGACCAAGAAACAGATCAGGTCCAGGGGCGGGAGGAACAGTTTCTTTGTGGACTCAAGAGGAGCACATCTGCTTCTTCTGAACCGACAAAAAAAACCTGAAAATTTCTTTGGCCTTTTATTAAGCAGGCTCCAGCAGTCCCTTTAAGGATCGCTGATGAAGCCAATAAATGCTTGATTCGACTAGGTACAACATGTGTGGCACAAGTTCCGCCCATTTATTTCCATTGAAATACCCAGCACTTAGAGAGGCCATCGGATTACACAGGAACAACAGCTTGACTGAAGCCAGACAAAGATTCTGTAACTCTACACTTACATGGTTGAACTTTGAAGTGCTGGTCTTGCGATGTGTTGCAATGGACTACTCCTCAAGTTAAGAGAAGAAAACTACAGTATATAAAAAGAAAAGGAACATGGTTAGAGGAAATTCAAAGTACTTTCTTTTTAAGCATTTTAAAGATTCTTATTTACAGATTTCATCCATGGAACTCCATGGAGTTTGCTTTAGCATTGAATAGAATGGCATGGGACAAAGTATTGACTGATAACACTACATAAGAACTTAGTATTTGCTATGCGAGAGGTCCATCTGGGGTTCGTCTTCTACATGATGATCCACCTACAACTCCAGAACCATTCAATACTTAGGTCTTACCCACATCCAGTGCCTAATAAGCCCTGACCTATCTACCCTGCTGAACTTGTCCCTTCTGTCAAGGAATACATTTAAGCCTGTCACTGCATAGAACTACTGAAATACACTGGTGTCAGATCATGTGTTAAAACACGTTTCCGTGATGGCAGTAGATGGTACAGTACGGCCGATCAACACAGAGCGCCAGGTAGCAATTCAATAACCTGGCTGCCTCCTGTCGAAGGCTTCAGACAGATGAGTGCCTAGAGGAAGATAGTAGGGCTCTTAGTGGAGAAATCAAAAGATAAATGAGTTAATCCTTAAATTAGCAACTGGCATCCACAAACTACAAGCCATGACACAGCTGCAGCACATAATAATTCTATGGAAGAGCACTGGACAGTCCAAAGTACAACATGTGTTGGCAGTCATTGATGCTCTAGCAATATTTGACCAATGATAATGATTGAAATGAACAGAACTATACAAGATATTAAGTTTTAACTCTCATGCAATTTCTATTATATGGATAACAGTAACATGTTTAAAGTTTGTGCAACATTAAGAATTTAAGAAAAAAATGCCATTTCCTACAGGAATAGAGATGCATCCTCTCAGCTTCAACAGTGAGTCTTAACTACAAGATCAAAGCATTTCTGATGGCACCAGTGTAAATTTTCACCATCACTTACGCTGACTATTTTCTCAACTCTGCTGCCAAAGTTCAGGCCTGCTTGCACTTGTGTCCAGAAGAAACTTGATGAGATTGGGCAAATTCAATTTGCACTAGACCCTTACAGCTATCTGACAAGAAAGAGCAGGGTTATTGAATTCTAACCCGTAGGAAGGAAAGCGCAGTCTATCAATATACTCTTCCCCAGTCCTAACCCAAAATTTTGTGCAAAAAGGGGGAAAAAAAGCCAAGTACTTATGAGCAGTTCCCATAGTTACCTTCTTAAACTTAAATTAATTTCATATTTCTTTCCTTTACAAAATACACAGATCCAGCTAAGAGACTGTCATGCAATAAAATAGCTAACATCCCTGCTGTGATTTACCAAGTGCAATTAAAGGTGAATAGGGTCACCTTTACTCACCTGGTTTCTCCTCTTATCCCAGTTTAAGAGGTTCACATAAAAATGCAAATATTTTATGAGTTTTAGAAACAGCAAAATATTAAACATTTAGCATGAACGCTACAGAGCACTGGACTACAAAGCATTTTTCCTACTTACACCAACAATTTGCAACCAAGTATTCTATTCTGAATAATAAACCCTTCTGAAGCCTTTTATAACGAGAAAGCATAGCCACTATTGATTCAGCATGTGCTATACAGACTTCCACAATTGTCATTGCTGCTGCCTTGAGATGTGCCTTTCTTTTTTTTGCAAGGGGCCTAGTCACACCTGGGAATCACATGGATACACTATATACACATTATTCAGTTTACCCCCCCAAGCTAAACTTCAAAGCCCAATTCTAAATTTCACCAAAACTATCCCTTTTCCCTCTGTGTAACACTTTCTATCATCCTTTCCTACATGTCTTTGTCCTCTCATGTTCAACACACTTCCTTCCTCAGCTCCATCTTACACAAACTACACCTCCTCCAAAACCCCTTCAATTACATCCTCTCTCAGTAAAATCTCTTCCCCAAGCTATACCCTGATGCATTGATTATAAAATCCTTGCTCTGGTTTACAAATTCTTGCACGGTCTCTAGCCTAATGTCACACCTAGTGCCTTCTGCCATTCCAACTCTGTCCTGCTGTACACTCCCTTTCACTCCACTATTGATGGAAGAGCCTTCAGCAAACATGATCCTACACTGAAAATCTCTTCCCAACCCCTACAGCATGCTACTCGCTCCCCACCTTCAAAAAAAAAATCTCCTTAAAACTTATCTCTTTGACATCGTCTTCGATCCCTTTGCTAACTCCTACTCAAGCGTTCATTCTTCCACCTCCATTTTAAAGCATATTGGGACACTTCATATTGTTTTAGCAATTTGCAAGACTTTAATATTACAAATAAATGCAAAATACTGCGGACGCTGGAAATCTGAAATAAAAACAAGAAATGTGAGAACCACTCAGCAGGTCTGGCAGCATCTGTGGAAAAAGAAGCAGAGTTAACTTTTCGGGTCAGTGACCCTCCTTAAGAAGGGTCACTGACCCGAAACGTTAACTCTGCTTCTCTTTCCACAGATGCTGCCAGACCTGCTGAGTGGTTCAAGCATTTCTTGTTTTTATTTAATATTACAAAAATAGTGTTACTTCTACATCATTGTTCAGCCACAAACAGGCAAAACTCCTACTGAAGTGAAGTGTATCTGAATGCGTCAGCTGGGAGCGGGATTTGTTAATACAGTTCAGAAGTATTGTCAGGTGTAACTTGTCTATAATATTGATTTATTTGTATTTCTCTTACCAGTATATATGCTTACAAAAGTACTTTAAACAGGAAGAAATACATTCTAATATTTAACTTATTGTTCAAATTTCACCAGAGTGAAATGCAATCACACAAAGTAATTTATACAATCTAATCACAGTTCTAACATTAAAGTAAATTTTCACATTAGCAGCCTAATATACGCAGAGGTTTAAGGTGACAATCTACAACATATGTAAGCTTGCCCTTTTTGCTGACTTAACAATGCACTTAGTATCATCTACTTGAATGATGCTGTTTCTACTACTACAAGCAATTTATTCCAACTAATGATCATCAGACACCCATAAATCAGTATTACATCTCAGTTAGAGTTGGTGGCTTCCACAGATAAAAGTAGCATTCCAATTCTTGGTTAGATATTGGCACACATAGATTTTAATTAGCCCAATTAGTTCATTATGTTCTAGCATCAAGCAGCTCATTTACTGCATGCCACTACCCTAATGACATACTTTCAAGATTTAATATGGTAATGAAGCAAATCAATTAACAACCATAAAGGAAACCATTAAGAAGTGTAAACATTGCTCTGTCAGTTTGTAAAATTCATAAAAACCACAGCAATGATTAACAATTTTGTCAGTTACATGAAAATTCAAATCCCGTTGCAGCAGATTGCTAATTTTCTCGACTCAGAGGAGCTTTTAGGAGGATAAAAGCAAAATGCTGCAGATGCTGGAAATCTGAAATAAAAACAAAGTGCTGGAAATTATCAGCAGGTCAGGCAGTATCTGTAGAGAGAGAAGCAGAGTTAACGTTTCAGGGTTCTGATGAAAGGTCGCTGACCTAAAACGTTAACTCTGCTTCTTTCTCTGCAGATGCTGCCTGACCTGCTGAGAATTTCAGTACTTTCTGTTTCTATTTCAGCTTTTAGGACAAATTTTGAGAATCAGCACAGAAGGTACAACACCCCCCTTATGTTAAATGCATAAAAACTTTTTATTTTCATTTATTACGGAAACAAATACATGTTTATAAAAATAAATGTTTCTCTTGCAATTGATCTGAACCCACTTCTATTTTTTCTTCAATTTCATCTCATCATTTAACAAACATTAAAAATCCACACTGATCCAAACATGGTACCGTTATCTACCTTATACTGTTTTTCATTCTTCCAATAACATATATCTTGTATATATATATATACTCCTGCTCCTATTTTCTATGTTTCTATAGATATAACTCTTGGGTCTAAAGGGATCAAAGGGTATGGGGAGAAAGCGGGAACAGGTTACTGAGTTGGATGATCAGCCATGATCACAATGAATGGCGGAGCAGGCTCAAAGGGCCAAATGGCCTACTCCTGCTCCTATTTTCTATATTTCTATGTTTCAAACACCACAGAACGTGAACTAAACTTGAATGTTTCCAGGAACATCAGGTGCTGGCAAGCCCAAATTCATGGTTATGATCACATGTACTGGGAAAATCAAACTTGACCGTTCACTGTCATGTAATATAAAGGCTCAGGACCATATAATAGCATCAGTTCATTTTGACATGAAGCTAATCTAAACCAATAAAATTCTTATCCTAATCAAAAACAAATCTAACCTGGGCTGATGGTTGGTAGGGATTTCAGAATGCGAAAAGGTCAATATGTGAAAAATGGAGGACACTTCCTTCATGATAGTATTTTAAAAAGATAATTTGGATATAACATTTGTCAACTTTAAACAAGTGATGTTAATAAATATGTTGAATAGCTCCTTTGCAAACATTGCTAATTTAGACTTGACCAAGGAAAGCTCAAGAAGCCATGATGGAATGAATGGAAAAGGTTTTTAACTGAACCCCTAACTTTTTTTTCCCTAATCAGATGAAAGCAACAAGCATGCAGCTCACTATCCTGCCAAGTGTTTTTGACGAATACACAAATAGGTGCTTAGAGTTACTAAACCCCCAAATTTAATGAGCATAAAAATGAGGAGTTTGCAAGTATTTACACAGTGGAAACCACAATTCTCTTCTGATCAATATGATGGCTGAATGGAAATTTACTGATGTAAATAAAACTGGGGAACAACCTTGCAGAGACGTTCCAGTTGTGGCATGGAGAGTTTGTGAACTGTAGACTTCAGTTTATCAGTCTTATTTGACTGAGCATGATGGTGCAATAGTGTTTAGGATTCTCTCAAGCTTTCCCAGAATTGGACATCACCAAAGCAATTTAGCCATCTATGAGATTTTACCAGAGGATAATAAATTTGAAGTTTTGACCAAGATGTCAGAATATATTTTCTTTCAAAGTTAGTCCTAGATAGGCCACAGCTGGAGTATTGTGAGCAGTTCTGGTCACCACACTATAGGATGGATGTGATTGCACTGGAGAGGGTGCAGAGGAGATTTACCAGGATGTTGCCTGGGCTGGAGCATTTCAGCTACGAAGAGAGATTGGATAGGCTAGGGTTGTTTTCCTTAGAGCAGAGAAGGCCGAGGGGAGACCCGATTGCGGTATACAAAATTATGAGGGGCATAGATAGGGTAGATAAGAAGAAACTTTTTTGCTTAGCGGAGGTGTCAATAACCAGGGAGCATAGATTTAAGGTAAGGGGCAGGAGGTTTAGAGGGGATTTGAGGAAACAATTTTCACCCAGAGGATGGTTGGAATCTGGAACACACTGCCTGAAGGGTGGGAGAGGCAGGAACCCTCACAACACTTAAGAAGTATCTGGATGAGTACTTGAAATGCCATAGCATACAAGACTACGGGCCAAGTGCTGGAAAATTAGATTAGAATAGACAGGTGATTGATGGCCAGCACAGACACGATGGGCCAAAGGGCCTGTTTCTGTGCTGTATAACTCTATGACAACATGACTCCTGACAACGCAGCCCAGCACCGACGTCATCAGAGCGCTTCCAGCTTCGCACACGTGCAGAATAGACCCTTGCTGTCAGTATGGTGCTGCGCATGCGCAGCCTACGTCAGCATCCAGCTTGTCAGGGCTAATTTGTGCATGTGCGCAAAAACGTCATCGCAAACTACAACGTCTGCTCGCCGCTTGCTCGACACCTCGCCACTTCTCCTCCCTTGGCCGCTCGCTCCCTGCTTCACCTCCCCCCCCCCCCCCCCCCCCACCTACCTATGGGCCACTTGCTCCCTGCCTCGCCACTTCTCCCTCCTTGGCTACTCGCTCCCTGCTTCACCCCACCCCACCTGTCAGCCACTCACTCCCCGCCTCACCACTTCATCCCCTCTGCTCTGCCTCTGCTCCCCGCTCCCTCCCATGATCGCCGCCTTTCTTCCCCACCAGGGGGAATCAGGGGAGAAAGAGAGTGACAAGATAGGCAGGGGAGGGGAGGGAGACTGCGAGCGGTACGGAGCGGGAAGCAGAAGTGGGAGGGAGCGGGGAACAGAGGCAGAGCAGAGGAGATGAAGCGGCAAGGCCGGGAGCGAGTGGCCGAAAGGTTTGGTTGGGGGGGGCCGGGGGTGAATCAGGGAACGAGTGGCCGAGAGGGGAAAAGTGGCGAGGCGTGGTGCAAACAGCTAGGTGACGGGTGTGAGAGGCAGCAGCGAAGAGAAGCATGATGGCTGGAGGGAGCGGGGTACTGCTGGGGGTGGGATGAGGTGGCGAGCACAGCCATTGTGGGCATTTGGGTTTCATTTCTTTTCGTGATAAATTGAGCAGCACCATCTGTACTACTGGTAGTTGCCAAAAACGTCTCAGACAGTGACTTTTCAGTGCATGAGGCTATATTTCTGCATGTGCAAGTAGTGCGCCACCTAGTGGTTGCACTGTCAGCAAACAAAGCCATTTTCTTTTCAACATTTTAGCCTAACTACACATCCTGGGATTATCACTGACCAGAAACCTAACTGAACCAGCCACATAAATACTATACCTACAAAAGCAGGTTAGAGGCTGGGAATTTTGTTGCATTTAACTCAAGTCCTGACTCCCAAAGCCTGTCCACCATCTACAAGATACAAGATACAAGTTAGGAGTGTGATGGAATACTGTCCACTTGCCTGGATGAGTGAAGCTCCAACAATACTCAAGAAGCTTGACACATCCAGGACAAAGCAGCCTGCTTGATCAGCGCCCCATGCACTACCTTCAACATTTACACCCTCCACTACTGGCGCACAGTGGCAGTAGTGTGTACTATATACAAGATGCACTGCAGCAACTTACCAAGGCTCCTTCAACAGCACCTTCCAAACCCATGACCGCTATCACCTTGAAGGACAAGGGTGGAGAGGCTTTGAGAGTCAGGACGTGAATTAAATGCTACAAGATTTCCAGCAAATGCATGGGAACACCACCACCTGCAAGTCCCCCTCCAAGTCACACACCAACCTGACTTACAACTATATCGCCATTCCTTCACTGTCACTGGGTCAAAATCCTGGAACGCTCTCCCTAACAGCATTGTGGGTGTACCTACACCACATATGAATTAGGAGCAGGAGTAGGCCACTCGGCCCTTTCAGCATGCTTCACCATTCAATAAGTTCTTGGCTGAATTGATTACTCCACATTTCCACCTACTCCCAATAACTTTTCACCCCCTTGCTCATCAAGAATTTATCTACCTCTGCCTTCATAATATTCAAAGACTCTGCTTCCACCGCCTTTTGAGGAAGAGAATTCCAAAGACTCACAACCCTCTGAGAGAAAATATTTCTGCTCATCTTTGTCTTAAATGGGCGACCCCTTATTTTTAAACAGTGACTCCTATTTCTAGATTCTCCCACAAGGAGCAACATCCTTTCCACATCCACCCTGTCAAGATGCCTCAGGGTCTTGTATGTCGGACTGCAGCTGTTTAACTCGAAAGGGCAATTAGGGATGGGCAATAAATGCTGGCCTCGCCAGCGACATTGACATCTGAAGGATGAATAAAAACACCGTCCTACACCTTGCAGAAATCACCAGTTATTGCAGTCTTATATTCTAATTATTTCTTCTCAAAAATTTGAACCATGGAATTCTTTACCTCCTTCACTCTTTACTTCCTACAATCTATGAGCTTTTGAAACCAGTTTGAAAAACTCTAACCAGTATGAACTAATTTACCTCGTCTTTTCAACCTTTGTGATACCCTTTACCTTGGTTCACAACTTTAAAAATGCAGCCATCAATACTCTCTAGTTTTAAAAAGATAACTGACAGAGCCAGGTGCTGAAAGATGTTGACAATATTATCTTTTAGGCAAATTAGCAGACAGCAAGGTCCCACAAATAGCAATGAGATAAATGACCAGTTAATCTGATATTTGGTGGTATTGGCTGAAGGATGCTCACAGAGGGATAAACGTTGGTTAGAAAACCAGATGAACTCTCTTACTCTTCAAGTAACACCATGAGATCTTTTACATACACTTGAACAGGCAAAGGCCTTAGTTTAACATCACAACAAACTCACTCAATTCTTGAGATAAGAGGTTACAGTCATTTCTAGACAAATAATCCACATCACAATTATATAATCTCTCCAGACCTTAAATTAGAAATGTAGTACATATGTTAAACATGCAAGAGGTTCTACATGTCTATAAATTATGCACAGAAGTATACTGCAGGTCAGGTAATTGTTCAAGGTGCTGCAGAATTCATAAATTTCACTGAGCCCACAACATGCACAGCAAATTAGCAGACATGGCAAACTCTGAGAAAGAACGTAAGATTTCAGGAGGGCACAGTAGACAGTAATGGAGGAGCCTCAGACTTAGCAATTGTCAAACAGGTTTGAAGTGCTCTCAACCTGTGTGGATGAAAGCAAGGTCTGCAGAGTGGATGAGCAGACTGGCCATGGCACTGTGGCACAGGAAGCCATTCAAGTGGGGGGGGAGCAAAGAGGAATGTAGTGGTAGTAGGGAAGAGTATAGTGAGGAGGATTGACATTGTTCTGTGCAGCCGAGAGCATCAGTCCAGAAGGTTGTGTTGCCTACCCGGTGCCAGGGTTCAGGACATTCGCTCAGGGATAGCCAGGAACTTGGAGTGGGAGGGGAAGGATCCAGTTGTCGTGGTCCATGTAAGTACCAACGACATAGGTAGGAGTAGGAAAGAAGTTCTGCTTAGTCAGTATGAGGAGCTAGGCACCAAATTGAAGAGCAGAATCTCAAGGATAATAATCTCACGTTCCAATTGGCAGAGGGCACAGAAGATCAGTGAAATGAATATATGGCTCAAAGACTGGTGTGGGAGAAGTGGGTTTTGGTTTGTAGGGCACTGGGGAAAGTGGGGGCTGTACCGTTGGAATGGTCTGCACCCGAACCATGCTGGGACCAGTGTGCTAACAAACCATTTAACTAGGGCTTTAAACTAAAAAAGTGGAGAGAGGGATCAAGCTTGGGTAGATGCAGCAAATCAAGGGGTAGAGTCAAGGCAGGAGAGCAGAATAGTAATATGGGAAGTGAGGGTCAGAGAATGGCAGGAAGGGGCGGCACAGTGGCGCAGTGGTTCGCACCGCAGCCTCACAGCTCCAGCGACCCGGGTTCAATTCTGGGTACTGCCTGTGCGGAGTTTGCAAGTTCTCCCTGTGTCTGCGTGGGTTTCCTCCGGGTGCTCCGGTTTCCTCCCACATGCCAAAGACTTGCAGGTTGATAGGTAAATTGGCCATTATAAGTTGCCCCTAGTATAGGTAGGTGGTAGGGAAATATAGGGACAGGTGGGGATGTGGTAGGAATATGGGATGAGTGTAGGATTAGTATAAATGGGTGGTTGATGGTCGGCACAGACTCGGTGGGCCGAAGGGCCTGTTTCAGTGCTGTATCTCTAAACTAAAACTAAACTAAACTAAACTAAAAAACCTAAGACCATACCAAAAGTCAAGTCTAGATGTTACAAAGATAACAGAAAGACAAAACTAAAGGCTCTGTATCTGAATGCATGTAGCATTCACAAAGTAGACGAACTGAGTGCACATTGAAGTGAATAAATATGATCTGATAGTCATTACGGAAACATGGCTGCAGGATGACAAGGATTGGGTCCTGAATATTGAGGGGTATATGACATTCAAGAAGAATAGGAAGCTAGGTATAGGTGGAGGGGTAGCACTGTTAATCAAGGATGGCATTGGTTCAATAGTTAGAGATGACCTTGGTTCAGGAGATCAGGATGGAGAATCTATTTGGTTGGAGATGAGGAATACTAGGGGAAAGAAGTCATTGTGGGAGTGGTCTACAGGCCCCAAACAGCAATCAGAATGTAGGACGAAGTATACAAGAAGAAATATTGGGTACTTGTGATAAAGGGACAGCAATAATCATGGGTGATTATAATCTACAAATAAACTGAAAAAATCAGATTGGTAATAGTAGCCTGGATGAGAAGTTCATAGAATGCTTTCGAGATAGTTTCTTAGAGCAGCATGTTCTGGAACCAACTAGAGAGCAGGTTATATTAGACTTGGTATTGTGTAATGTGACAAGATTAATTAAGAACTCAAAGTAAAGGCACCTCTGGGTCGCAATATGACTGAATTTTACATCCAGTTTGAAAGAGAGAAGAATGGGTCAAGAATAGTATTTTAAACTTAAATAAGGACAACTACGTGGGCATGAAAACTGAGCTAACGGAAGAGAACTGGGTTCCTAGGCTAGGAGATAGATCAATAGAGAAGCAGTGGCAGACATTTAAGGGGATATTTCAGAATACTCAGAATATGTATATTCCTAAAGAAAAATTCTAAGGGGAGGACCCACGATCGTGGTTAATGAAAGAAGTTAAGGAAAGCATCAAACTTAAGGAAAAAGCATATAACTGGGCAAGGATGAGTGGCAGGTCATATGATTGGTCAGAATATAAAGAGTAGCATACAGTCATAGAGTTATACAGCACAGAAACAGGCCCTTCCGCCCATCGTGAAGAGAATGACTAAAAGTTAATCAGGAGAAAGAAATTGGAGTATGAGAGAAAGCTAGCTAGAAATGTAAAAACAGATAGCAAGAGTTTCGACAGGTATTTAAAAAGGAAAAGAGTAAGTAAAGTAAGCATTGGTCTTCTAGAGAGTGATAATGGGGAGTTAATAGTAGATTATAAGGAAATGGCGGATGAAATGAACAAATATCTTGCTTCTGTTTTCCCTATAGAGGATACAAAAAACATTCCAGTAATAGCCGTAAGTCAGGAGGTGGAAGGAAGAGAAGAACTTGGTGAAATTACAATCACTAAGGAAAAGGTACTGAGCAAACTTATGGAGCTGTGGACCGACAAGTCCCCGGGTCCTGATGGGCTTCATCCTAGGGTCTTAAAAGAGGTGGCTAATGAGTTAGTAGATGCATTGGTGTTAATTTTTCAAAATTCGCTCGTTTCTGGAAAGGTTCCATCAGACTGGAAAATAGCAAATATAACCCCTCTATTCAAGAAGTGGGGGTGGGGGGTGCGGGGCAGGAGACAGAAAACAGGTAACTTATAGGCCAGTTAGCTTTATGTCTGTCATGGGAAAGGTGTTACAATCAATCATTAAGGAGGCTGTAGTTGGGCGCTTAGAAAAACTCAAGGTAATCGGGAATAGTCAGCATGGTTTTGTGAAAGGGAAATCATGTTTAACCAATTTATTGGAGTCCTTTGAAGGAGTAACATGTGCTGTGGATAAAGGGGAGCTCGTTGATGTACTGTACTTGGATTTCCAGAAGGCATTTGGCAAGGTGCCACATGAAAGGTTATTGCACAAAGTAGGAGCTCACGGTGTAGGGGGTAACATAGTAGCATGGATGGAAGATTGGCTGGCTGGTAGAAAACAGAGAGTATGTATAAATGGGTCCTTTTCTGATTGGCAGGATGTGATGAGTGGAGTCCCACAGGGGTTTTTGCTGGGGCCTCAACTTTTTACAATTTATATCAATGACTTAGATGAAGGGAGGGATGGCATGGTAGCTAAATTTGCAGATGACACAATGATAGGTAGGAAAGTATGTTGTGAAGAAGACATAAGGAGGTTGCAGACTGATATAAAAGCAAAATACTGCGGATGCTGGAAATCTGAAACAAAAACAAGAAATGCTGGAATCACTCAGCAGGTCTGGCAGCATCTGTGGAAAGAGAAGCAGAGTTAACGTTTCAGGTCAGTGACCCTTCTTAGGGTCACTGACCCGAAACGTTAACTCTGCTTCTCTTTCCACAGATGCTGCCAGACCTGCTGAGTGATTCCAGCATTTCTTGTTTTTGCAGACTGATATAGATAGGTTGAGTGGGAAAAAATCTGGCAGATGGAGTATAATGTGGGAAAGTGTGATGTTGTTCACTTTGACAGGAAGAATAAAAAAGCAGAGTATTACTTCAACAGAGAACGACTGCAGAATTCTGAGGTGCAGAGGAATCTAGGTGTTCTAGTGTACGAGTCACAAAAGGTTACTATGCAGGTACAGCAAGTCATAAAGAAGGCTAATGGAATGCTAACCTTTATTACGAGATGAATTGAAAATAAAAGTAAGGATGTGATGCTTCAGTTATACAGAGCATTGGTGAGACCACATCTCGCATACTGTGTGCAGATTTGATCTCCTTATTTAAGGAAGGATGTAAATGCGTTGGAGGCGATCAAAGGAGGTTTACTAGATTTATATCTGGAATGAGCGGGTTGCCTTATCAGAAAAGGTTGGACAGGTTAGGCTTATTTTCACTGGAGTTTAGAAGAGTGAGGGGAGACTTGATTGAAGTATATAAGATCCTAAACGGTCTTGACAAGGTGGATGTGGAAAGGATGTTTCCTTTTGTGGGTGAGTCCAGAACTAGGGGACACTATTTTAAAATTAGGAGTCACCCTTTTAGGACAGAGATGAGGAGAAATGTTTTCTCTGAGGGTTTTGCGACTTTGGAACTCGCTGCCTCAGGTGGTGGAGGCGGGTCATTGAATATTTTTAAGGCAGAGGTAGATTGATTCCGTTGCCGAACAAGAATCTAAGGTTATCGGGGGTGGATGGGAGTGTGGAATTCGAGACACAAGCAGATCAGCCATGATCTTTTTGAATGGCGGAGCAGGCTCGAGGGGCCGAATGGCCTACTTCTGCTCTTATTTCGTAGGTTCATAGACAGGTTAGTGGACTGGTAGACAGTCAATGCAGTGATATGTGAAGTACTGCATGTTGGGAAGAAGAATAATGAAACAAAAATGCCATAAATGGCAAGATTATTAAGAGTAGAGAAACAAATCTAGGCATGCCAACGTGAATCATTTAAGGTGAGAATGTAGGGAGGGAAATTCCATAAAAAAGGCAAATAGTATTCTAAATTGTATATAAAAGCATTGAATAATAAAAGCAAGACATGATGTTGTATTTGCATAAGATATTGGACAGGCCATTATTTGAGTAGCGGTCATGGGTTTGGAAGGTGCTGTTGAAGAGGTCTTGGTAAGTTGCTGCAGTGCATCTTGTATCTGGTACACTTTGCTGCCACTGTGCACCAGTAGTGGAGGGTGTGAATGTTGAAGGTGGTGGATGAGGTACCAATCAAGCAAGCTACTTTGTCCTGGATGTGTCGAGCTTCTTGATTTCTGAACACGCCATTATAAAAAGAGAAAAAATGACAGGCATTTACATAGCCCCTTTCACGACACCAGTCGTCTCAAAGAAATTTAAAGCTAATGAAGTACTAAAGGGAAGCTTTGCAAGAATTAAACCAAGAACGAGGTTAGTTATGAAGGCAGCTTGAAAAATTGGAGCTTTGGTTTTTACCGAAACAGAGAAGATTAATGGGGATTAGAGGTTTTCAAGAATATGAAAGGTTTCAAGGTAAATAGTGAAAGATTGTTAGATTCTACAGTAAATGAAGATTCACAAACTCATGATTATCACTAGAAAAATTAATAGAAAGTTATAAAAAAAATTCCACATATTTCTTCCTCATCTGCTACAATTTATACAATCCCTTAAACACTGCCTGGTCTGAAAGCTAGCAGTAGAAACCTGTAAGTACTAAATAGCTCATTCATGGTTCAACTATTTTTGTCAGGCTGTTTGATGCTATTTACCATGGACCCATCACTAAAAGCTAAGTATTATTATGGAATGCTAGAGAAGAAGGAAGTTATAACAGTACAACCATCACGATAGCCTGCTTTTGAACCAAGGTTAACTTCCACCAGCTGCTAAAGGAATGAATGGGTTTCGGAGATCATAATACTTACAGTCTCAGTCTCCGCTTTAAAGACATTTGCAAACGCGACATGAAGTCTTGCGACATTGACCACAAGTCGTGGGAGCCAGTTGCCAGAGTTGGCAGGGCGGCACAGTGGCGCAGTGGTTAGCACCGCAGCCTCACAGCTCCAGGGACCCGGGTTCGATTCTGGGTACTGCCTGTGCGGAGTTTGCAAGTTCTCCCTGTGTCTGCGTGGGTTTCCTCCGGGTGCCCCGGTTTCCTCCCACATGCCAAAGACTTGCAGGTTGATAGGTTAATTGGCCATTATAAATTGCCCCTAGTATAGGCAGGTGGTAGGGAAATATATAGGGACAGGTGGGGATGTGATAGGAATATGGGATTAGTGTAGGATTAGTATAAATGGGTGGTTGATGGTCGGCACAGACTCGGTGGGCCGAAGGGCCTGTTTCAGTGCTGTATCTCTAAACTAAACTAAACTAAACTAAACTATAAAGGCAGGGCTGAAGAGAGGCGAGTCGAAGAGAATCAGCAGTTGGCAGGGAAAGAGACAGAAGTGTAAGGAGAGAGCCAACTGTGTAACAGCCCCGACAACCAATTTCATCTGCAGCGCCTGTGAAAGAGTCTGTCACTCTAGAGTTGGCCTTTATAGCCACTCCAGGCGCTGCTCCACAAACCACTGACCAGCTCTAGGCGCTTACCCACTGTCTCTTGAGACAAGGAGGCCAAAAAGGAAAAGGAAAAAGGAGTATATGCAAGGCATTAGGAACAAACATGGCTGCTATCACAGTCCTTACAGTTTTGAAGGAAATTGTTCCCAGGACTGCTACCCAATTTGAAGATCTGCAAAGCTGCTTCATAGCGTCAACAATGGGGGTGGACATTCCACAGTGATTCCATTCAGTACATTGAGATAGGGATGAGGAGGGAAGAGGAGGGGTAGTCACACTACAACTTCAGTCAGGCCTGAATGCTAATCTGCAGCTAGCCAATCAAGGAAACCACAATCAACTCCAAATCAGAGGATTTAAAAAAAATGACCTTTAAAAAGAAACAGCATTTTCTAATTTTTTTTGCTACCAAATGAGCAAGTATTGTGAATAAATAGTATTTCTCCTATACTTTCCTCACCCTTTAAAGAATTCTGGGTACATAAATTATTTAACAAGATGATGACATTGGATAGAAGTTAACTAACCTCACTATCTAAAACTAACTGCAAGCTAGTGAGCATCCTCTCCACCTTTTATTGATAAGAAGCTGCACTTAAACTAATCAAAGTGATTGATGACAACGCTACGTCATCAGGATGCGCCACGGTGCGCACATGCGCACACAGTCTCAGGCCCTCTGCGCATGCGCTGTGGTCCGGATTGACAGGACCAGTTTGCGCATGCGCAGATGACGTCATCGCGTAACGTCATCTTCCTAGGGGAACACGCCAGGTTGGCCTCTGCGCATGCGCAAACTGGTCCTGGCAATCCGGACCGCAGCGCATGCGCAGAAGGCCTGAGACCGTGTGCGCATGTGCGTCAATCTTCCGAAAGCTTCGGCGCGAGTTTTTGAAAATGGAAGGAGGAGAGGTTTCGTCGGGCATTTTATCTCAATTATTTAGTCATTTTGGACATTTGCTTCATTTTTATTAGACAGAGGAGATTGTTCCAAGGTAAGTTGCTCTGAAAATATTTTTTCAGGGGGGAAGGGGGGTTGGTCGGGAGGGGGGGGGTGAGGTCGGGAGGGGGGAAGGGGGTTGAGGTCGGGAGGGAGGGGGGGGTGAGGTCGGGAGGGAGGGGGGGGTGAGGTCGGGATGGGGGGGGGAAGGGAGGTCGGGAGGGAGGGGGGAAGGGAGGTCGGGAGGGAGGTGAGGAAGGGAAGGGGTGAGGGGGGAAGGGAGGGAGGGAAGGAGAGGAGGGAGGGACGGGGGGGAAGGGAGGGAGGGACGGGGGGGAAGGGAGGGACGGGGGAGGGAAGGGAGGTCGGGAGGGAGGGGGGAAGGGAGGTCGGGGGGAGCAGCGGAGCGGAAGGGGAGTGCCTTTTTCTGTGCATGCGCCATAAACACAAGGACTGGCTGATGAGATGGAGCCAATTAATTTGCCCAACAATTGCCCAGAAGCACCTTCGGATGGAGGTGGCCAAGCGCTGGACATCAGTCGCGTGCCACAATCCATGGATCCTGAGCGTTTCACCCCCTGGCCTAATGATCTGATGGACCATACATACGCCTGCCTGTTCAAAGCTCCACTTCCCCCACCTGCGGTACCCTCTCCTTGCTGTTCAGTTACACAGTCACCTGTTCCTGCACCCATCCAAGCAGTGCACATGGACACACAGTTACCTGTTCCTGCACCCATCCAAGCAGTGCACGTGGACACACAGCCACATGTTTCCCCATCCGCCCTTGAAACAACCATGCAGAGCCTTGTGAGACTCCGCAATTGCCAGCTGCTGCCTGTCAAGCAGAGAAGGCGTCCAAAGCGGTCAAGCACTTGGGGAATATTCAGCAAGAAGAGATTGAGCACTAAAAGAAACAAGCATGCCGTGTCCAGTGGTAGCACAAATGTGAATGCTCTTGCTGCGTACACAACTGGTGAGGTGGGAGTGCAGCCACACCATTCTCCATCCTCAATGTTGCTTTAAGGCAAAGGGAGATAAGAGTGAAAGAAATGGCAGATGATGCTGATAGTAGTAGGCAGGATTAAATGGGAATGGATGGGAAGACGCACGAGTAGCATAACCACTAGCAGGGAACAGCAGGGCTAAATGGCCTGCTTTATGTTCATAGTCCAAAAGAAATGTGCTTCTTTTTCCAGCACCCTCACATCATTCATGTTTTCCCTGAGAGCAGCATTGAACCATCACGAGATAGGGGCAGTTACATCATCCTGACTCCTACAGCTGAGATGGGTACTAAGTGATTCACTGGCCTATACTGCAGGGCATAAAGCATGCGCAACAGTAATTTCATTGGAGGGAGGGAAGCTCTGACACTGATCTTTCATTATTTCCTTTCATGTAAAATGTGCCCTTGAGAAAACAATCCTTGACACTTAAGGACGGCATTCCAGCAAATGAGGCAGTGCAGGAGATGACGCAAGGATGTGATGATTCCTGCATCTCAGGTGGGTAATAAGTGCTTCATTGGCGACACACTGAGCTCAGACTCTTGTGACTTTGCCTTCTTCACATGGACAATACAGTAGTGGAATAGAGAGCCAAGCGTTCATTCACCACAAGGCTCTCCAGGAACAATCTCTTTAGCTGTGCATAGCAGAGACTCGGCCTGTCTGTCTAATGGGAATGCTGGACACAACACTCATGTATCCATGCACAGCAGTTCCTCGGATACTTAATGAAAATAAAACTTTTCAATAATTAAACCCAGAATTGTTGAGGTTTTGTTTTGCATGCTATTTCCCCGACTTTGCAACTGCACTTCAGATATTCAACTATGGTGGAGGGGTGGAGGTAGGGGGGTAGAGGGAGGGGTGGGTGGAGGGGTGGAGGTAGGGGGGGTAGAGGGAGGGGTGGAGGTAGGGGGGGTAGAGGGAGGGGTGGAGGTAGGGGGGTAGAGGGAGGGGTGGGTGAAGAGGGGAAGGGGTGGGTGAAGAG
The DNA here is from genome assembly GCF_036365525.1 of Heterodontus francisci. NCBI lineage: Eukaryota > Metazoa > Chordata > Chondrichthyes > Heterodontiformes > Heterodontidae > Heterodontus > Heterodontus francisci. The sequence goes on along the minus strand of NC_090375.1, from coordinate 128,066,626 downwards.
GGGGAGGGGTGGGGAGAGCAGAGAAGGAGCATGCAAAATGCAGGGACCAGACAGTTGCAATGCCTGAAGTACTGTGGAGAAGGGGAGAAAGCAACTGGATTGGGCATCCGCAGCTGGAGGGAACGGCTGAATGGAGAGGGCCGGAAGCGAGAGGCCGTAGAGAGCTGCGGGGAGCGAGCGTGCGAAGACCTTGGTGTCACCGGGTCCAGGGACTGGCCAGTAAGTCTTTTGCTGTTGTGTTTATAGCGCATGCACAGAAAAAGGCACTCCTCTTCTGTTCCGCTGCTCCCCCCCCCCCCACTCTCTCCCCCTCCCTCTCCCTCCCCCCCTCCCTCTCCCTTTCTCCCCCCCTCCCTCTCCCTTTCTCCCCCCCCTCTCCCTCTTTCTCCCCCCCTCCCTCCCCCTCTCCCCCTCCCTCTCTCTCCCCCCCTCCCTCTCCCTCTCCCTCCTCCCCACCCTCTCCCCCTCCCTCTCCCTCTTTCTCTCCACCCCCCCCCCCGGCACCGCTACCGCTGGTCTCCCCGCGCTGCTCTCCCCGGCCCGCTCCACTCTCTCACTCCGGCCATTGTATTCTGACACGTGTTTGTTAGGTTTCATCTCTGTGATTCTTTGAGCAGCGCCATCTATAGTCCTGGCAGCTGCTACAGTCGCAAGCTGTGACGTTTTCGTGGCACATGCTGTATTTGCGCATGTGCCAAAACAGCGCCACCTACCGATCGCGTTGTCAACAATTGCGGTCTAAACTAATACATCACACATAATTAGTTTGGCATTGTTCTACAATCAACAGGCTCTACCAGGAAATCACTAACGTACTAAACCCAAACCTCTATTCACATGATAGAGATTATGATCAGCAACTTTATCAATTCATCCCAACCCATTAACAACCTACATGTGAGCAGTTTGGAAGAAAGTTGTTCAGCAACCTGAACAGCAAAATGTAACACCACATTCGGTAGGAATACAGATGCCATAATGGTTGATTTTCTGTCTGTCAGTAATATAGATGTATTTTTTGAAAGATAGACAAACATGCACTAGTAAACCTTCTGAGGTGTATTGTATCTAGCCAGTCATTTCCACCCACCCCCCCCCCCCCCCCCCCAACCTCACCCTTCCTCCACCACCCCACCCTAACATCTCAGCTCAGGCTAACATCATATCCACATAAAATGGAGCCTTTGTTATAGAAACAACCCAGAGCATGATCTCCTGGATGTAAAAGCAGTGGAAAAAATGGCTTGTCTCATGTGCTGCAAAGTACAAAAGAGTAATGAAGTACAAAAATGTTTTGATAAATTGAGCAATAATTAAGTGGCACACATAAATTTGGACTATGAATAATGACAGTGTGAAAACAAAATCTGTACATTATACATACAATTTTTATAATAGATAAATATACAGGATAGTCCTTTAACGTAGTGAAACAATAATTACAGGGAACATTGGGAGGAATTTTATGCTCTCCTCCACGGCGGGTTGGGATGATGGTGAGGGGAGGAGAGGTTCCTGCCACCATCCACCTCCGCCAGAATTTAGTCTGGTGCGGGAAGACGTGTGAACAGCCTTCCAACCCTGCTGCCAATTGGGGGCCTTAACTGGATAATTAACCCTCAATTAAGGACCTCTTCCCATCGCAGCCGCAATTACCTGTGCAGTGGGCAGCCCTGTCGCCGCTCAGAAAGCATAGCATGAAAAGCCATGCGGGCTGTTACCCGGTTCCGGGGAGGTGGGTCCCCTCGGTCAAAGGCACTTAATGCCTGAATGCGGGATCCGGCATCAAATGGGGGCCCTTCAGCGGGCACCCCCCCCACCCCACCCTTGCTGCCGACCCCCCTCCCCCACAATCCCCACCCTGCGAGACCCATCCCGCCTTGATCTGAGGCCTACAGGGTGGACACCTCCAGCAGCAGCAACTAAATCTGCAGTGGCGCTGCAGCTGGCAGCCTCTGACTGGCCGGCAGCTCTCCAAGGGCGGGACTTTGAGCGACAGGGTCCTAAATCTTATCGAAGGCCCACCGCTGTCCATTTAAGTGTCTGACTGGCACAAAATTCGACGGGCCTCCCGGAAAAGAGGCGACACGGGGATCTCAGCATCGGTTTCCCCCACCACCAGTATAAAATTGCCTCCACTATGTTTCAGATTGTAGAACCTGTGAAAGTGTTTCAAAGGTGTTACGTAATTGAGATATAAAAATGATGCTGGGAACTGCAAAACTCAGGTTTAAGCAGTCAATTGAAGCATGAAATAGTTTTGTAACTTTAAATTATTAAATGATGTTCTAATTGAATTGTGAGATTCAGATTGTGAGTTTTTGTACTATTAGCACAAGTCAGTGCTTATTCTGATGATCAGTGATTTTGATGCACAATATTAACACACACATAATAAAATTGTAAACTTATTGAAGCATCTTCAATGAATTATTTGTATTCAAACTGCAGATTAATGCTCAGTATGTCTCAACCAAATGTACAGGAGGAATTATCAAGATCATCCTCTAATGTAACAGAAAATAGATATAAATCAGTAAGTTTTTCTGCTACATTGTGGACAAACACATCTTTAAAACAGAAGTTTCATGTGTGAGTTGGAGTATATGGTTTCTACATAAAAATACTAAGTTGTTCCTCAGACGATTACATTTACTATTTGCTGCAATTACTTTGAGCATTACATTTGTGTCATTTAATTTGTGTAAGCCTTTGACCTCGTCAGCAGACGTGGTCTCTTCAGACTACTAGAAAAGATCGGATGTCCACCAAAGCTACTAAGTATCATCACCTCATTCCATGACAATATGAAAGGCACAATTCAACATGGTGGCTCCTCATCAGAGCCCTTTCCTATCCTGAGTGGTGTGAAACAGGGCTGTGTTCTCGCACCCACACTTTTTGGGATTTTCTTCTCCCTGCTGCTTTCACATGCGTTCAAATCCTCTGAAGAAGGAATTTTCCTCCACACAAGATCAGGGGGCAGGTTGTTCAACCTTGCCCGTCTAAGAGCGAAGTCCAAAGTACGGAAAGTCCTCATCAGAGAACTCCTCTTTGCTGACGATGCTGCTTTAACATCTCACACTGAAGAATGCCTGCAGAGTCTCATCGACAGGTTTGCGTCTGCCTGCAATGAATTTGGCCTAACCATCAGCCTCAAGAAAACGAACATCATGGGGCAGGATGTCAGAAATGCTCCATCCATCAATATTGGCGACCACGCTCTGGAAGTGGTTCAAGAGTTCACCTACCTAGGCTCAACTATCACCAGTAACCTGTCTCTAGATGCAGAAATCAACAAGCGCATGGGTAAGGCTTCCACTGCTATGTTCAGACTGGCCAAGAGAGTGTGGGAAAATGGCGCACTGACACGGAACACAAAAGTCCGAGTGTATCAGGCCTGTGTCCTCAGTACCTTGCTCTACGGCAGCGAGGCCTGGACAACGTATGCCAGCCAAGAGCGACGTCTCAATTCATTCCATCTTCGCTGCCTTCGGAGAATACTTGGCATCAGGTGGCAGGACTATATCTCCAACACAGAAGTCCTTGAAGCGGCCAACATCCCCAGCTTATACACACTACTGAGTCAGCGGCGCTTGAGATGGCTTGGCCATGTGAGCCGCATGGAAGATGGCAGGATCCCCAAAGACACATTGTACAGCGAGCTCGCCACTGGTATCAGACCCACCGGCCGTCCATGTCTCCGTTATAAAGACGTCTGCAAACGCGACATGAAATCGTGTGACATTGATCACAAGTCGTGGGAGTCAGTTGCCAGCATTCGCCAGAGCTGGCGGGCAGCCATAAAGACAGGGCTAAATTGTGGCGAGTCGAAGAGACTTAGTAGTTGGCAGGAAAAAAGACAGAGGCGCAAGGGGAGAGCCAACTGTGCAACAGCCCCAACAAACAAATTTCTCTGCAGCACCTGTGGAAGAGCCTGTCACTCCAGAATTGGCCTTTATAGCCACTCCAGGCGCTGCTTCACAAACCACTGACCACCTCCAGGCGCGTATCCATTGTCTCTCGAGATAAGGAGGCCCAAAAGAAAGAACATTTGTGTAACCTTAATATTTAGTGTGCCACTTGCTTTGAAATTTTAAAGTGTTGGTTTTGGCAACTATTAAGTTTATTTTGGTCATCAGTATAGAAATCATTGCAGAACTCAAACAATTATCATATTGTTTTCTTATTAAAATATCAAGTTTAAATCATTTATATATATAGAAATGCAGCAACTTTCACCGCTTCTATAACAGGCTACTTCAGCCCTATTTTCCTTACAAGTCCACTGATTTTCTTTTAAAAACAAGGATCATAAGTACTTCCAAGTAGTTATTTTGCAGTATTTTCACCAAATTTCACACCTATAAAGAAACCAACACACAAATGAAAAACTAAAACTTGCTAAAAAAGTGAACTTTCCTTCACAAAGTATTTTCTCTTTTTCAACTCCCCCACCCCCCACAGTAAAAGAACATAAAAAATAGGAGCAGGAGTAGGCCATCTGGGCTCACCAAACCTGCTCTGACATTCAAGATCATAGCTGATCTTCTACTTCAGCTACACCTTCCTGCACTATCCCCATATCCTTTGATGCGCATAATATCCAAAAATCTGTCAATTTCTGGCTTAAATATATTCAACGACTGAGCATCCACAGCTATCTGCGGTAGAGAATTCCAGAGGCTCACAGCCCTTTTAGTGAAAGAATTTCTCCCCATCTCGGTCCTAAATGGCTGACCCCCTCATTCTGAATCTGTGACCCCCTAGTTCTAGACTTCCCAGCCAGGGCAACATCTTCAGAGTATCTAGTCTGTCAAGTACCTTAAGACTTTTATATGTTTCAATGAAATCACTTCACATTCTTCTAAACTCTTGGGAATATAGACCTAGTCCACTCAGTTTCTCCTCAGAGGACAATCTCTTCAGGAATCAATATAGTAAACCTAGGTCCCTCTATAGCAGGTATATCCTTGCTTCGGTAAGGAGACCGAAACTGTAAACAGTACTCCAGGTGTGGCTACACCAAGTCCCTATACAATTGCAGTAAGTCTTCTTCATTCATACACTTCAATCCCTTTGTAATAAAGGCTAACATACCATTTATTACTTGCTGTACCTCCATGTTAACTTCTGTGATTCATGTACAAAGACACCTATCACCCTCTGAATACCAATACTCAATAACCTGAATCACATCAGTTTTAAAAATACTCTGCTTTTCTATGTTTCCTTCCAAAGTGGATAACTTCGCCATGCTATATTCTATCTGACATGTTCTTGCCCACAACCTTAACCTGTCTATTTCCCTTTGCATCCTCCTCACAACTTATTTTCCAACCTAATTTTGTATAGTTAGCAAACTTGGATACATTGCACTCGATCCTCTCATTTAAGTAATTGATACTGTTGCAACCAGATGAGAAAGGTGTCTCGGGGTCCATCTCAGCCTTCACCTGGTCTTACCGTAACAGGGTTTAATTTTAAACACATCGTGTTTTTAGCTCCCCCTTGGTGAATCCTTGTTCACTGCTCTCCAATTATAAGGCAAAAAAACAGCACAAACAGGTTTTCTTAGGTTAAAAGAAGAAAAGTTGGAATTTATTAAACTTGAACTTAAACTCTAATTCGGTTAACGCCTATGTTTACATGGCGCGCCCACACTAGCATGCATATGTGATACACACATGCAAACAGAGACAGTAAAGAGCAGAAGAAAAATAAGGTGGAAAAGTTTGAGGCAATATCTGAAGAGTTTTTGTTATGGTTCTTTGAGTTTACTGTAGTGTCCTTGGTTGTAGGTAGATCTTGCTTTTTGTTCGGGCCCAATATTCCTCTTAAACCTTGTTCGCTGTAGGAGATTTTTCTCTCTTGGGGTTCATGCGTCTTCAGTGGATTCAGAGGCTTGTGGGAAAGAGATGGGAGCAGACAGGAGAGATCTTCTCAGTCCAGGAGCAAGCAGTCTTTTTGAGTTCAAACTCTCTGTGGCTTGTTCAAAAGACTCCTGGAACAGCCAGATAGCCATGTGACCAGTTGGTCCAACCAGTGTACCAGATTTACTGTTTATTCCTACTCTGTTTTCTGTCCATTAACCAATCCTCAATCCATGCTAACATGTTACCCCCAATTTCATTAGTCCTAATTTTGTTTCATAACCTATGAGTCACTTTATCAAATGCTTTTTAAAAATTCAAATACATTACAAATACTGGTTCCCGCTTATCCACCCTGCTAGATTTTTTTTTTATTCATTCAGGGATGTGGGCATCGCTGGCTAGGCCAGCATTTATTGTCCATCCCTAATTGCCCTTGAGAAGGTGGTGGTGAACTGCCTTCTTGAACCGCTGCAGTCCATTTGGGGTAGGTATACCCACAGTGCTGTTAGGAAGGGAGTTCCAGTATTTTGACCCAGCGACAGTGAAGGAATGGCGATATAGTTCCAAGTCACAATTGTGTGTGACTTGGAGGGGAACTTGCAGGTGGTGGTGTTCCCATGCATTTGCTGCCCTTGTCCTTCTGGTTGGTAGAGGTCGCGGGTTTTGAAGGGTCTGTTTAAAGAGCCTTGGTGCATTGCTGCAGTGCATCTTGTAGATGGTACACAGTGCTGCCACTGAGCGTCGGTGGTGGAGGGAGTGGATATTTGTAGATGGGGTGCCAATCAAGCGGGCTGCTTTGTTCTGGATGGTGTCGAGCTTCTTGAGTGTTGTTGGAACTGCACCCATCCAGGCAAGTGGAGAGTATTCCATCACACTCCTGACTTGTGCCTTGTAGATGGTGGACAGGCTTTGGGGAGTCAGGAGGTGAGTTACTCACCTCAGGATTCCTAGCCTCTGACCTGCTCTTGTAGCCACGGTATTTATATGGCTACTCCAGTTCAGTTTCTGGTCAATGGTAGCCCCTAGGATGTTGATAGTGGGAGTTCAACGATGGTAATGCTGTTGAATGTCAAGGGGAGATGGTTAGATTCTCTCTTGTTGGAGATGGTCATTGCCTGGCACTTGTGTGGCGCGAATGTTACTTGCCAATTATCAGCCCAAGCCTGGATATTGTCCAGGTCTTGCTGCATTTCTACACGGACTGCTTCAGTATCTGAGGAGTCATGAATGGTGCTGAACATTGTGCAATCGTCAGCGAACATCCCCACTTCTGACCTTATGATTGAAGGAAGGTCATTGATGAAGCAGCTGAAGATGGTTGGGCCTAGGACACTACCCTGAGGAACTCCTGCAGTGATGCCCTGGAGCTCAAATGATTGACCTCCAACAACCACAACCATCTTCCTTTGTGCTAGGTATGACTCCAGCCAGCGGAGGATTTTCCCCCTGATTCCCATTGACCTCAGTTTTGCTAGGGCTCCTTGATGCCATACTCGGTCAAATGCTGCCTTGATGTCAAGGGCAGTCACTCTCACCTCACCTCTTGAGTTCTGCTCTTTTGTCCATGTTTTAACCAAGGTTGTACTGAGGTCAGGAGCTGAGTGGCCCTGGCAGAACCCAAACTGAGCGTCACTGAGCAAGTTATTGCTAAGCAGGTGCAGCTTGATGGCACCATTGATAACACCTTCTATCACTTTACTGATGATTGAGAGTAGGCTGATGGGGCGGTAATTGGCCGGGTTGGACTTGTCCTGCTTTTTGTGTACAGGACATACCTGGGCAATTTTCCACATTGCAGGGTAGATGCCAGTGTCGTAGCTGTACTGGAACAGTTTGGCCATGGGTGCGGCAAGTTCTGGAGCACTGGTCTTCAGTACTATTGCTGGAATATTGTCAGGGCCCAAAGCTTTTGCATTATCCAATGCCTTCTGTCGTTTCTTGATATCACGTGGAGTGAATCGAATTGGCTGAAGTCTGGCATCTGTGATGCTGGGGACTTCAGGAGGAGGCCGAGATGGATCATCAACTCGGCACTTCTGGCTGAAGATTGTTGCAAATGCTTCTGCCTTATCTTTCGCACTGACGTGCTGGGCTCCCCCATCATTGAGGATGGGGATATTTGTTGAGCCACCTCCTCCAGTTAGTTGTTTAATTATCCACCACCATTCACCGCTGGATGTGGCAGGACTGCAGAGTTTAGATCTGATCCTTTGGTTATGGGATCGCTTAGCTCTGTCTATCGCATGCTGCTTATGCAGTTTGGCACGCAGATAGTCCTGTGTTGTAGCTTCACCAGATTGACATCTCATTTTGAGGTATTCCTGGTGCTGCTCCTGGCATGCCCTCCTGCACTCTTCATTGAACCAGGGTTGGTCTCCTGGCTTGATGGTAATGGTAGAGTTGGGGATATGCCGGGCCATGAGATTACAGATTGTGGTTGAGTACAATTCTGCTGCTGCTGATGGCCCACAGCTCCTCATGGATGCCCAGTTTTGCATTGCTAGATCTGTTCAAAATCTATCCCATTTAGCGCGGTGATAGTGCCACACAACACGATGGACGGTATCCTCAATGTGAAGGCGGGACTTCGTCTCCACAAGGACTGTACGGTGGTCACTCCTACCAATACAGTCATGGACAGAAGCATCTGCGGCAGGCATATTGGTGAGGACGAGGTCAAGTATGTTTTTCCCTCGTGTTGGTTCCCCCACCACCTGCCGCAGACCCAGTCTAGCAGATATGTCCTTTAGGACTTGGCCAGCTCGGTCAGTAGTAGTGCTACCGAGCCACTCTTGGTGATGGACATTGATGTCCCCCACCCAGAGTACATTTTGTGCCCTTGCCACCCTCAGTGCTTCCTCCAAGTGCTGTTCAACATGGAGGAGTACTGAGTCATCAGCTGAGGGAGTGCCGTAGGTGGTAATCAGTAGGAGGTTACCTTGCCCATGTTTGAGCTGATGCCATGTGACTTCATGGGGTCTGGAGTCAATGTTGAGGACTCCCAGGGCAACTCCCTCCCTACTGTATACCACTGTGCCACCACCTCTGCTGGGTCTGTCCTGCCGGTGGGACAGGACATACCCGGGGATGGTGATGGCAGTGTCAGGGACATTGTCTGTAAGATATGATTCCGTGAGTATGACTATGTCAGGCTGTTGCTTGACTAGTCTGTGGGACAGCTCTCCCAAATTTGGCACAAACCCCCAGATGTTAGTAAGGAGGACTTTGCAGGGTTGCCAGGGCTCGGTTTGCCGTTGTCGTTTCCGGTGCCTAGCTCGATGCCAGGTGGTCCATCCGGTTTCATTCCTTTTTATTGACTTCGTAGTGGTTAGGTACAACTGAGTGGCTTGCTAGGCCATTTCAGAGGGCATGTAAGAGTTAACCACATTGCTGTGGGTCTGGAGTCACATGTAGGCCAGACCAGGTAAGGACAGCAGATTTCCTTCCCTCAAGGACATTAGTGAACCAGATGGGTTTTTCCAACAATTGACAATGGTTTCATGGCCATCATTAGACTAGCTTTTAATTCCAGATTTATTAATTTAATTCAAATTCCACCTTCTGCTGTGGTGGGATTCGAACCCATGTCCCCAGAGAAATACTCTGGGTCTCTGGGTTACTCGTCCAGTGATAATACCACTACGCCACTGCCTACCCCGTAGATACAAAAAACTCAACAGATTTATCAAACTTAATTTCCTTTTCATAAATTCAGCTGTTGAATCTGCCCAACCAAATTATGATTTTCCAAGCGCCCTGCTATCTGCACCATTAAACAACCAGGTCAAGATGGTGGGACAGCTGCACCCAGGCACTACCTCTAAATTATCCAAAGGTTGTCATGAGGAGCTACATAATAGAAGACTGGAATTATGCCTTCTCTGTGTAAAAGTGCCAGTTATCACTTTATGTCTTTCCAGCATGACTAAGCTTAAAATCCCTGGCTGCAGGTCAAAATACATCCGAGCATTCCATTATATATCATGTAGGATCTTCAACTGATCAGCAGTACAGCCGATTTATTTGGTAAAAGGTGGAAAATAAGGAGAAACTTTTTGGAGAAAGATTAAAACTGGTTGGTGATGTTAATTCCATTTCTAACTGTAGGCATGTGAGATGTTATTGAATACTGTTGGTCATGATCATGGCTCATTTTAAATTAAGATGGCTACACTTAGAATTATATACACCTTTCAGTTGTCCAGAAAGTAGGTGTTGCTGTGGCTTTTTGCTCCAGATTGCTACCTACTTTACTTATGTCTTTAAGTATTGGGAAGCAGGCAGACATCACTCAGAATCCTAGACCTCTTAGAGGTTCTGTTTGAGGTATTTCTCACCTGGCCTCCCCTTCCTATTCCTGTTGGTCACTAGTCCATTGCAGACCCATCTAATGCTGTCTCCTCCTTCCCCTATACACGATATAGAAATCAGGAGAAGTATTTTAATTTTTTTCAAAAAAACTAAAAGGAGGCAGAGAAAAACAGAACAGGAGATAAAGAGAGAATGTAGAAGACAAAAAAGCACAAGTTAAATTTCACCTTTGTAAAGCATTTGAAATTTATTTTCTTTCCTTTGTTATAAGAAAAGCTACTGAATAGAAATTGCTAGGTGAGGAAAAATATCCTATTACAGGAGCTGACTGAACAGTACTGATGCATCCTCTGAAATTACATTGAACGTGCTCAGACTGCAAAATCCAAATTTCAGCTCAATATTTTGTCCAGATAGGTGATTCTAAATCTAAGCCCAGACTTTTTAAGGCCATCAAATAAAAGCTTTATTAATATGATTAAATCTATGAAATGTTACGACCAAAGCGGGAGGAGTGCACTGTTTATTTCAGTTCCGCTTCTCCACGGGTCACAACATATACTTAAATTTTTTCCCACTTACCAATACGATCAATCATAGACTATTTTTATCCCAGAATAAAACACACCAAACAGGTTTCTTTAATAAACAACAAAATCATCAGTTTATTATAAAACAAGTCTTAACCAGTAATGAAACAAAGCACAAACACATAGATTGAAATATTAATTTTCCCTTTTTACCTTATCCCCTCACACTCGCACACACACATACATACTGGTTAATTGGGAAAATAACAGGATTTGCGTTTTAGAACTCTATTACAAAAAAAAAGACAAAAAAGCACTTGGGTTAAAAACTTGCTAATTCTTGAAGAGAAGATATGGAAAGATGTCCTTTGTTTTAGTTTGACTTCCCAAATGCATATAGATGGCTGTCACTGGGATCTTCCTAGAACAGTTCTTTACAGGTGATGTTGAAGATCAGTTTGGGTAGACTTTCCCAGAAATGCAGCAACAGAGGTTTCAGATAGGCCTTACAGCAGAAATGCAGCAACCAGGGTTTCAGTTCCCACACATTCGATATGCAAGGTTTCTTCAACTACAGGAGGAAAGAGGAGACGGACACACTGGATATGCAGGGTTTCTTTCAAAGGGAAAGAAATGAGCTGGGTTTTTCTTGACAGGCAAAAACCAACTGTCTTTTGTAACAATTCAAAGTGAAACTAAAAGCATTCCAGAAGTCAAGGTTCCTGACCTCTATAAATCTTGACCTATCACTTCTCTGTAAATCTCTTCTCCAAGTCAAAACAATAAGATGCCTGCTGGTATTTTATCTGAAAACATGTGCCTGCCAGTAAGGGCTTGTTTACAAGTCAAGTCCAGGAATGCTTCTGGTGACCTCTTTTAAAAAAAACACGAAGTTCAGGATCTCTTCAAGCTTCCAAATGAATCAATGTCCATAATTCAACAATACGTCCTTATAACATATTTTACAAAAAATAGAAGCACTCTCATAACAAATGTAATTTTGTTTTGTTATTTTATTTCGAACAACAGAAATTTCAGTTAACTTGAAAAATATGGCAGAAAAAAAAGCATAAACACATAGATTGAAATATTAAAAGTTCCCTTTTTACCTTAGCCCCTCACACTCACGCACACATATACATACCGGTTAATTGGGAAAATAACAGGATTTGCGTTTTAGAACTCTATTACAAAAAAACAGACAAAAAAACACGGGTTAAATATTTGCTAATTCACAAGGTAATATACCCACTATAAAATAGCAGCCTTCCAGTGTCCCACAGTGTGATACTGGAAACACTGAAATTCCTGTCTGTTGTGGACAGAAGTGAGTGAGAGTGAGAAAGAGAGAACACTGAACGCCCAGTACCCTTCCCTTTACTGTCTGCAGTGTTTTGTTGTTAAAAAGGAAAATGGGGGGTTTTCTTAACCAGAATGTACAGCCCATTTGAATAACCAGCAGCAAGCTTTTCATGAGTTGAAATAAAGAGGATTATTTTTATTCATTCACCCTGAAAGTCTAAATGCTACGTCACTCACTCACCATACACACACACTTGTGAAAGAAAGCCATTAAAGATGACAGTGCACTTTTGCAAATATAAACAAAGGAACAGTTCGTAAGTCACATGATTTGGCTTGTCTTGGGCAAAAGGCATGCATTGCAGGCCCAACGAAAAAGGCATTTTCACTCCTGAAGTGTAGTTAGGCAGATTCGATAGCCGGAGTCGTATATCTAAGTCAATGCAGGATTCTCTCGAAGGGGTGGATTTTCAGCAGGTCACAAAGTTAGTCGCTTATTACTGGGAGGTTGGATTTCTGCACTGTTGGAATTGAAAAGGAACAGGCTTGGAGGCCTTAAGATGTGGTAGTCTCCAGTTTTAAGGCATATGTGTTTGGCCTTTGCTGCTGTCGCTGCAACTGTTGTTTGTAGACTGCCTAGTCACTCTCTGGTGCTTGGGAGTGATAAGATTAGATATCTGCCAATTAGTTTGTTAGATGACCACCTGATCAATGCTTCTATTGTCCACTAAGAACGATTTGAAGTTTGAAGCCATTGCTACACAATAGGGGATGGATGGAGGCACCTATTTATGATTTAACTGGTTTCTGACAGCTCTTTGTTAAGTTTCGAGCTCAGAGACAATGAGTCTAGGAGTCCATAGATACAGAGTTTTGAACAAACGACAGAAGGTGTGAATTCCACAAGTGATTTCGTCCTGGTATGTTCATTCAATTAGGAGCTTTCCAGAGGTTTGAGATACTTCCGAGTCTGGGCCGAAATTGCAAAAGTCCCTCGGCTGCCATCTTATGCAGCATTTTAATGTCCACTGTGGTTCGTTTGAAAAGAAATTCAGCTCCAGAAGATGCAATGCTGAATACAGTCCATGGTTAAAGTTATGAATAGGACATGCCTTTACTGGGCATGACACTATCACATGATCACCTCCAGGAGTAAAATATATTGCAAGTACTTATAATTACTTTTCAGTAAAGTGCATGCCCTGGGTACAAATTTAATATCTAATTGGTATAATAGATAGATTGCAAATGACTAACTTTCTTTATACGTTTGCATCAGTGCATAGTGTCTAAGTCTGAAAAATAGATATTTAAGGAAGGTTCATATGTAAAGCATTTGTATTACAGTTGCAAAATATTTCTATATGATCAACAATCACATCTTCCAATAGCTATGATAACTTTCATCCAAATATGACTCTCTTTTTTGGATGAGGGGGGTGCGGTTTAGATTTGCTTTCTACTCTTATTTCCATGGTTTCAATCCTTCATCAGGGACTTTAATCCCTTGAATCTAGTGAAATATTCAGGAATGGCATCTGCCATAATTTCTCAGCTCATAACACTGCTGCTCCTGATTCCACTACCTACAGCTCTATGGTGAAATGTATCATCAGTTGTTTCAAGGTTTATTTGGTAATTTAGGTAAAGGAAAAAATGTTGTCTACATTAGGAATTTTCCATGCTCTTCAAGTCGTGCCATGCAATCTTTTAATTTTCACCTGAACCACTGAAAAAGGGAGAAGCAACCTCCAACATTTCTAGCAATGCAGTGTTATGTTGGAAAATTCTTCATCCTAGATTCTTCTGGGTGCTCAAGTAAGAGAGAATATTTGTATTTGTCTGTGAGCAATGTTAGGGTAACATATAATACATTGTACTTACATGGTATAATGCAAACATAAAACAGCATCTCCTCATATAACATACAAAAATGTCAACATTTTCAGCAGAGCGCCAGCAGACATTAGCAGATCACAAATTTGATCAAATTTCAGAAAGCCTCCCTCTAGAACAAAGAACTAATATTTTAAGCTATAAAGAGATAAAAAAAAGTTGTTCGAGTCTTCAGGGAAGTAGAATCAGCAGCTTGCACGACATGACACCGGCAATTTCTTGGTCAGGCCACTAGATGGAGCATGATGCAGTAACAAAGTTACAGAAACACATCTGATCACAGTGGTACTGAGAGTAGCTGTGGGACAGTGCAGAACCCAGATATCTTGCCCCTTTCCCAAAAAAGGGAGGAAAAACAGGCAAGCAATGCAAGAAAAAAAATACTATTTTCTTACCTTTCTTTTGGGCCTCCTTATCTCGAGAGACAATGGATACGCGCCTGGAGGTGGTCAGTGGAGTGACCTCTCCATGGCGCATGCCTGGGCAAATTTATGGAGGTTGAGAGTTGCCCAGTCGTCAAAACCCCCCTCTCGGCCTTTCTGGTGGGGTCCAAAGGAGTGCAGGACACGACGTTTGGCACCAGTATGGCTGCAGGAACTGCCGGAAACATGCCAAAGGTGACACATGACCGCCTACGGGGTTCCGCTCCGGATTTTCTGTTAGGGTTTACTCCCTTAGCCTTGGTCTCTCCCGAGACGCCCACAAGGCAGTGGGGTTGTTGGGGCCCCACTGAAAAACTGAAAAACCCAGTGAAAAACTGCCTGGCATCACTTGGCACCTTCACATAGTAATACAGTTAAGCCAGCAAACTTAAAACCTGAATTAACCTTCATCTTATCACTCCAACATGTTGCATTACCATGTCACTAATCAATAGTGTTGATGTTTTTTATGTAAAGTTCAGATAAACCTAACTACCCCCACAAAAAAGATAAAATTAAATTGGAAGTAGTCGATCATTTTTATGAATTTTAAGTCCAGCAGCAATCAGGAAACAATATAAACCAGAAAGAGATAAATAACATACATACAGCACTGAAACAGGCCCTTCGGCCCACTGAGTCTGTGCCGACCAACAACCACCCATTTATATTAATCCTACATTAATTCCATATTCCCTACCAAATTCCCACCTTCCCTCAATTCTCCTACCACCTACCTACACTAGGGGCAATTTACAATGACCAATTTACCTATGAACCTGCAAGTCTTTGGCTGTGGGAGGAAACCAGAGCACCTGGCGGAAACCCACACGGTCACAGGGAGAACTTGCAAACTCCGCACAACCAGTACCCAGAATTGAACCCGCGTCGCTGGAGCTGTGAGGCTGCGGTGCTAACCACTGCACCACTGTGCCGCCCTATGGCAAATAAACATGAGCATTTGTTGAGCTGTCATGAAATAAAATAAGGGAGGGGATAGGATGGGAGGGGAGGGAGAGATGAGGGGAGGGGAAGGAAAGAGCCACCAGGTTAGTTTTTCCTTCATCAGTGAAGGGATTCTGCCTCAGCTGTAGTAATACTGTTGTGTATCCTGTAGGTGGAACATACTGCAGCTCGTGATGGTTGGTGGGTATCAAATCCTGTGATGGGGGATTAATCAAGCAAACTGCTCTGTCCCAGTGTTTAACTTCTTGAGTTTTGTTGCAGCTGCACCCTTCTGAGCAAAAGTTGATTATTGCATCACACTCCTGATTTGAGCTTTGCAGATGGTGGAAAAGGCTTGAAGGAACAGAAATGAGCCATTTATCAAAGAGTACTCAGTCTCTGCCATGCTCTTGTAACCCTAGTGTGAATATAGCTGGTCCAGTTATACTTCTAGTCAGCGGTGACCCTCAAGGTGTTGATGGTGGGGAGTCAGCAATGGCGGTGCTGTTAAAGGTCAGGAAGAGATGGTTATTTCCTACCACGAATATTCCCCGCCATTTGTCAACCCCAGCCTGAATGATATCCATGTCCTGTTATATGCCATCTCATTATCATCAAGAGAGTTTGGGATTCTGCTCGTGGAATTAGCAGCAAAAAACCCTACTCCTGCCCTTATGACAGAAGGGAGGTCATTGATAAAGCAGCTGATGATTGTTGGACCAAGAATGCTGCCCTGAAGAAATTCATGCAGCAATATCCTTGTGCTGCAATAATCAGCCTGCAACAATCACGTGTAAGATTATAATGTCAGAGTCAATTACGGCATAGGAGGCCGCCATTCGGCTTATCGAGTCCATGCTGGCTTTTCACGGAGCTATGCAGCAGGTCCATCTCATCTGCTCAATCCCTATAGCCCTGCAAGTCTATCTCTCTCAAGTGGCCATCTAATTTCTTCTTGAAGTCATTGATCGTCTCCACTTCCACCACCCTCGTGGGCAAAGTTCCAGGTCATTACCACCTGCTGCGTAAAAAAAGTGCTTCCTCATATTCCCCTCAGCATCTTTTGCCCAGAACTTTCAATCTGTGTCCCCGAGCCCTTGTACCATTTGTTAATGGGAACAGTTTTTCCTTGTCTAACTTATTAAGCCAGTCATAATCTGGTACACATCTATTAAATCTCCCCTCAATCTCCTTGGTTCTAAGGAGAAAAACCCAGCTTTTTTAACCTAACCTTGTAACTAAAATCCTCCATCCCAAGAACCATTCTGGTAAATCTCCTCCAACCTCTCAAGGTGAAGTATGATGACCAGAACTGAATGCAATACTCCAATTGGGGCCTAACCAGAGTTTTATAAAGGTTCAGCACAACTTTCCTGTATTTGAGCTCAATGCCTCTATTTATGAAGCCCAAGATCCCATATGCTTAACTAACCACTCTCTCAATATGTCCTGCTATCTTCAAAGATCTATTCACAGGCATCTCCAGGTGCCACTGTTCAGCAGTGCCATTAAGTACATATTGCCTCTCCATATTCCTTCTGCCAAAATGAATCGCCTCAAACATCAGCATTAAATTCCATCTGCCAGCTCTTCACCCATTCTGCTAGCCTATGTCCTGTTGCAGGCTATTCATATCATCCTCACTGTTTGCCGCACCTCCAAGTTTGGTGTCGTCA
Organism: Heterodontus francisci; assembly: GCF_036365525.1. Lineage (NCBI taxonomy): Eukaryota > Metazoa > Chordata > Chondrichthyes > Heterodontiformes > Heterodontidae > Heterodontus > Heterodontus francisci. The sequence continues at coordinate 128,049,668 of NC_090375.1, read as the reverse complement.
GCAAATTTTGAGAATCTACCCTGTATTCCAAGATCCAAGTCATTTATATATAGCAAAAAAGACAGTGGGCCTGGCACTGACCCTTGGGGAACACCACTATCTATCATTCAGTCTTAAAAGCAACTATTTACTACAACTCACTTTTTTTGTCCTGAAGCCAGTTTTTTTAAATCCAACTGGACACTGACCCTATTATTCTATGAACATCAATTTTGTTAACCAGTCTTTTGTTTTACCTTATGAAATGCTTTTTTAAAATCCATATAAACAACTTCCACCACATTCCCTTCATCAACCTTGTTACTTCATCAAAAAATTGAACTAGGTTAGTCGAGCAAAATCTGCCTTTTACAAATCCATGCTGGCTATCCTGAATTAACTCGAACCCCCTAGTGTCTGTTGATATTTTCCTTGATTATCGTTTCTAAAACCTTACCTACGAGTGATGTTAAACTAACTGGACTGCAGTTGCTAGGACTGTCCTTACACCTTTCTTGAATAAGGGTGTCACATTTGCTACTCTCCAATCCTCTGGCACCTCCTCTGTATCCAGGGAAGATTGGAAGATTATGGCAAGCCCCTTTGCTATCTCCATCCTCGCTTCCTTTAGCAACCTGGAATGCAAGCCATCTGGACCAGTTGACTTATCTACCCTAAGCACAGCCAGCCTTTTTAGTACCTCCCCAACCTCCCAATTTTTAAGCTAACCATCGCCTCGACTGATATTTTGTCAGCCTCAATTTCCTTAGTGAAAACTGATACAAAAGTACTCATCAAGTATATTAGCATTTCCCTGCACCTCCAAGCATATATTACTCTCTCTGTCCCTAACAGGTGCCAGGTAATTACAGGCCAGTGAGTCCAACATCAGTGGTAGTGAAACTATTGGAAAAAATTCTGAGGAAGAGGATTCATCTCCACTTGGAGAGGCAGGGATTAATCAAGGATAGTCAGCATGGCTTTGTCAAGAGGAGATCATGTCTAACCAATTTGATTGAATTTTGTGAGATGATTAGATGTGCAGATGAAAGTAAAGCAGTTGATGTAGTCTACACAGACTTCAATAATGCTTTTGATAAGGTCCCGCATGGGAGATTGGTTAAGAAGGTAAGAGCCCATGGGATCCAGAGCAATTTGGATCCAAAATTGGTTTAGTGGCAGGAGGCAGAGGGTGATGGTTGAGGGTTGTTTTTGTGATTGGAAGCCTGTGACCAGTGGTGTACCGCAGGGATTGGTGCTGGCACCCTTGCTGTTTGTAGTGTACATTAATGATTTGGACATGAATATAGGAGGTATGATCAGTAAGTTCGCAGATGACACGAAAATTGGTGGTGTTGTCAATAGTGAGGAGGAAAGCCTTAGATTACAGGACGATATAGGTGGGCAGGCAAGATGGGCACAGCTGTAGCAAATGGAATTTAATCCTGAGAAGTGAGAGGTGATGCATTTTGGGAGGACTAACAAGGCAAGGGAATATACAATGAATGGTAGGACCCTAGGAAGTACAGAGAGTCGGAGGGGCTTTGGTGTACTTGTCCGTAGATCACTGAAGGCAGCAGCACAGGTAGATAAGGTGGTTAGGAAGGCATATGGGATGCTTGCATTTATTATCCAAGGCATAGAATAGAAGAGCAGGGAGGTTATGATGGAGCTGTACAAAATGCTAGTTAGGCCACAGCTAGAGTTCTGGTCACCACACTATAGGAAGGATGTGATTGCACTGGAGAGGGTGAAGAGGAGATTCACCAGGATGTTGCCTGGGCTGGAGCATTTCAGCTATGAAGAGCGACTGGATAGGCGAGTGTTATTTTCCTTAGAGCAGAGAAGGTTGAGTGGGGACCTGATTGAGGTATACAAAATCATGAGGGGCATAGATAGGAAGAAACCTTTTCCCTTAGCGGAGGGGTCAATAACCAGGGGCCATAGATTTAAGGTAAGGGGCAGGAGATTTAGAGGGGATTTGAGGAAATTTCTTTTCACCCAGAGTGGTCAGAATCTGGAAAACACTGCCTGAAGGGGTGATAGAGGCAGGAACCCTCATAGCATTTAAGTAGCATTTAGATGAGCACTTGAAACACCATAGCATACAAGGCTATAGGCCAAGTGCTAGAAAATGGGATTAGAATAGATAGGCTTGATGGCCGACACAGACATGGTGGGTTGAGGGGCCTGTTTCTGTGCTGTATAACTCTATGGCACTCCTCCTCTTACTTCTTCTTTGGGCCTCCTTATCTCGAGAGACAATGGATACGCGCCTGGAGGTGGTCAGTGGTTTGTGAAGCAGCGCCTGGAGTGGCTATAAAGGCCAATTCTGGAGTGACAGGCTCTTCCACAGGTGCTGCAGAGAAATTTGTTTGTTGGGGCTGTTGCACAGTTGGCTCTCCCCTTGCGCCTCTGTCTTTTTTCCTGCCAACTACTAAGTCTCTTCGACTCGCCACAATTTAGCCCTGTCTTTATGGCTGCCCGCCAGCTCTGGCGAATGCTGGCAACTGACTCCCACGACTTGTGATCAATGTCACACGATTTCATGTCGCGTTCGTGTACTATTTACATGCCAGTAGAAGATCTTTGGGTTCCCTTTTATGTTGCCTGCCACTCTATTTTCATATTCTCTTTTTGCCAGTCTTATTTTCCTCTTCACCTCCCCTCTCCACTTGTTGTATATGATCTGGTATTCACGTGATGAGTTGATTTGCTTACAAATAATCCTTTTACAAATTTCATCAGTATTTGTCTTATTGCTTATACTAACATGACCACCATGATTTTAGACTTTTTAAAATATAATCCAAATGACTGGACAAAAATTATTAAAAACCCATTGTTCAGATAGTGATTTTTGAGAAGTGCTGATGACCTATGGTTGATTGAAGCTTCTGAACTGCATTTCTTATGTTACAACCGAGGCAGGAGTGCACTGTTAATTCAGTCCCATTTCTCCACAGGTCACAACATATATTTAAATGTTCCCACTTACCAGATAAGGCCAGCCATATACTCTAAGTTTTCCCAGAATAAAGCACACTAACCAGGTTTCTTTAATAAACAAAACTATCCATTTATTATAAACCAAATCTTAACTAATAATAAAGTAAAACATACACACAAATTGCAATAATAATGCCCCTTATTTATCCTGCGCACGTGCACACAGGTTAACAGGAAAAAAAAGGGATCTTTGTTTACAGCTGTTACAAAGAAATAGAAGGAATTAAAAAAACACTTAGGCTGAAAAGAAGGCATAGAAAGATGTCCTTTGGTTTGGTTAGACATCCCAAATGCATAGAGGTAGCCATCACTAGGATCTTCCTGGAACAGTTCTTTCCAGGCGATGTTGATCATCAGTTCGGTTCAGCTTTTCATGAGATGCAGCTACTGAAGCTCCAAATAAGCCTTACAGCAGGTGTGCAGCAACAAGGTTTCAGTTCTACACATTCGACATGCAAAGGTTTCTGCAAACATACAGGATTTCTTCAAATACAGCAGGAAATAGGAATCTGACACACTGGAAATACAGCGATTCCTTTTGAGAGAGAGATGAGCTGTCTTCTTCTGTTTCAGGCCAAATACAAACTGTCCATTTAACAGTTCAAATTGAAACTAAAACTTTCCAGAAGTTAAGTGTCCTGGCCACTAAAGATCTTGGCTCGTCACTCCTTTGTAAACATCGCTCCAAGTCAAAAACAACCCCTGTTGTTATTTGAAAACAGGTGCCTTCCAGCAAACTAAGTCCAAGCCTTTTGGTAACCTTTTAAAAAAAAAACACTCAAAGTTCCAGCATCTGTGGAATCCTTTTCAGTTTTACAACACAAATTCTCAAAACTGAAAAAAAATGGAGACACTCATAACACTCATGATGAACTGCTAAGTTGAGCTGATAGCCGTCACTATGAGTTAGACTAGAGAGCTAAAACCACAAGGCACAAAAGGGCAGAAAAACAGGATGCCCAGGCAAAACGTGTCCTGGGGGATTAGGGAAATGTGACAAGTGTACATGCAGAGAGGCACAGCAGAAAGAATGATTGGAACTATCAGGTCAGATGGTAAAGAAACAAGGGTATAAGAAGGGTGAATTTCTAACAAAAGATGTGGAGATAGAAATCACTGAACGAGTTCCATAGCCTGAGCAAAAGCTGGCTGAAGCCTAATGTTTGCCTTGCTAACAAAAAACAGGACAGAAGGTAGAAAAGAAGTGAACGAATGAGACAAAGCTTACTATTCCACCCAGTGTCCTTACAGGTAATGCATATGTTTGATACTGTAAATCCCTGACTAAACTCTAATGTGTTGATCTCTGCTGTGAGACAATAAAAGAGGATTGCTATAACTTTTGGTTGCCAGGTCTGAATCCTTTGCACGAAAGTAATCTTACAAAATATTGGCACTTCAGATGGGACCTGATGTGTAGTGATTTATTTTTGTGTTACACAGTAGGGTCCTACAATTTGAGAGTGTGGCCAACCTACCGCTTTAGGAGGGGAATCTAACAGAGTGTGGGTGATCTAATCACCCACCTGTGATAAAAGGTGTGTTGAGAGGATGTCAAAGATCAGAGTAGCGTTAGAGAGTACATTGAGTAAAGAGAACTTACATGAGTTGTTGTCAGAGTATCTGACAAAAGAGGATGGAAGATCCTATAAAGTAGCAATGGCATTCATCCAGGAACAAATGGATGATGAGAAGAGAAATAGATACGAGAAAGAAGTTATTAGTTTATGTCATTCACTTTTCTGTACAAATAAGTGACGACGCAGTGGACAATTTAGCAAAGGAAATAGTACAATTGAAGAAATGTAAACTAAAGATCTATGAATTACAAGGAAAACTAGGAAAATAAATAGTTCTGGTGTCAGCCATCACCACCAGAGCACCCCCAGGAGTAGTTAGTTACAAAGGTGACGATGACATAAATTGGATCTAGACTGGGAAGCTGCATTCTATAACGACCGTGACCGCAAACCTGCGAACACCCGGCCAGTTTGCGTCCTCACCACCCAGTCAATGCACAATCCCCAAGACGGCCTCGTGGAGAGGACCAGTCACTTACACAAAATTAGATGGGTGCCCCAATACTAGATCCCATAAAAGGAGACAACCCCAGCATCATCACTAGACAGTGGTATAATTTTAAATGGAAACATTACGAATTAGAAGTACAAAACCTGAGGAAAGTTCTCTTATATGCATTAAATAGCAACATTAAGGTCAACTTCGACATGGATATATGGCAGCAAAGGGCCAACAGCCTGTTGAAGGGAGCCATGGAATATCTAGGGAATCAAAACTTCAACCTAATGCTGTGTGTGCAGACATTTCAAGCAAAGGGGAAGCAGGGCCTCCTGGAACAGTCCTGAACAGTCTCTTGATCAAGGACAGAGATTGATTGGATAAAGAAGTCTAAAACAAAAGCTGAAAAGGTGAACAGGTGTAGGAAGAAAAGAAAAAAAAGTTAAAAGGCCCAGAGCCAAAGTTAAAACAGCTGTGAGAAAGAAACAGGCTGCATGTTCTGCTTTAAGGAAAAGGCAATTGAATATTGTTTTCTGTTTCTGAGAGTGTATGAGAGTTTGGGGAAGCTTCCCTACTTGCGAATAAAAGACCATCTTAAAAAAGTCAGCATTGTGTTTTGTTTGCAGTGTGAGCATAACTCACGGTACTGTTTAACACATAGTTAAGTTTGTTGATTGTCCTATGTGCATACATGCATATTATCTTTTAGAAAATTTGAGTCATGTTTTGGGTTTGAACTGTATGAAACTCTGTTCCTTAGACTTAAGACTTAGGAATATAACACAACATTTGGCAATTTGAGTTCATGACCATTACAGGGATCAATATTTCCAAGTTGCATGGAACACGAAAACATGAATAAGATAAAAGCAAAATACTGCAAATGCTGGAAATCTGAAATAAAACAGTGCTGGAAACACTCAGCAGGTCTGACAGCATCTGTGGTAAGAGAAACGTTTCAAGTTGATGGCCTTTCATCAGATTTGGCAAAGGTTAGAAATGTAATAGGTTTTGAGCAAAGTGAAAGGGTTTGCAGTGAATGCAGTATACTAAATTGAAAGTACAAGTGAATTGCTGCTTCACCTGGAAGGAATGTTTGGGGCCTTGGATGGTGAGCAGAGAGGAGGTGAAAGGGCAGGTGTTGCACCTCCTATGATTGCACGGGAAGTGGATGAGATGTCGGAGGTGATGGAGGTGTGGACCAGAGTGTTGTGGAGGGAATGGTCCCTTTGGAATGCTGACAGGGGAGGGAAGGTGACAATGTATTTGGTGGTGGCATCATGCTGGAGGTGGTGGAAATGGCAGAGGATGATCCTTTGGATGGGGAGGCTGGTAAGGTGGAATCTGAGGACAAGGGAAACCCTAATGTGGTTCTGGGAGGGAGGGGAAAGGGTGAGAGCAGAAGTGTGGGAAATGGGGCAGACACAGTTGAGGGCCCTGTCAACCACAGTTGGGGGTGGGGGTGGGGGAGGGGGGGGGAGGGAATGAGTCCTTGGTTGAGGAAAAAGGAAGACATATCAGAAGCACTGTTGTGGAAGGCTGCATCAAAACAGATGCAATGGAGACAGAGAAACTGGGAGAACGGAATGGAGTCTGGATGAGACTTGCACATATAAAAATTGACGGTTTTGAAGTGTCAAATGTGAATTTATATATATTGGGCATTATTAAATTTTAACCTCCCAAACTGACAGAAGGAAATTATAATTTAACAAATTAACCCTGGCTCTTAAGCAGGACCACAATAGAGCTTCTATTTTTCTTTTAAACAGGTGACAATGGTTTTCATGTCCACATGAATACTCAGGGTGCGGCAACAGATCCAGCAATTTTAAGAATTTAAGAACTCATCTGCAGGCATTCAAATAACATAGCATGGTGACAATTTGGACTAAAGGCTTTGCCTTTCAAAGAATTGAAAGTCATTTGTCATCTTCCGAGACAAAGTGCTTCAGAAGGGGGAAATATGGAAGTTACTTCCAAATTAGTGCCAAGCATATCTGCCGCTAATGTAAAAAACGTATCAAATCACCAAGCCTGGACATCATTTGTCCATCTGGACATCTGAGATTGGAATTAATATAACTTGATAAGTGTTTGCTGTTCTTGAGAAGGGAATGCTTACCTTATGTTTGAGGGAACAACAAAATTTCCATTAAAAGGAAACTAAGTGGAAAGCAGTCTAGGTGGTTCCTGTGTACCACGGATGAAAGCTTTGCGGGAAATAAAATTGAACATTGGATTGACAGGTTTTGCAAACCATATTGCTATTTGGATTGGGATAACATTGAAACAGCAAAATAAACAAACAAACAGAATATGTTAAATCCTGGGATTATGTGGGAATGTTGACCTGTATTTTAAAGTTATATGAGAACATTGCTTGGACAGTAAAGTTCCTCCAGGGTTCATGAATGAGATAGAATAGTAATTATTGGAATGTATAAAATAGAAGGAGAGGAAGTCATTGAGAATAGAAGATAGAGACAGGAAAATCATATCACCAATTGGGAATTTTTGTAAATCATTTTGAGTTGAATTGGAATAAATCACCCAGGTGATTTAATGGGAGGTTACAATCTCGTATCCATATACATTCTAATGTGTCAAGAAAAAAAGTGTAATGAAGAATTGTAAATTGATAGTTTTCTCTTGAAAATATTTGAATCATTGCCTATGAACATTTTTAGAAAATTGTAATGATAGTCTGGCCACTACCCGAGACATCAGGGCCACAACAGAAATCTCCAGGCACACCCTAATCTTTGGATAAGATCACCTGAAAGTCTAAGAATGATTTGTATTGGATGGCTCATGTGGCATGCTACTTCTATACCAGTGTGAGAGTGTGTAATTGTGATTTGTTATGTATGAAGCAACTAACATGAAATGGTTAATGTGGATCAGGAGAGTGAGACAACATTTTAAATCATTAAGGAACTGACACATACTCCATAGAGAAACTGACCTTGTAACAATCAGGACAGAGTTAAACACACTGTTAACGGTCAGAGGGATATAGAATTTGGATTAGGATAAATGAAGGCTAGGGAGAAAAATACTTAATTACCCACAAGATGGACAAAGATAGAGAGAGAGCTGTAGAAGCTTTTATGTCCATACTTGATCTGTTCCTTGAATCATATGTATTTTGTCGATGTGCTAATATTAGCAGCCCACCTGCAAAAGGATAAGTAAGAAGATTGAGTGAGGAGTCGGAAAAGAATCCTCCTCCTCATTTAGTCAGTATTTGTTTTATAGCTTATGCTAATATAATGAACTACATGATTTTAAAAATGCAGCTGCTTGAGGGACTTTTTATGAATATAAATTGCATGTCTGAACAAAAACTATCAAAAATCCATTGTCCAGCTACATTGGTGATTTTTTTTTTTTTTTAAGAGAAATGCTGATGATCCACGATTGATTTGAACTGCATAATTAACTGCCATTGCTTATGACAAACTGTGAAGTTCAGCTGATAGCATAAAATGCAGCCCATAGTGACAGCTAACAGGGGTCCCGGCAGTGAGCCAGAAAGTGGAGGTTGTTGTTGTTGGGGGGGGGGGGGGGGGGGGGGGGGGGGTGGCAGAGAAAGACACCACCTCAGCCCTCTGTTAGATCCCCGACTCCCTTTAAGGGAGGCCCTAGAGTACAGATATTGGGAGACCCAGGGAAAGGCGAGTGGGGTCGCGCTCAACAACATATGAACATACAAATTAGGAGCAAGAGCAGGCCATTTGGTCCCTTGTGCCTGCTCCACCATTCAACAAGATCATGACTGATTCAGGCAGGCCCCAGCAATGGGGTGGGGGGCGGGGGGGTGGTGGGAGGCCTCCGGGGTCATGGATTGCCCCCAAAAGAGGGAGCCCACGACCAGGTTTTACCTGGTAGCGTTTCCCCGCAGCAGCAGGCCCCTCTACTTTCCACAAAATTGAGATGGAGGAGGGAGGAGGCCCTTAAGTGGCCATTAATTGGCCACTTAAGGGTCTCAATTGGCCTGGAGTAGGAAGGCCATCCTCGGCCAGATGAAATGGCAGGGGGCCTAAGCTACATCGGGAATTGTGCCCCCTACCTTTGTGCCCACCTCCAAGGGCAGAACTAAAGTCTGCCTGATGAGTGACTGTTAAACTAGACAGCTAAAACCATAAGGTGCAAATGGGGAAGAAAAACAGGCTGCCCAGACAAGACGTGTCCGAGGGATTATGGAAGTGTAGCAAGTGTATGTGCAGAGAAGCAGAGGACAGCAGTAATAGGAATGGTTGGAACTATAAGGTCAGGTGATACAGAAACAGGGGTATAAGGAAGGGTGAATTTCTAATGAAAGGTACAAAGATTTAAGGTAAGGGACAGGAGGTTTAGAGGAGATTTGAGGAAAAAAATTTTCACCTAGAGGGTGGTTGGAATCTGGAATGCACTGCCTGAAGAGGTGGTAGAGGCAGGAACCATCACAACATTTAAGAAGTATTTAGATGGGCACTTGAAACGCCATAGCATACAAGGCTACGGCCACATGCTGGAAAATGGGATTAGAACAGGTAGGTGCTTGATGGCCGGCACAGACACAATGGGCCTAAGGGCCTGTTTCTGTGCTGTATGACTCTATTGAAATCATAAAATAAGTTCCATAGCCCGAGCAAATGCTGGCTAAAGCCCAACACTTGCCTTGTTATCAAAACAGGACACAGGGCAGAAGAGAAGTGACTGAGGGAGAACACCTTACCTTCTGGGCGAGCAGCAAACAGGAGCACCCTGCGGCATGAACACGGAGCGGGAAGCAGTTAAATAAAGCCCAAGGATTGCAACCTACAGTACTTACCTTTCGGGAGAGCAGCGGACAGGAGTCCAGGTGCATCTGAGTTTGAAAAAAAAAGTGAACAGTGACATCACAGGAAAGCTGCTTGGTTGGTGAGTAACTGCTGTTAGGGAGTATCTATAAATAGTTAGGTTAATACACTACTGTTAGGGTGCATGTGTAAATAGCTACAAATTAGAAAAAAAATTTAAACTTATGTAACTACCTATTAATTAATTAAGGCACACAAGCAGAAGGGAACAGCTGGTGAGTCAACTGTTCTATTTTGCTAGCTTTTGCTAGGTAAGTGCGTTGTATAAGGGACAACTAAGGACACCAGAGTGAAGGTAGATCTATAAAAAGAACTAACACTTTAAAATGAAATATAAATAAAAGATAAAGTAATTAAATTAAATACCTGAAACACTTATCTGTGTAACTAAGTATAACTTTAATTGTAGGTGGTACTAGCATTTAATGAGTACAGTAAATTCTACTGTACATATTCTAACTTATTCTAAGTTAAGTAAAGTAAATTAACTAATAGCATACTTTACAATGGCAAGACAGGTGTTACGTTGCAGCTATGGTATGTGGGAGCTGTTGGATGCCAAGGCGTTCCAGGACAAACGCATCTGCAGAAAGAGTAAGCAGCTAGAGGAATTCTGGATCAGGATTACTGATCTGGAAGCTGAACTGCAAACACTGCACAACATAAGGAAGGGGGAGAAATACCCGGACATTTTGTTCCGGACGATATTCACACCTCTTAGAACAGGGTCAGCAGTGAGCAAAAGGAGGATGTGACCGTGAGTGAGGCATAAAATGGGACCGAGCAGACAGTAATCAAGCAGCCTCAGACTTTGTAATTGTCAAACAGGTTTGAGGTACTCTCAACCTGTGTAGGACGAAAGTGAGGTCTGCAAGGTGGATGAGCAGACTGGCCATGGCAGTGTGATACAGGAAGCCATTCAAGTAGGTGGAACAAAAAGGAATGTAGTGGTAGTAGGGGATAGTATAGTGTGGGGGATTGACACTGTTCTGTGAGCAGCAAGGAGTGTACTTCCTCAAACCTAGAGACAGGCTAAGAAGTTCAAGGACCTCAGGAGGGCAGGAAAGATGAGTGGCCTATCACTTTCAAGTGCCAAGACCAACATTACAACTTTCCCAGCATTCTCTTGCACGAACACCCCTCATCCTTCTCTCTCCACTCCCCTCCTCTGAGCAGCCAATACTCAAACTCACCCTTATATTTGTCTCATTTTGCATGCATGCCTCAGTCACACTTCCCTCCTCTCCACTTAAGCCATTTCTCTGCTTTCTCTCCTTGCACAGAAATCCAGAGAGACAGAGAATTGGGAGGGGGATGGGCTGCCCTCCAGTGATAGCCACCTTGACAGTCGCTGGCAATGTGTGCCCTCCTAGATGAGGAAGCTGCAGACGTCAACAACAACCTGCCATGAATGCCTGAGCCTTGAGACACTAGTGTTCACACATGTGGAGGGAGCTAGCCCTCTGCCTGGAAATCCTGTGTTGGGGGTCTTTCCTCCTTCGAGCTGGATCGCTGTGTTCATCCAGTGTCCTGTGGAGTGCCACATGGCTAACGAGAAGGCAGCTAAGTGCTGCCATTGGTGCTCCTCTTGTTCCTCAGCGAATGTTCAAGGCACAGCTGCATAAACTGCTCCCATGTCATGGTAAAGGCCGACAGCAAGAAAATGGTGATCGAGGTGAATGAAGTGCAAAATATGTGAACTGACTTCCAAGAAGTTAGAAATTACCTGTCAAGCAGCAAGAGCACACTCTCAAAGTGCTGGAGCAGCAGCCTTTCACATAGGCATGGTTGCAGCTCTTCAGTTTCAAGTTGAAATCTTCCTAGCACATCAATTTCATTAAACTATCAGTCCCTGCTGTGCTCTCACCTTAGTGACCGTGGCGAGATGCAGAGAGCTTGGAGAACTCGTGCGCTGGCTGTTAAAGCCAGAATTCAGGGTTAAATGCCGTTTACATATTTTAATGACTTGCCTAACAGCTGCAAGGGGATTCCCGACTCTCCTTTAAACCCGGAAGCGAACGGTAGCATTTCGTGTTCCCGACCCAATGCTGTTTATGTTTGTTTAGAGATACAGCACTGAAACAGGCCCTTCAGCCCACTGAGTCTGTGCCGACCATCAACCACTCATTTATACTAATCCTACACTAATCCCATATTCCTACCACATCCCCACCAGTCCCTATATTTCCCTACTACCTACCTATACGAGGGGCAATTGCTAATGGCCAATTTACCTACCAACCTGCAAGTCTTTTGGCTTGTGGGAGGAAACCGGAGCACCCGGAGGAAACCCACGCAGACACAGGGAGAACTTGCAAACTCCACACAGGCAGTACCCAGAATTGAACCCAGGTCGCTGGAGCTGTGAGGCTGCAGTGCTAACCACTGCGCCGCCCTCAAACTACTTTTCAGGGATTTAACCTCGCACGCACACCTAGGTCTGCCTCTCTTGGCAGTTAAAATTCTGCTCCTAGAGTTATAAATATCTGGAATAACTGGTTAGAATGGGAAGTGGAAACCCATTCTTTGGATGCAATCAAAATCCAATTGGATATCAAAACACTGATGTAAGGTTGAAATAGCAAAGTAATAGAATGACCTACAATAGGCTCAGATTTTCTCTGGTCTTTGATCTATCTAAAAAATAAGAACTTTTCAAGATAGGAAGTAGCAATTTGCAAGGTACAGAGAGTCAGCCTGAGGATCCTTGATGCTTCATATGTATGCAGATAAATGGCCTGGATTAGGTTATTAGCACAAATTTACAAGTATGCAGATGGTGACCAAGATGTATAAATCAGAGTAATTCATAACAAAGCAAGCAAATTTTTGTTTCAGGGAACTGAGCCAATAGATAAGCAAGTGCAGTTCATTGTGGGAAGTATCAAGTAACATCAAGATTTCAATCTATATACATTGCTTTATAAGATGTTAAAATCTGCTGTCTGAGCACACTTCCTGACTACACAACCTTACAGTCTCTAGTCACATTTATTGCTCATAATTTTAAGTAAACCTTTCCCACTGTAAGTTGCTACATCAGCATTTACTATTTAATTTTGCTGTAACTTGCTCTACGGCAGTGAGGCCTGGACAACATAAGTCAGCCAAGAGCGACATCTCAACTCATTCCATCTTCGCTGCCTCCAGAGAATCCTTGGCATCAGTTGGCAGGACCGTATCTCCAACGCAGAAGTCCTCGAGACGGCCAACATCCCCAGCATATACACCCTACTAAGCCAGCGGCGCTTGAGATGGCTTGGCCATGTGAGCCGCATGGAAGATGGCAGGATCCCCTAGGACGCCTTGTACAGCGAGCTCGTCACTGGTATCGGACCCACCAATTGTCCATGTCTCCGCTCTAAAGATGTCTGCAAACGCAACATGAAGTCCTGTGACATTGACCACAAGTTGTGGGAGTCAGTTGCCAGTGATCGCCAGAGCTGGCGGACAGCCATAAAGGCGGGGCTAAAGAGCGGCGAGTCGAAGAGACTTAGCAGTTGGAAGGAAAAAAGACAGACGGGCAAGGAAAGAACCAACTGTGTAACAGCCCCGACAACCAATTTTATCTGTAGTGCCTGTGGAAGAGTCTGTCACTCTAGAATGGGCCTTTATAGCCACTCCAGGCGCTGCTTCACAAACCACTGACCACCTCTAGGCGCTTACCCATTGTCTCTCGAGACAAGGAGACCAAAGAAGAAGAAACCATCACAATTATAGGCTTTGGCCATTATGTGACATGTGGGGCAGTTTTTGATTATTTCAAATGTAGTTGCAACATCTGTCTACTGGCCAGCATCTAAATTAATTTTTGGAAAGGTTTTAATAATAATTTCTATTCCTCCACCAAATTTTACGGCGTTTTCCCTTCAATCCGTATTTTTCAGCTGTTTTAAACCAAATCTTTGGTTCAGAGGTTAACTACTCATTGTTCCCAAGTGAATTAAAACCCCTCCTCTCTTAAACCACTTCAGAAATCAGTGTAATCTGTCAGCAAAATAGAATGTAATAATTTACTAAAAAATATACACTGATGTATTTAAGATAGGTAACCTGGTGCAGGTTGAAAATGAGTTTATCACAAAAGTAAACATTTTTAATAAGTATCAAGTCCTCCATTAGTGACTAACCTGATTTTCATTTCCTAGTTTCATTGGTGTACACTAGTCAGTTTCTTACTAAGTTAAATATTTTTAGTATGTAAAATCTTTTAAAAATGTGCTTACTAGTGTCTGTGTGCCTAAGAAAATGCACTCAATTTGAAGACCCTCCTCAAAACAGCCAAATCGATGGAAACGCACGATCCTCATTTTTTCGATCTGGAGCCACAGCCAGCTCAAGGCAAATTATTTTTAAACCTGCATTTAAATTTGCAGAAACTTGACTTATGCTTGAGTTTCTGTAATCTTTTCCACTGATTTGGCCGATTCCAGCTGGATTTCAACTTGGATGACAGAAACTCTGTGCCTTGGTGTTTAAGCAGAACAGAATTTGTTGTCAAACTACCACTGAGGCGCATGGTGCTTACCATTATTTGTGCAACTGCTGTAGAAATTTCAGACCTGGCCAGATGCATGGATAGATGTGGTTATCCAGAAGTGGCTGCCTGATTTGTGGCACTTGCCATTAGCTTCGCAAAAATGGCATCTCACTGTCTGCCTCACCACTGGAGCGAATTGAGCGGCATGAAGTTGCTGTATTTGCACACTAGGTATGAACTAAACTCGCCACAGAAAGTTAAGTTTAGTTTAGTTTAGAGATACAGCACTGAAACAGGTCCTTCGGCCCACCGAGTCTGTGCCGACCATCAACCACCCATTTATACTAATGCTACACTAATCCCATATTCCTACCACATCCCCACCTGTCCCTATATTTCCCTACCACCTACCTACACTGGGGCAATTGCTAATGGCCAATTTACCTATCAACCTGCAAGTCTTTGGCATGTGGGAGGAAACCGGTGCACCCGGAGGTAACCCACGCAAACACAGGGAGAACTTGCAAACTCCACACAGGCAGTACCCAGAATTGAACCCGGGTCACTGGAGCTGTGAGGCTGTGGTGCTAACCACTGCGCCACTCATAAAATATTAACCAAGACTTGCCCATCTTGGTCTAATTACCCTCTTAACACAATAAGTATTAATTACTGCCAGTCAATTTTGCTGACACTGAAAATTTAACTATCGAGTGTGGCGCAACATTCCTTCAGGTTTTACTTGAATTTTTTTTTCTAAATTTTCCTGTCTTCCCCCCCCCCCCCCCCCCCCCCGTCTCTCTTAATCCAATACTTCTTTCCCTTTCTGTACCCGATTTGGATAAATTCAATGCCAGTCTAATTTACACTTCCTTCTCAGTTCTTGCACTGTTAATTTCACAATCCTTCAATCTGATAGGTTAAGGAGATATACAGTTGCTTGCCTTGTTCACTCAGGTTCCAGAGGCCTGGTTTCCCTTGCTACGATGTTATCAGCTCATACTTTCACCAAATTGCAATACAAAAAAAAATTAAATACCTATGCATGCAAGGGCAAGTCTGACTAATGGTAGACACCATTAGATTCCCTCCTACAGCCAATTAGGGCCCAAATTGTATATAAAGACATCAGAAACACGAAATTATCAATTGCTGCTCATAAAAGGGCTGCAAAACTATTATAGCAGCACAGTCCTGGTTTAAAGCTAATTTTCTCCAATTCCTGCCCCTAAATAAAAAACACTGAACATTCAAATTACTGTATTTAAGATGGCATTGAGAGTAATTGAGAATGTAATTAAATACATTTTACTGTGAATACTAATTTTGAAATATTATTCAGACATAATGGGAAACCCAAACAAAGTTGAAAGAGTGCAGTTTTTATTTTGTCTTTCTAACTCCTATTGGAAATGCTTAAATACAAATGTTCAATTATTTGTGTGCTGTTTATACATGAATGCGTATACTCAAACTAGTCGAAAGGTGCATATAGAAACACTACTCTACCCTGACCAAGATATTTATTTTGCGACTTTTGGTTGCAAACAGGTTACTGCCCCAGTTGGCCTCAAATCTCAGCCAAGCAAAGTATTGTCAATTCTATTTAGATATTCGGAAATACTTGTGTACTATTGCATTTATATTGCTGAGTTTCAATGTCCTGATAATTTCTGTGAAATAGAAAAGATTCAGACAGCTATTCTGTGCTCAATAGCTCTCTCCTGCAAGTTCATCCCAAATTTTTCACATTATGTGAGTGACCTTTTTAAAATCAGTGAATATGGGCATTGCTACCAGGGCCAGTATTTATTGCCCATCTCTAACTACCCTTGAGCATGTAGTGTGAGCCACCTTCATGAACTGCTACTGTCTGTGTGGTGAAGGTATGGTGGGGAGTTCCAGGATTTTGACCTAGCAGTGAAGGAACGTTGATATATTTTCAAGTCAGGATGGTGGGGAACTTGCAGGTAGTGGTGTTCCCATATGTCTGCTGATCTTGTCCTTCAAGGTGGTAGGGGTCATGGATTTGGAAAATGCTGTTAAAGTAGTCTTGGTGAGTTGCTGCAGTGCATCTTGTAGATGGGATGCACTGCTGCCATGTTGCACAGTGATGGAGGGAATGAAGACTTAAGGTGGTAGATGGGGCGACGATCAAGCAGACTGATTTGTCCTGGATGGTATTGAGCTTCTAGAGTGTTGCTGGAGCTCTGCTCATCGAGGCACGTGGACAATATTCCATTCCACTACTGACTTGTACCTTGTAGATGGTAGTAAGACTTTAGGGAGTCAAAATGCAGAATACCCAGCACCTAACCCGTTCTTGCAGCCACATTTACCTGGTTGGTCCAGTTAAGTTTCTGTCAATGGTGACAGAGGTCATGATAGGGGATTCGATAATGGCAATGGTGTTGAATGTTAGGGGAGGTGGTTAGATCCTCACTTATTTAAGATGCTAGTTGGTTGGCACTTGTGCAGCGCGAATGTTACTTCCACTTATCAGCCCAAGCCTGGACATTGTCCAGGTCTTACTGCATGCAGCTTGAACTGTTTCATTGAGAGAAATTGCAAATGAAACTGAACAGTCAAATCATCAGCAAACATCCCCACTTCCAATCTTATGATAGAGAGGAGGTCACTGATTAAGCAGCTGAAGATAGCTGGGGCTTAGGACACTATCCTGAGGAACTCCGGCAAGGATGTCCTGGCGACGAGATGATTGGCCTCCAACAACCACCATCATCTTCCTATCTGCTAGGTGTGACTCCAGCCAGTAGAGGGTTTTCTCCCTTGTTTCCAGTGACTTCAAGTTTACTAGGGTTCCTTGATGCCACACTCATTCAGATGCTACCCAGATGTCAAGGGCAGTCACTCTCACCTCACCTCTGGAATTCAAATCTTTTGCTCATGTTCGGACCAAGGCTGAAATGAGATTTGGAGCAGAGTGGTCCTGGTGGAAACCAAACTGAGCATGAGTGAGCAGGTTATTGGTAAGTAAGCGCTGTTTGATAGCACTGCCGGCGACATCTTCCATCACTTTACCGATGATAGCAAGTAGGCTGATGGAGTGGTAATTGTCTATATTGGATTTGTTCTGCTTTTTGTGGCCAGGACCTCCATGGACAGTCTTCCACTTTGTTGGGTACATGCCAGTGTTGGAGCTGTGCTGGAACAGCTTGGCTAGAGGCGGGGCTAATTCTGGAGCAAAGGTCTTCAGCATTACAGCTGGGATGGTGTCAGGGTCAATAGCCTTTGCTGTATTAACTTCAGTCAGTCATTTCCCGATATCACATGGAGTGAATCGAATTGGTTGAAGACTGACATCAGTAATGGTGGGATCTCAGAAGAGATGAATCATCCACTCGGCACTTCTGGCTGAAGGTGGTTGCAAATACTTCAGCCTCTTCCTTTACACTCATGAGCTGGGCTCCACCATCGTTGAGGATGCAGATGTTCATAAAACCTCCTCCTGCCGTTAGTTGTTCAATTGTCCACCACCATTCAAGACTAGATCTGACAAGAATGCAGAGCTTTGATCTGATCCGTGGTTGTGCAATCACTTGGCTCTGTCTACAGCATCCTGCTTCAGCTGTTTGACATGCATTTAGTCCTGTGTCATAGCTTCACCAGGTTGACATCTCATTTAGGTACACTTGATGCTGCTCCTGGCATGCTCTTCTACATGAAATCAGGGTTTGTCGCCTGGCTTGATAGTAATGATAGAGAAATATGTTGGGCTTTGCAGTCACAGACTGTGGTGGAATGCATTCTGCTACTGCTGATGGCCCACAGCATCTCACAGATGCCCAGTTTTAACCTCCTTTATCTATTCTGAAACCATCACATTTAGCACTGTCATCCCACAATACAATGGAGAGTGTCCTCAATGTGAAGATGGGATTTTGTCTCCAAAAGGATTGTGCAGTGGTCACTTCTACCAATACGATTAGAAGGATGCATCTGCAACCAGTAGATTGGCAAGAATCAGGTCAAGTAGGTGTTTCCCTTGCACAGGTTCTCATCACCTGCCCAGTCAGCTTTGTTCTTCAGGTCTCAGGCAGCTTGGTAATTATTTTTAAATTTCCATCATAAATTCCTGTAGCCATCCTACACCTGTGTAGGGGCCCCAACAACCCCACTGCCTTGTGGGCGTCTCGGGAGAGACCAAGGATAAGGGAGTAAACCCTAACAGAAAATCCGGAGCGGAACCCCGTAGGCGGTCATGTGTCACCTTTGGCATGTTTCCGGCAGTTCCTGCAGCCATACTGGTGCCAAACGTCGTGTCCTGCACTCCTTTGGACCCCACCAGAAAGGCCGAGAGGGGGGTTTTGACGACTGGGCAACTCTCAACCTCCATAAATTTGCCCAGGCATGCGCCATGGAGAGGTCACTCCATAGTTGCCTCACAGCGACTGAAACAACACGGAAGGCAGCAGTTACGGGTTATAAGTCCAGATAAATTGGCGTAGAAACTGGGCGCCACAGGTTGCCTTTGTCGGTGGGAGAGGTCATTGCACCTCACTGGACAGCTACCGCCCGCCTCAAACCGGGCAGCCCCCGGTCAATAAGGTTCTGTCCCGCCACAGTCTGCCTGCTTCAATGGGTGCTTGGAGCTCAGGGTCATTGCCCGAAAGGTGGACTGATACACCGCACCAAACAACATGAAAAAAGGAAAGAAGGTACCAGCCCTTCGCTTCGCAAGCTGGAACGTCAGAACTATGTGTCCTGGCCTGTCGGAAGACCTTACACAAATCAACGATTCTCGGAAGACCGCCATCATTAACAACGAGCTCAGTAGACTCAATGTGGACATTGCAGCACTTCAGGAGACTCGCCTCCCCTCAGAAACTCCTTGCTCAGCATGATAGAGCCTCCCTCAAATGGCTCGGAACGCATACTGTCCATCCGACTGCTCACCACCTCTGGTCCAGTACACCTACTCAGCATCTATGCTCCAACACTCTGTTCCGCACCTGAAGCTAAAGACCAGTTCTATGAACAACTCCATAACATCATTAGCAGCATCCCCAACACCGAACACCTATTCCTGCTGGGGGACTTTAATGCCAGGGTTGGGGCCGACCATGACTCCTGGCCCTCCTGCCTTGGGCGCTATGGCGTTGGAAGGATGAATGAGAACGGGCAGAGACTGCTTGAGTTGTGTACCTATCATAACCTCTGCATCACCAACTCGTTCTTTCACACTAAACCCTGTCACCAGGTTTCATGGAGGCACCCAAGATCACGTCGTTGGCACCAGCTAGACCTCATTGTCACAAGGCGAGCCGCCTTAAACAGTGTTCAAATCACACGCAGCTTCCACAGTGCGGACTGCGACACCGACCACTCCCTGGTGTGCAGCAAGGTTAGACTCAGACCAAAGAAGTTGCATCATTCCAAGCAGAAGGGCCACCCGCGCATCAACACGAGCAGAATTTCTCACCCACAGCTGTTACAAAAATTTCTAAATTCACTTGTAACAGCCCTTCAAAACACTCCCACAGGGGATGCTGAGACCAAGTGGGCCCACATCAGAGACGCCATCTATGAGTCAGCTTTGACCACCTACGGCAAAAGTGCGAAGAGAAATGCAGACTGGTTTCAATCTCATAATGAAGAGCTGGAACCTGTCATAGCCGCTAAGCGCATTGCACTTTTGAACTACAAGAAAGCCCCCAGCGATTTAACATCCGCAGCACTTAAAGCAGCCAGAAGTACTGCACAAAGAACAGCTAGGCGTTGCGCAAACGACTACTGGCAACACCTATGCAGCCATATTCAGCTGGCCTCAGACACCGGAAACATCAGAGGAATGTATGATGGCATGAAGAGAGCTCTTGGGCCAACCATCAAGAAGATCACCCCCCTCAAATCTAAATCGGGGGACATAATCACTGACCAACGCAAACAGATGGACCGCTGGGTTGAGCACTACCTAGAACTGTACTCCAGGGAGAATGCTGTCACTGAGACTGCCCTCAATGCAGCCCAGCCTCTACCAGTCATGGATGAGCTGGACATACAGCCAACCAAATCGGAACTCAGTGATGCCATTGATTCCCTAGCCAGCGGAAAAGCCCCTGGGAAGGACAGCATTACCCCTGAAATAATCAAGAGTGCCAAGCCTGCTATACTCTCAGCACTACATGAACTGCTATGCCTGTGCTGGGACGAGGGAGCAGTACCCCAGGACATGCGCGATGCCAACATCATCACCCTCTATAAAAACAAAGGTGACCGCGGTGACTGCAACAACTACCGTGGAATCTCCCTGCTCAGCATAGTGGGGAAAGTCTTTGCTCGAGTCGCTCTGAACAGGCTCCAGAAGCTGGCCGAGCGCGTCTACCCTGAGGCACAGTGTGGCTTTCGTGCAGAGAGATCGACTATTGACATGCTGTTCTCCCTTCGTCAGATACAGGAGAAATGCCGTGAACAACAGATGCCCCTCTACATTGCTTTCATTGATCTCACCAAAGCCTTTGACCTCGTCAGCAGACGTGGTCTCTTCAGACTACTAGAAAAGATCGGATGTCCACCAAAGCTACTAAGTATCATCACCTCATTCCATGACAATATGAAAGGCACAATTCAACATGGTGGCTCCTCATCAGAGCCCTTTCCTATCCTGAGTGGTGTGAAACAGGGCTGTGTTCTCGCACCCACACTTTTTGGGATTTTCTTCTCCCTGCTGCTTTCACATGCGTTCAAATCCTCTGAAGAAGGAATTTTCCTCCACACAAGATCAGGGGGCAGGTTGTTCAACCTTGCCCGTCTAAGAGCGAAGTCCAAAGTACGGAAAGTCCTCATCAGAGAACTCCTCTTTGCTGACGATGCTGCTTTAACATCTCACACTGAAGAATGCCTGCAGAGTCTCATCGACAGGTTTGCGTCTGCCTGCAATGAATTTGGCCTAACCATCAGCCTCAAGAAAACGAACATCATGGGGCAGGATGTCAGAAATGCTCCATCCATCAATATTGGCGACCACGCTCTGGAAGTGGTTCAAGAGTTCACCTACCTAGGCTCAACTATCACCAGTAACCTGTCTCTAGATGCAGAAATCAACAAGCGCATGGGTAAGGCTTCCACTGCTATGTTCAGACTGGCCAAGAGAGTGTGGGAAAATGGCGCACTGACACGGAACACAAAAGTCCGAGTGTATCAGGCCTGTGTCCTCAGTACCTTGCTCTACGGCAGCGAGGCCTGGACAACGTATGCCAGCCAAGAGCGACGTCTCAATTCATTCCATCTTCGCTGCCTTCGGAGAATACTTGGCATCAGGTGGCAGGACTATATCTCCAACACAGAAGTCCTTGAAGCGGCCAACATCCCCAGCTTATACACACTACTGAGTCAGCGGCGCTCGAGATGGCTTGGCCATGTGAGCCGCATGGAAGATGGCAGGATCCCCAAAGACACATTGTACAGCGAGCTCGCCACTGGTATCAGACCCACCGGCCGTCCATGTCTCCGTTATAAAGACGTCTGCAAACGCGACATGAAATCGTGTGACATTGATCACAAGTCGTGGGAGTCAGTTGCCAGCATTCGCCAGAGCTGGCGGGCAGCCATAAAGACAGGGCTAAATTGTGGCGAGTCGAAGAGACTTAGTAGTTGGCAGGAAAAAAGACAGAGGCGCAAGGGGAGAGCCAACTGTGCAACAGCCCCAACAAACAAATTTCTCTGCAGCACCTGTGGAAGAGCCTGTCACTCCAGAATTGGCCTTTATAGCCACTCCAGGCGCTGCTTCACAAACCACTGACCACCTCCAGGCGCGTATCCATTGTCTCTCGAGATAAGGAGGCCCAAAAGAAAAAGACATTTAGAATGAAACAGTGGATTTGAACCAGTGGTGCTTTATTTAGATTGCATCTATTTTGGCAAATATGCAAGTGATTGCATGATGAGGTAGAAACTTGGGACATAGCTTTTCAGTGGAAGATTTATTTTTGAGGGGTTGGTGTCTTTTTGATGCTTGTTATGTGAAATTGGATATGTGACAGATGGTTAGGGGTAGGTTGGGGACTTTGCGTTGAGGTTAGTTGTGGAGAGGTTACAAAATTGAGGGGAGCAACTCAGGGAAATATTAGGACTGTGAAGATATTGCTGGTGGTGAGCAGGTAGTAAAAGTCAAACAAACAATGAAAAGTTTGAAAAGGAACAAAGAAGTGAGGCAAAAGGTGCTGCTTGGACTGGAAAAGGGTTGGAAGTGGTGTACCTCAAGAAACAGTGCTTCGTCCACGATTGTTCTCAGCATATACGGATGATATGCCAACAACACAGAAGAGGTTTGCCAGTGAAGAGGCCAGTAAAAGACTCCAGGTGACAAAGACCATTTAGCGAAATGGACTTCATTGCCCCTCTTTATAAAACCACAATTCTACTAGTCATTTTTAAATCAGTAAGAAATCAAGACGGGAGGTTGAGAAAAATGTATTTTCATGGACAGTTGTTGGAGTATAGAATGCTTTTCCACAGAGTAGATTAGGCAAAGATCACTACATCTTTCAAAAGGAAAAGTAGATAAATATTTGAAGCAGGGGGAGATGGGGACAGAACAGAGCAGTGAGAATATTTTAGACAGGGATCAGATGCAATTTAATGTCAATAAGAGTGAACTAATACATTTGGGAGGACTAAAAAAAACAAGTAATGGGTTGTATACACTAAATAGAAGGATGTAGTTGAACAGAAACCTGGGATTTTAATTACATGACTCCTTCAAAATAGAAATACATGCAGATAAAGCTCTAAAAATTGTCATTTTATAAATAGAGTCAGAGAAGTAAAAATGCATGAAACATAAAATTATATATTGCATTTATACACTGATTAGGCCACAAAGGCAGTGTATGATGCATGTCCGATGAACTCATCAAGTGAGAACTAGGCCATATACAATAAGTTAAGATGGGGGGTGAAGAGAAAAATAAGAGAGAATATGAAAACAGAATGGCAGTCAACAAAAAAGGGAACCCAAAAATCTTCTACCAGCATGTAAACAGTAAGCAAGTAGCAAGGACAGAGAGGGTAATATATGTTTAGAGGTGCAGGGCAAGACTAATATACTTAAATGAGTACTTTATCAATGTTCACTAAGAAAATGAAGGTTGACAAAATATCAGTAGAAGGAGAGTAGAGGCAATGGTTAGGATAAAAATTGAGAAGGGGAGGTACTAAAAAGGCTGGCTATGCTTAGGGTAGATAAGTCACCTGGTCCAGATGGCTTGCATCCCAGGTTGCTAAAGGAAGTGGGGATGGAGAAAGCAGAAGAGCTTGCCATAATCTTTCAATCTTCCCCAGATATGGAGGAAGTGCCAGAGGATTGGCGTGGCAAATGTGACACCCTTACTCAAGAAAGGGTGTAGGGCAGTCCAAGCAACTGCAGGCCAGCTAGTTTAACATTACTGGTAGGTAAGGTTTTCGAAACAATAATCAGTTAACACTGGAAATGGGCAGGTTTAGGCTAGGTAACAATTTTTCAGACTTTAACCCCGCCTTTCTTTTAAGATTAAAATTCAGTCCAATGGGTCAAATGACCTCCTTTGGTGTGGTATACACCTTTCTGGTTCTATAAGCATGTATCCCTAGCCAAACTGTTCCAGTACAGCTACAACACTAGCGTCTACCCGGAAATGTGGAAAATTGCCCAGGTATGTCCTGTACACAAAAAGGAGGACAAATCCAACCCAGCCAATTACCGCCCCATCAGTCTACTCTCAATCATCAGTAAAGTGATGGAAGGTGTCATTAAGTGCTATTAAGCAGCACTTGCTTAGCAATAATCTGTTCACTGACGCTCAATTTGGGTTCTGCCAGGGCCACTCAGCTCGTGACCTCATTACAGCCTTGGTTCAAACATGGACAAAAGAGCGAACTCAAGAGGTGAGGTGACAGTGACTGCCCTTGACATCAAGGCAGCATGTGACTGAGTATAGGATCAAGGAGCCCTAGCAAAACTGGAGTCAATGGGAATCGGGTGAAAACTCTCCGCTGGTTGGAATTGTACCTAGCGTAAAGGAAAATGGTTGTGGTTGTTGGAGGTCAGTCATCTGAGCTCCAGGATATCACTGCAGGGGTTCCTCAGGGTAGTGTCCTATGCCCAACCATCTTCAGCCGCTTCATCAATGACTTTCCTTCAATCATAAGGTCAGAAGTGGGGATGTTCACTGATGATTGCACAATGTTCAGCACCATTCGTGACTCCTCAGATACTGAAGCAGTCCATGTAGAAATGCAGCAAGATCTGGACAATATCCAGGCTTGGGCTGATAAGTGGCAAGTAACATTCACGCCACACAAGTGCCAGGCAATAACCATCTCCAACAAGAGAGAATCTAACCATCTCCCCTTGACATTCAACAGCATTACGATCGCTGAATCCCCCAATATCAACATCCTAGGGGTTACCATTGACCAGAAACTGGAGTACCCATATAAATACAGTGGCTACAAGAGCAGGTCAGAGGCTTGGAATCCTGTGGCGACTACCTCACCTCCTGATTCCCTAAAGCCTGTCCATTATCTACAAGGCACAAGTCAGGAGTGTGATGGAATACTCTCCACTTGCCTGGATGGGTGCAGCTGCAATAACACTCAAGAAGCTCGACACCATCCAGGAAAAGCAGCTCCCTTGATTGGCATCCCGTACACACACATTCACTCCTTCCACCACTGACGCACAGTGGCAGCAGTGTGTACCATCTACAAGATGCACTGCAGCAACACACCAAGGCTACTCAAGCAGCACCTTCCAAACCCGCGGCATCTACCACCTAGAAGGACAAGGGTAGATGATGTGTGGGAACACCACCACCTGCAGGTTCCCCTCCAAGCCACACACCATCCTGACATGGAACACATCACTGTACCTTCACTGTCGCTTGGACTGCAGCGGTTCAAGAAGGCTGCTCACCACCACTTCTTCGTGAGTAATTCGGGACGGGCAATAAATGCTGGCCTGGCCAGTGACGCCCACATCCCATGAAACAAATATAAAAAAAGATGCCAAGGCTAGTAGTAATAAAAAAAAAAACACCTACATCAAATTTCTGCATTATTTCAGCTTGCTGGATGGCACCAACCAGGGTGCTGAGATCTACTTTTATGTCCAAGTTTTCTCTGCGTAGATGATCAGCTTCTTCCTTAGAAGATTCCCATTCCAACAGTTGCTCCTGTCAAATATAAAAAGATACTGGAGTCAATGTTCTATTTTGCTTTGCTGGAACTCCAACTCTCATATTCCTCCTGTACTGAAATTGTCGACAATAATAGGTGCAAAATTGTGATTAAAGACTGATAATAGAAATTTTCTCAAACGTTTATCTTCCATTGGGTCTATTACCAGGTGTACACATTTTTAGGTCCAGCAACCTAAAATCATACAACACAAAAAGAAAGCAGTTCAGCCCATCATACTTTTGCCTGTTCTCAAACAGCTATCCACTTATCCATTGGAACATAGGATAGAGTTTTCAAGCCTCCAGCCTGGGAGAAATGGTGCATTAACGCCCCAAAAGCTTTGGGCAAAGACCTAACTCCCCATTGTTGTAGCTGTGACAATGGTTCTGAGTTAGGTGGTAAATGTTAATGGCATGGCTTAGTGGCAGCACTGTCGCTCCCAAGTCAGAAGGTGTAGGTTCAAGACCCACCCCAAAGACTTGAGTGAAACGCTAGCTTGACATTGCAGTGTAGTACGAAGGAAGTGCTGAAGTGTCAGAGGTGCTGCCTTTCAGATGAGCTGTTAAACTGAGAATCGGTCTGCTCTCATTTGAATGAGAAAGATCCCATGTCACTATTACAAAGAAGAGCACCAAATCACCCAGGTGTCCTGGCCAATATTTATCCTTCAGCATCACTTTAAAAAAAAAATTAGAATTCTGCATTTCTGGGACCATGCTGTGCACAAATCAGATGATGCATTTCCTACATTATCAGTGAGCAAACTTCAATAAGTATTTCATTGGCTGTAAAGCACTTTGGGACAGGCTGAGATCATGAAAGGCACTCGATAAATGCAATTCTTTCTCCTAGGGTTCCTATGACATACGTAGGTTGTCATTTTTGATCTGAACTCAGTGGCTACCAATATCAGGTGGCCTGGTCAAAGATGATCTCAAAGATAAGTTCACCTTCCTTTCTGTATGGCCAAGAGGAACAGGAAGGCGCCTTCAGGCTCCACAAAACCAGCTTGGACCATTGCCACTCTGACCCCCATCTCCTTCCTGAGATCAGGATCACCCAAACACCTCATCTTACCTACCTTCTTGCAGTCTGGAGTTAGCAAGATGCTTGATCATTGGGCCAGTGCTAACAAGGCTCGGCCCCCAAAATGTTCAGGTCACATGCCAGGGCTACTGGACACATTCCACCAACCAGCCTCCCAAAGTGCATTTGGGGGGAAAATCTACTCCATAGCAACAAGAGCAGGCCATTTAGCCCCTTCAGCCTGTTCTACCATTCCATTAGATCATTGTTGATCTATACTTGAACTCCATATCCCTTGATCCTTACCCAACAGAAATCTATCTTGAAAATGTCAATTGAATCAGCATCTACAGTTTTGCAGGTGTGCGAGTTCCAAATTTCCACTGCCTTGTGTGTGAAAAATTGCCTCCTGGTTCACACAATTACAAAGGAACATAGGAAACAAAAGCAGGAGTAGGCCATTCGGCGCATCGAGCCTGCTCTGCCATTCCATCACATCATCTACCTCTGCACCATTTTTCCCCATTATCCCCATATCCCTTCATGTCATTAATATCCAGAAATCTACAATTTTCTGTCTTGAACATGCTCAATGATTGAGCTAACACAGTCCTCTGGGTTAAAGAATTCCAAAGATTCACTACCCTCGGAGTAAAGAAATTTCTCTTAATGAAGTAAGGTCCACTGAACCTAACTTTCAACGATTCCCCAGAAAAAAGGCAAAAAAACTAGCACCTGGCCTGCAGGCTGAAAATTGGCCGAACTCTAATTTTAGAATCAGATGATGCACCTTTATTCCCCCAGTGGAAACAATCTCCCTGTATCGACCCCATCAAATGCCTTTACCATCTTAACCACCTCGAATATATCACGCATCAACCATCTAAACTCAAGGCAATACAAACCAACTTTATGTAACCTATCCTCATAACTCTAACAATAGATCAGATCTAAGCTCTGCAGCCCTGCCATATCCAGTTGTGAATGGTGGTGGACAATTAAACAACTAACTGGAGGAGGTGGCTCCACAAATATCCCCATCCTCAATGATGGGGAAGCCCAGCACAACAGTACAAAAGATAAGGCTGAAGCATTTGCAACAATCTTCAGCCAGAATTGCTGAGTGGATGATCCATCTCTGCCTCCTCCTGAAGTCCCCCGCATCACAGATGCCAGTCTTCAGCCAACTTGATTCACTCTATGATATCAAGAAACGACTGATGGACCTAGATACTGTAAAGGCCACGGGCTCTGACAATATTCCAGCAATAGTACTGAAGACCTGAGCTCCAGAACTTGCTGTGCCCTGAGCCAAGCTGTTCCAGTACAGTTACAACATTGGCATCTACCTTGAAATGTGGAAAATTGCCCAAGTATGTCCTGTACACAAAAAGCAAGTAAATCCAACCTGGCCAATTACTGCCCCATCAGTCTACTCTCAATCATCAGTAAAGTGATGGACGGTGTCATTGGCAGTGCTATCAAACGACACTTGGTTAGCAACAACTTGTTCACTGACAAACAGTTTGGGTTCTGCCAGGGACGCTCAGCTCGTGACCTCATTACAGCCTTGGTTCAAACATGGACAAAAGATATGAACTCAAGAGGTAAGGTGACAGTGACTGCCCTTGACATCAAGGCAGCATTTGACCGAGTATGGCATCAAGGAGCCCTAGCAAAACTGAAGTCAATGGGAATCAGGGGGAAAACTCTCCGCTGGTTGAAATCGTACCGAGCACAAAGGAAGATGGTTGTCGTTGTTGGAGGTCAACCATCTGAGCTCTAGGATATCATTACAGGTGTTCCTCAGGGTAGTGTCCTAGGCCCAACCAACTTCAGCTGCTTCATCAATGGCCTTCCTTCAATCATAAGGTCAGAAATGGGGATCTTTGCTGATGATTGCACAACGTTCAGCACCATTCGCGACTCCTCAGATACTGAAGCAGTCTGTGTAGAAATGCAGCAAGAACTGGACAATATCCAGGCTTGGGCTGATAAGTG
This sequence comes from Heterodontus francisci, assembly GCF_036365525.1. NCBI lineage: Eukaryota > Metazoa > Chordata > Chondrichthyes > Heterodontiformes > Heterodontidae > Heterodontus > Heterodontus francisci. Next base: position 128,021,126 of record NC_090375.1, on the reverse strand, counting down.
GCAAGTAACATTCACACCACACAAGTGCCAGGCAATGACCATCTCCAACAAGAGAGAATCTAACCATCGCCCCTTGGCATTCAACGGCATTACAATCGCTGAATCCCACACTATCAACATCCTAGGGGTCACCATTGACCAGAAACTGAACTGGAATAGCCATATAAATACCGTGGCTACAAGAGCAGGTCAGAGGCTAGGAATCCTGCGGCGAGTAGCTCACCTCCTGATTACCCAAAGCCTATCCACCAAGGCAAAAGTCAGGAGTGTGGTGGAATACTCTCCACTTGCCTGGATGGGTGCAGCTCCAACAACTCTCAAGAAGCTCTATGGTTTTATAATAAATGGATAATTTTGTTGTTTATTGAAGAAATCTGGTTGGTGTGCTTTATTCTGGGGACAAATACAGTATCCAATTGGCTGTTTTGGTAAGTGGGAAAATTTATTGATATGCTATGACCTGTGGAGAAGTGGGACTGAATTAACAGTACACTCCTCCTGCCTCGGTCGTTACAAGAGTTCATTATTCTTCACTGAACTTTTTGAACTACATGTGCTGAAAGTTCGAAAACAAAGAAAAAATATACATGTAGTCTTACATATAATATCTGGTCAGCTTTCCGAAGTTTAGTATCCAGATTTGTAATCTTTTCATTTGCTTCTTTCTCAAGGTCTTCAACGGTTTGAACCAAGACTTCATTCTGGTCACTAAGATCATTTACATAGGACTGAAGAATCCTTAACTTCATCTAAAACAAAACAAAATCAGAGTTCATCAAAAACATTTTATTCACACTTAACCCTCTCCACTGCTTTTACCCCTGCACTTCCTTCAGCTTAAAGGCCACAACAGCTCAATGAGTCATTTTTACTTGGCTTGAAGTCAAATTGGACCTGAAATTAGTCAAAATACAAACGCAAAATGACATAAAACTTGCCTGATGTGTGTGTTAAATCACTACTGTTACAGTCAAGTTTGACCGCAACAGATTTAATTCTTTCTTGAAGTGGATGTACTGGCCAATTCAGTAGGCATTTGATTACTTACTTGCTATATTCATAACAAGAACCGAATTGGACAGGTTTTCTTGAGTGAACAAAGAAAGAGGTTAACTTTATTGTACCTAAACTGAACTAATAAATAATAGCCAACACACCAACTTTCATTCACGCAAACACTCTGGAGGTTTACACACACACACAAATAGATTAGAGTGGGGAAAGGTAGATTGGTTGAGTTAGAGTCCATAGCAGAAAAAGGTATACAGTCTGTGGCAATTGGTGATTCAGCTGGCTTCTAGCTGAATTCAGTGATCCTGAGGCTTTTAGTTTGAAGAAGTAGATGACTGGTTTGGTGAGCCTCTTGGAGGCTTCTAATTATAGCCAGAGTATGCAAAGATGGTCAGTCAACAAGCAAGAATTGAAAGCTTTCAAGCTGGAATGGAGACAGAGATCTCCACTTATGGTCTGCTCATGTCAGAGTCTGGTTGCTTCTCCTTTGCTGCAGAGAAAAACACCAGCTTAAAATCACAGATGGGGAGGGGACTTCTCACCTGACAATCCCTCAATCATTCAAATATAGCAGTTAGCAGTATTTCGCTGCTTGCTGACAGAACAGGTGGTTACTTTAAACTTACTGGTCTTGGTTCTTGCTGGGATATTAGCAGACATTTCATCTCTCTCCTCACAAGCATTGCTGTGTAGGATACAGTGTAGCAAACTAGGTGATAATCTTAAACTGAAAAGATGACTTTGCTGGTAGCTTGCCTTTTTAAAATGTCTTTTTAAAAAAATACAAATTCAGATCTCCAGCCAGTGGACCAAAGAAAATCAAATCATTCTACAAAACACATTGGTGTAACACTACTAATGTAAATATGACCCATTTCAGGGAATATTTTCATCTCAATGCTATTTCAGAAACCTTACAGTGCATTGATAAATTCTAGTGTTACATCCACTTCTTCCATTCCAGTCTGCCTTGTGTTTCTGGACAACGGCCACTTTGTTTTCCTGTTTGTGAATCATTATTGCCCAATGTGAAAAACTAGGTATTAATTGTATAAAAAGTTAGCACAGCAGCTCCAGTAGCTCAGACGGATTGAAAACTTCATCCTGAAATACACACCAGGTCTGAACATAGCTACAACACCACCATCTGGCAGCCTAGTGAAGAAGCTACAACATGTGCTTGTGTGTTCAAACAAATGAACAATACCCACTTACTACACATTTTTAAAAATAAAAATACAGCACGATGGTATTTCTAACTTAATTAATTTTATTATTGTCTTGTGGCATACAACCAACTTCCAATCTCACAATTTGTGTATAAATTTCACTTTCCGGATGATCCAATGTTGTAGCACAATAAAGCTCCAGCAGATAATGACAAAGGACAATTCAAATTGAATTTGCACCTGCAAGCACAGAGAGTTGACCAACATGGGAAAGTGCTAATTAAAAGTCAGACAGCTTCTTCACAGGAGGAAAAACTAAAAGGGATAGTCACTGTGAGTCTCTCATATTCTTGCAGCAGAGTTTCAAAATAGCACTCAGAGGTCAGCAAGCAAGTCACTTGCCTGTCCTTAGATTGGTCAATGCATATCTTGGTGAGACTAAAGAGAAAAGAGGAAATACCTTGTAAAAGAAAATTCTCAACACAATATAGCTAACCTCCACCCTTCCCCATACACTACAGTTGTCAGCCAGTTTATTTAGCAGATTAACATTAGTACACTATCGAAAAATAATCAGACTTTAGCCAATAAGCTAGTTGTGTGATACTTTTATTCAGCAAATAAAATTGTTCCTACCACTATTCAAATTCCTAAAAGCTGCTCTAAGCAAGAATGAAAAGAGAAAAAATATGATCATGGCAATGCACTCACATTTTACACTAAGTTGCGTTGCTCACCATGCACCGTAAAGAGTTCTTTGTCTCTGCTGTCCACCAATATGTTTGGTATGGTAGTATAGTGGATATGTTACTAAACTAGAAACACAGAAATCTTGAGCTCAAATCCCACCATGGAATGGTGTAAAACTGAATTTAATAAATAATTTGTCAGCTGGCAAGAGAAAATAAACTGGCCAACTGGTTTACTAAATGTCCCCCAGGGTTGGGAAACCGTCATCCCTACTCGGTCTAGCCTGCACACACAACTTCAGTCCTACACTATGTGGTTCACTCAATGCCCAGCAAACCACTCAGTTGTAAAAGCAATTGCTAGAATAAAGATGACCCACCACCTGGGACTGAGCAATAAATGTAGCCTTACCAGCATCAACATCCAGAGAACAATGTTTTTTTTAAACAGCAAAGTATGAGGTCACACTTGCCAATTGTATGATGACTATCCTCCTTGGGAGGGTGGCAAGATCACAAGCAGATGCTCTTTGGAGTCAAGGTGACTTCAAGATGGCATGCCAATGCTACAAGCTCAAACACCCCTCTGTGACAAGACTCCAGATTCAAAACTGAAACTGGGCAGATCCACAGTATTTCAGAGCACTGTTAATGATTGACCAGCAAAATTGGCTCACTAATGGCACTTGGCAGCTTAGACCTGTCACTAGGAGTTACTATATTTCCACTTGGCTCAAGACAAGTCTGCAAGACAATGCCACAACTGTTAGGGTGGCCCGAGCTGAACAAACATCAGCATCTCCAGTAAGCTGTGTTGTTCTAACTGGTTAAATTCCAGCAATGTCTCCATGCATACTTCGCAACATCTAAGCCCAAACTCTGCTATCCTGCATCCAAGATCTCAGGACTTTGAATAGGAATATGACCCACTTACCCATGAAGAGTGGATGCAGTCTATAATGCTCACACAGAAATCCAACAAGTGGGGTAGTTTTCAGTAACTTGATTTGGACCTTTTTAGCAATGGTAATAAATTTCGGTGCATGCCAAACACCCAGCTCACCCTCTTCTTCCTCTCCCCCTGACAAAAGTAAATTACACATGCCAGGCCTGTAACTATTAATAGTTAACCCTAGAATATAAACGCTCAAAATGTTCTCTCCAGATTGAACCTATGTTGAGAAGGACAAAATCCATAATTGCACTCATTGGTGTTTCTCTTCTCTGTCCTATAGTTCAAGTAGACACAGAGTATATCATCATTACACCACTGAAATCTTAGTGTCAATACTCAAATACACAAAAGTTACAAAGGTATGTCAAAGTGTGGAATACTGCATTTTTTTTTTAAATAAAAAATTCCTCAGTCTGGAATACAGCCTTCACAGTGATGTAATTTGTAACTTAACAAATCAAAAAAATACAGCAGCTCCATTTAACTCTCAGTCTTGACTACCCTTGGGTTTCCAATACTACGTGAGGGCATGATGAAGGAGAAATTCCTCAAAGAAAATGACCACAGAAATTCAACAGATGCCAGTACTTTTTCTGAATGCATTTTACAAACATATGAATCAGGAGCAGGAGTAGGCCAATCGGCCCCTCGCATCTGCTCTGCCATTCAAGATCATGGCTGATCTGATTGTAACCTCAACTCCACATTCCCACCTACCCCCAATAACCTTTCACCCCCTCGCGTGTCAAGAATCTATCTACCTCTGCCTTAAAAATATTCAAAGACTCTGCTTCCACTGCCTTTTAAGGAAGAGAGTTCCAAAGACTCTTAGGAGATAGTTTCCTCCATCAACATGAATAAAATGTTGAATTAAGCAATACCTTGTCTAATTCAGAAGACATATACAGGGTTTCCAATTTGCCAGAAAATTTTCCAACTTAAGGAAGGTAAATATAAAATTTATTAAGTTTTATGGTTGTGCTCAAAGTGGAGCTTGAAACCACAACCAGAGCACAAAGCATAGATCCCAAGTTCCAGCCCAGTGATGAGGTAGGAAATTTCAGGGCGTAGTACAAAACTAGTGAGAACCTAGATTTTTGGCAATAGTTGCACAGGAAAGAATGCACTTTACTGAAACCTTATGGCCCAGCATAGCACTCACTCCTTCATCACCATTAAGTCAGATGACCAACCCAGGTTCAATGAGGAGAGTAGATAAGCATGCTAGGAACAGGACCAGGCATGCTTGAAAATAAGCTGCTGACCTAGTAAAGCTACAAGACTAAATGCATGCTAAACAGCAGAAGCACTGTGTTATAGCCAGAGTTAAGAAACCCCACAACCAATGGATCGGGTAAAAGCTCTACAATCCTATCACATTCAGTCACGATTGGTGGACAATTAAACAACCAGTGCTCCATGAACATCCCCATCCTCAATAATAGCAGAACCCAATACATGAGTGCAAAAGAAAAGACTGAAGTGTTTGCAACCATCCTCAATTAGAAGTGCCGTGCAGATGATCCTTCTCTGCATCCTCTGGAGGTCCCCACCATTGCAGATGCCAATTTTCAGCCACTAACTCACAATATGGTGAAGAAAAGGCTAAGTGCACTGGACACAGCAAAAGCAACAGGTCCTGACAACAGCCCAGCTGTATTACTGAAGACCTGTTCTCCAGAATTAGCATGCCTCGAGCCAAGCTATTCCAGTGCAGCTACAACACTGGCACCTACCAGGCATTGCAGAGGTTACCCAGGTATGTCTATTCTATCAGCCTACTCTCAAGGGCTATCACCAGTATCATCAAGCAGCACTTAGTAACCAATAACCTGCCCACTGGAGCTTAGCTTGGGTTCAGTCAGGACCACTCATCTCCAAGACCTCAATACAGTCTTGATCCAAACATGACATAAAAGCTGAATTCCAGAGGTGAGGTGGGAGTGACTCTCCTGGGCACCAAGGTAGCATTCGACTAACATGGCACCAGGCAGCCTTTGCAAAACTGGTCAATGGGCAATAGGGCAAAAACTCTCCACTGGCTGGATTCATATTAAATACAAAGCACAAATGGTTGTAGTTGTTGCAAGGCCAATCATCTCAGCCCCAGGACATTGCTGCAGGAGTTCTTCAGGACAGCATCCTAGGCCCAACTATCTTCAACTGCCTCATCAATGACCTTCCCTCCATCACAAGGTTATAAGTAGTACTGTTCACTGATGATTGCAGAGTTCAGCTTCATTTGCATGCAGCAAGAGCGAAACAACATTCAGGCTTGGGCTGATAAGTAGCACCACTCAAGTGCCAGGCAATGACGACTGCCAAAAAGAGAGAGCGTCCAACCACCTCCCCATGACATTCAATGGCATTACCATTGCCGAATACGCCACCATCAACATCTGATCTCAACTGCAGCAGCCGCACAAATGCCATAGCTAAGAGAACAGGCCAGAGGCAGGATATTCAGTGAAGAGTCGTTCATCTTCTGAATCCCCAAAGCCTTTCCACCATCTATAATGCATCAAATCAGGAGAGTAATGGAACGCCCTCCATTTTCCTACATGGTTACAACTGTAACACTCAAGCAACTTATCATATAGGACAAAGCAGTCTGCTTGATCAGTATCCCATCCATCATCTCAAACATCTACTCCATCCATGTGGCTGCTGTGTGTATTGTATACAGGATCCACTGCAACAACTCACTAAGGCTTTTGCAGCAGTCCATCCCAAACCAGGGACCTCCACCACAGAGAAGGAAAAGGACAAATTCTCCTCCAAATTGCACACCATACCAACCTGAACATATATCTCCATTGCTTCACCATCACGGAGTCAAAATCTGGAACTTCCTACCTAACAGCACTGTGGGAATACCTTCACTACGTGGACTGCAGCAGTTCAAGAAGGCTACTCACCACAGCCTCTTTAGGGGCAACTAGGGATGGGCAGTAAATGCTGGCCTCACCAACAACACCCATATCCCAAAAATGAATTTTAAAGAAGTTGGTAGAGCAAAAGGAATGCACAGATGCATACCACCCAAAGACCTGGCAGATGTAGGGAGGGGCAAGGCTATTTAAATGAGGACAAGCTTTGAGCACTGAATTTGATGTATTGGGATGTATGATGGGAAGCCAACAGGAGTTTAACCATCCTCAGCTGCTTCATCAATGACCTTCCCTCCATCGTAAGGTCAGAAGTGGGGATGTTCGCTGATAATTGCACAATGTTCAACACCATTCGCAATTCCTCAGATACTGAAGCAGCCTGTGTCCAGAAGCAGCACAACCTAGACAACACCCAGGCTTGGGCTGATAAGTGGCAAGTAACATTCGCGCCATACAAGTGCCAGGCAACGACCATCTCAAACAAGACAGAATCTAACCATCTCCCCTTGATGTCCATTGAACAGAAACTGAAGTGGACCAGCTGCACAAATAAATACTGTGGCTACAAGAGCAGGTCACAGGCTAGGAATTCTGCAGCGAGTAACTCACCTCCAGTCTTCACAATGCCTGTCCACCACCTACAAGGCAGAAGTGTGATGGAATATTCTCCACTTGGCTGGATGGGTGCAGCTCCAACATTCAAGAAGCTCATCACCACTCAGGACAAAGCAACCCAATTGATTGGCACCCCATCCACCACCTTCAACAGTTACTCCCTTCACCACTGATGCACAGTGGCAGCAGTGTGTACCATCTACAAGATGCACTGTAGCAACTCACCAAGGCTCCTTCGACAGCACCTTCCAAATCCACGACTCAAACTAAAAGGACAAGGGCAGCAGATACATGGGAAAACCACCACCTGTAAGTTCCCCTCCAAGCCACACACCATCCTGACTTGCAACTACATCGCCATTCCTTCACTGCCGCTGGGTCCAAATCCTGGAACTCCCTTCCTAACAGCACTATTGGTGTACCTACACCAAGGACTGCAGCGCTTTAAGAAAGCAGCTCACCACCACCTTCTCAAGGGCAATTAGGAATGGGCAATAAATGCTGGCCTAGCCAGCGATGCCCACACGACTGAATAAAAAATAAAGACAGAGGTGACATAATTTATGCAGCAGAGTTTTAACTAAAATATAGTTTATGTGAGATTACATTTCAGGAGGCTGGCAAGGAAACCATTGTTCAGCCGACAGATCGATAAATGCCTAGATGAAGGTTTTAGTGGCAGTGGGATGAAATAGGTTAGAAGTGTGTAATGCTGCAGAGATGGAAATAGGCAGCCTTAGCGACGTTTTGAATATAGGATTTCAAGCGGAACTCAAGGTGAAACTGGATACTGAGGTTGTGCATCATGGGTGAATCCTCTGTGGTGTGCAATAACAGACCAGGCCCAAGTTGTAGAGGTCCTGGCAGCAGCTGATCAGGAAAATATCTGGCTTGTTGGTGTTAAGTTCAAGAAATTTCTTGCTTATTCACACCTAACATCAGTCATGAAGTCCAAGGTGGTGGCAGGGATGTAGAGTGGGGTGTCATCAGCATATTGGAGATGTGCTACTTGCATTTGAACCAAGCAAGAATATTAGTATTACAGAAGTGAACTACAAAAGTGAGTGGATGGAGTGAATGCCACAGTCAAATCAATCAGAGATAAGATACCATAGTTGCAATCATAAGAACGTGGCTGCTGCTTTGAGCAGAACTGTCTTGATGCTGTGGGAAAGACACATACATGACTTGTGATCCTTCAAGCATCAGAAATAAAGAACACTCAGTTGCATCAAACCACTACAAAGTCTAAGAGAAGGAATGAAACCTGATGGACAACCCGGCATCGACAACGGCAAATCCAGCCCTGTCGAGCCTGCAAAGTCTGCCTGACTAACATCTGGGGTCTTGTGCCAAAATTGGGAGAGCTGTCCCACAGACTAGTCAAGCAACAGCCTGACATAGTCAAACTCAGGGATTCATACCTTGCAGATAATGTCCCAGACACCACCATCACCATCCGTGAGTATGTCCTGAACCACCGAAAGGACAGACCCACCAGAGGTGACGGCACAATGGTACACAGTCGGGAGGGCGTTGCCCTGGGAATCCAGGGTCAATCTTGAGGACCCCATGAAGTCTCATGGCATCAGGTCAAACATGGGCAAGGAAACCTCCTGCTAATTACCAACTACCCCCCCCCACCTCAGCTGATGAGTCAGTGCTTCTCCATGTTGAAGACCATTTGGAAGAAGCACTGAGTGTGGCAAGGGCACAAAATGTACTCTGGGTGGGGGCCTTCACTTGGACCGGAGAGGCGGCAGGCGGACCTGGGAGGAAGCGGATCCGGAGCAGGACCTGTGAAATCCAGAGGAGGGCTCAAGGCCTTCACTTAACTTGGACCGGAGCAACGGTGGCAGTCGCAGGCTCTCGCTCTGTTCCGGCGCGCACGGAGTTTCAAAGCAGGAGAAAAAAAAGACTTAGTGACGTCACGGAAAATCTGAAAGCTGATTGGTAGGGTAAGTAACAGCTGTTAGCGCCTGTAAATAGCTTTTAAAAAATCATGGCAGAGAAAGTTTTATTTAAAAAAAAACTTCAAAAACTGACCTTATAAATGATAAGGTTAGTACAACTAAAGTATGTTTTTTGTTTTTAATTCATGTAATTTATTAATAATTACTAATAATTATTACTTTTTTATATATAGTAATTAGTGGTTTTTAGGGAATCAAAGTCCCTAGTGTAAATAATCTCAATTTTTTTGAGTAAATTAAGGGCAAGTCATGGCAGGGCAGCTCGGCAACGTGGAGTGCTCCTCCTGTGCAATGTGGGAAGTCTGGGACACTTCCAGTGTCCACGGCGAGCACGTGAGCAGTGTCTCCAGCTACAGCTACTCAAAATCTGCATTTCGGATCTGGAGTGGCAGCTGGGGACACTGTGGAGCATCTGCGAGGCTGAGATCATCGTGGATAGCACGTACAGGGAGGTGCTCACACCACAAGAGATTGCTCAGACAGAAAGGGAATTGGGGACCGCCAGGCAGAGTAGAAGAACTAGGCAGGCAGTGCAGGAGTCCCCTGGGTCCATCTCCCTCTCTAACAGATATTCCGCTGAGTACTGTTGGGGGAGATGGCTTCTCAGGAGAATGCAGCAAGAGCCAAGTCTGTGGCACCACAGGTGGCTTAGCTGCACTAGAGGGGAGGGAAAAGAATGGGAGAGCTATAATGATAGCCATATCGTATGGGTTAGAGATAGGCTTTTCCATGGCCACAAACGTGACTCCAGGATGGTATATTGCCTCCCGGGTGCTAGGGTCAAGGATGTCACTGAGTGGCTGCAGGACATTCTGAAGGGGGAGGGTGAACATTTAGAGGTCGTGGTTCACATTGGTACCAATGACAAAGGTATAAAGAGGGATGATGTCCTCCAACAAGAATTTAGGGAGGTAGGTAGCAGATTAAAAAGCAGGGCCTCAAAGGTTGGAATCTCTGGATTGCTCCCGATGCCACGTGCTAGTGAGTATAGGAATAGGAGGATAGAGCAAAAGAATGCATGGATAAAGACATGGTGCAAGAGGGAGGGCTTTAGTTTCCTGGATCACTGGGTCTGTTTCTGGCGAAGGTGGGACCTGTACAAGTTGGATGGGTTGCACCTGAACGGGACCAACATCCTTGCTGGGAAGTTTGCTAATGCTCTTTGGGGAGGTTTAAACTAATTTAGCAGGGGGATGGGATAGAGTGGAGGAACAGTAGGGGGTGATGCACAGCCAAACATAGAAGAGAAATTTGGTCAATCTAGAAGGCAGAGCAAATATAGACCTGTTAAGGCACAAGCGAACAATGCAAGGCTGGATTGCATCTATTTTAACGCAAAGAGTCTTACAAGTAAAGCAGATGAATTGAGGGCGTTGATTAACACATGGGATTATGATATTATTGCTATCACAGAGACATGGTTGAGGGAAGGGCAGGACTGGCAGCTCAATATTCCAGGTATAGAATCTTCAGGGTTGACGGGGGCGGTGGGGGGTTGGGGGGGTGCGGGGGGGGGGGGGGAGAAATGGGTGTAAAAGAGGAGGTGGCATTGCACTATTGATCAAGGAGTCAATTACTGCAGTAAGGAGGGATGATATTTTGGTTCCTCAAATGAGGCCATATGGGTAGAACTTAAAAACAAAATAAGGGGGCAATCACTTGGCTGGGAGCATACTACAGGCCTCCAAATAATCAGGGAAAGATAGAGGAGCATATATGTAGGCAAATCTCAGAGAGGTGTAAAAATAATAGTCGGGGATTTCAACTTCCCCAATATTAACTGGGATAGTCTTAGTGCAAAAGGCTTAAAGGGAGCAGAATTCTTAAAATGCATCCAGGAGAGCTTTTTGAGCCAGCAAAGTCCTACAAGAGAAGGGGCTGTACTGGACCTAATCCTAGGGAATGAAGCCGGACAAGTGGTAGAAGTGTCAGTGGGGGAGCATTTCGGGGATAGTGACCATAACTCTAAGATTTAAGGTAGTTATGGAAAAGGACAAAGATGGACTGGAAATAAAGGTTCTGAATTGGGGGAACGTCGATTTCAAAATGATAAAACAGGATCTGACCAAAGTGGACTGGGAACAGCTACTTGTAGGAAAGTCTATATCAGACCAGTGGGAGTCATTCAAAAAGGAAATAGCGAGATTTCAGGGCCAACGTGTTCCCATAAAGGTGAAGGGTTGGACCAATAAGTCCAGGGAACCCTGGATGTCAAGGAATATAGAGGATTGGATAAAGAAAAGAAAAAAAGAGGCTTATGGCAGATTTTGGGGCTGAAAACAGCAGAGACTCTGAAAGGAGTATAGAAAATGTAGGGGGGGTACTTAAAAAAGTAATTAGGAGAGCAAAGAGGGGGCAAGAAAAAACACTGGCGGGCAAGATAAAGGAAAATCCCAAGGCATTTTATAAGTATATTAAAGGAAAGAGGATAACCAGGGAAAGAGTTGGGCCCATTAGGGACCAAAGTGGCAATCTGTGTGTGGAGCCGGAGGATGTAGGTGAGGTTTTAAATGATTACTTTTCATCTGTGTTCCGATGGAGAAGGACGATGTAGGTGTAGAGATCAGGGAGGGGGATTGTGATATACTCGAGCCAATTATCATTGAAAGGGAGAAGGTATTAACAGTTTTAGCAGGCTTAAAAGTGGATAAATCCCCAGGCCCAGATGAGATGTATCCCAGGCTGTTATGTGAGGCAAGGGAGGAGATAGCAGGGGTTCTGACACAAATTTTCAAATCCTCTCTGGCCACAGAAGAGGTGCCAGAGGACTGGAGGACAGCGAATGTGGAACCATTATTCAAGAAGGATAGCAGGGATAAACCAGCTAATTACAGGCCGGTGAGTCTAACATCAGTGATAGGGAAACTATTGGAAAAAATTCTGAAGGACAGGATTAATCTCCACTTGGAGAGGCAGGGATTAATCAAGGATAGTCAGCATGGCTCTGTCAGGGGGAGATCATGTCTAACAAACTTGACTGAATTTTTCGAGGAGGTGACTAGATGTGTACATGAGAGCAAATCAGTCGATGTCATAGAGTGATACAGCACCAAAACAGGCCCTTCGGCCCACCGAATCTGTGCCGACCATCAACCACCCATTTATACTAATCCTACATTAATCCCATTTTTCCCTCTCACATCCCACCTTCCGTCAATTCTCCTACCACCTACCTACACTAGGGGCAATTTTTACAATGGTCAATTTTACCTATCAACCTGCAAGTCTTTGGCATGTGGGAGGAAACCGGAGCACCTGGAGGTAACCCACGCGGTCACAGGGAGAACTTGCAAACTCCGCATAGGCAGTACCCAGAACCAAACCCAGATCGCTGGAGCTGTGAGGCTGCAGCGCTAGTCACTGCGCCAATGTAGTCTACATGGACTTCAGTAAGGCTTTTGATAAAGGTCCCGCATGGGAGATTGGTTAATAAGGCAAGAGCCCATGGGATCCAGGGCAATTTGGCAAATAGGATCCAAAATTGGCTTAGTGGCAGGAGGCAAAGGGTGATGGTCGAGGGTTGTTTTTGCGATTGGAAGCCTGTGACCAGTGGTGTACCGCAGGGATCGGTGCTGGGACCCTTGCTGTTTGTAGTGTACATTAATGATTTTGATGTGAATATAGGAGGTATGATCAGTAAGTTCGCAGATGACACGAAAATTGGTGGTGTTGTCAATAGTGAGGAGGAAAGCCTTAGATTACAGGACGATATAGATGGGCTGGCAAGATGGGCAGAGCAGTGGCAAATGGAATTTAATCCTGAGAAGTGTGAGGGGATGCATTTTGGCAGGACTAACAAGGCAAGGGAATATATAATGGGTGGCAGGACCCTAGGAAGTACAGAGGGACCTTGGTGTACTTGTCCATAGATCACTGAAGGCAGCAGCACAGGTAGATAAAGGTAGTTAGGAAGGCTTATGGGATACTTGCCTTTATTAGTCTAGGCATAGAATACAAGAGTAGGGAGGTTGAGATGGAGCTGTACAAAACACTAGTTAGGCCACAGCTGGAGTACTGTGTACAGTTCTGGTCGCCACACTATAAGAAGGATGTGATTGCACTGGAGAGCGTGCAGAGGAGATTCACCAGGATGTTGCCTGGGCTGGAGCATTTCAGCTATGAAGAGGGACTGGATAGGCTAGGGTTATTTTCCTTAGAGCAGAGGCAGCGAAGGGGAGACCTGATAGAGGTATACAAAATTATGAGGGGCACTGATAGGGTAGATAAAAAAAAACGTTTTCCCTTCGCGGAGGTGTCAATAAACAGGGGCCATAGATTTAAGGTAAGGGGTAGGAGGTTTAGAGGGGAGTTGAGGAAAACGTTTTTCACCCAGAGGGTGGTTGGAATCTGGAACATACTACCTGAAGGGGTGGTAGAGGCAGGAACCCTCACAACATTTAATAAGTATTTAGATGAGCACTTGAAATGTCATACCATACAAGACTACAGGCCAAGTGCTGGAAAACGGGATTAGAATAGATAGGTGCTTGATGGCCGGCACAGACACGATAGGCCATAATTCTATGAATAACTCTATGACGCTATGTCTTCAATGCCCATCACCAAGATTGGCTCTGTAGCACAACTACTGACCGAGTCCTAAAGGACATAGCTGCTAGACTGGGTGTGCAGCAGGTGGCGAGGGAACCAAGAGGGAAAAACATACTTAAACTCGTCCTCACCAATCTAGCTGTCGCAGATGCATCTGCCCATGACAGTCTTGGTCGGAGTGACCACCGCACAGTCCTTGTAGAGACAAAGTCCTATCTTCGCACTGAAGGTACCCGCCATCATGTTGTGTGTCACTTCCACCGTGCTAAATGGGATAGATTTCGAACAGATTTGCATCTGAAAACTGAGCATCCATGAGGCACTGTGGGCCATCAGCAGCAGAATTGTATTCAACCACAATCTGTAAGCTGGCATATCCCCCACTCTAAAGGCCTGCTCAAGTCACAAAAAAAGAAAACCTGACCAAACCCGCGCAGCCCGAGTCCCTCCAATTTCTCCACGCACCCAACCTGACCACCGGAATGTTCCCTTTACTTACGTTCTGACTCCCAATCTTCAGGAAGCTGCAGCATGAGCGTGATGACATCATAGAGACACTCAATCGCTCACTGCACAGACACAGAGTTTCCTTCTTTGATGTCCCAGACTCGCAGCTCAGTTAAATTTTTTTACTTTTAACACTTACCTTCAATTCTTCAATTCAATTCGGACCCGGTCCGGCCCGAACCCGACACGTCGTCGGGTCCTGTAGGGTTCGGATCAGGTAACAAGCCTTTACCCCATTCTACTATTACTATTAAGCCAGGGGACTAACTAACTCTGGCTCAATGAAGAGTGCAGCCGGGCATGCGAAGAGCAGCACCAGGCGTACCTATAAATGAGGCGTCAGCCTGGTGAAGCCAAAACACAGGACTACTTGCATGCCAAACAGCAGAAGCAGCATGCAATAGACATGGCTAAGTGGTCCCACAAACCAACAGATCAGATCTAAGCTCTGCATTCCTGTCACATCCAGTCGTGAATGGTGGTGGACAACTAAACAACTAGCTGGAAGAGACGGCTCCACAAATATCCCCATCCTGAATGATAGGGAAGCCCAGCACATCAGTGCAAAAGACAAGGCTGAAGCATTTGCATCCATCTTCAGCCAGAAGTGCAGAGTGAATGATCCATCTCGGCATCCTCCTGAGGTCTCCAGCATCACAGATGCCAGTCTTCAGCCAATTCGATTCACTCCACGTGATATCAAGAAATGACTGAAGGCACTGGATACTGCAAAGGCTATGGACCTTGACAACACCCTGACAATAGTACTGAAGACCTGTGCTCCAGAACTAGCTGCGACCCTAGCCAAGCTGTTCCAGTACAGCTGCAACACTGGCACGACCCAGCAATGTGGAAAATCGCTCAATTTTGTGCACAGGACATAAAGAAGGACAAATCCAACACAGCCTATCAGTCTACTCCCAATCATCAACAAAGTGGTGGAAGAGGTCATTGACAGTGCTATCAAACAGCACTTGCTCAGCAATAACCTGCTCACTGACGTTCAGTTTGGGTTCTGCCAGGGCCACTCAGCTCGTGACCTCATTACAACCTTAGTCCAAACATGGACAAAAGAGCTGAACTCAAGAGGGGAGGTGAGAGTCACTGTCCTTGACATCGAGGGAGCATTTGACCAAGTATGGCATTAAGGAGCCCGAGCGAAACTGGATTCAATGGGAATAAGGGGGAAAAATCTCCACTCGTTGGAGTTATACCTAGCACAAACGAAGATGGTTGTGGTTATTGGAGGTCAATCATCTCAGTCCCAAGACATAACTGCAGGAGTTCCTCAGGGTAGTTACCTCAGCCCAACCATCTTCAGCTGCTTCATTAATGACCATCCATCCATAAGGTCAGAAGTGGGGATGTTCACTGATGATTGCACAATGCTCAGCACCATTCGTGACTCCTCAGATACTGAAGCAACCCATGTCCAAATGCAGCAAGATGTGGACAACATCCAAGCTTGGGCTGATGTGTGGTGTGAATGTTACTTGCCACTTACGTGCTGGGCAATGACTATCTCAAATAAGAGAAGATCTAACCATCTCCCCTTGGTATTCAATGGCATTACCACTGAATCCCACACTAACATCATTCTGGGGGTTACCATTGACCAGAAACTGAACCAGCCACATAAATGCTCTGGCTACAAGGGCAGGTCAGAGGCTGTAAATTCTGCAGTGATTAACTCACCTCCTGTCTCCCCAATGCTTGTCCATCATCTAGAAGGCAGAAGTCAAGAGTGTGATGGAATACTTCCCTTTGCCTGGATAACAGCAGCTCCAACAACACTCAAGAAGCTCAACGCCATCCAGGACAAAGCAGCCCGCATGATTGGCATCCCATCCGCCACCTTCAACATTCACTCCCTGCACTACACCACCAATGGCAGCAATGTGCAGCATCTACAAGATGCACTGCAGCAACTCACCACAGCTACTCAGGCAGCACCTTCCAAACACGTGACCTCTTTCACCTCGAAGGACAAGGCAATAGATGCATGGGAACACCACCACCTCCAGTAAATTCCCCTCCAAGTTACACACCATCCTGATGGAACTTTCTCGCCGTTCCTTCACTGTCGCTGGGTAAAAATCCTGGAACTCCCTTCCTTACAGCGCTGCCAGTGTACCTACAATGCAAGGACTGCAGTGGTTCAAGAAAGCAGCTCACCACCACCTTCTCAAGGGCAATTAGGGACAGGCAATAAATGCTTGTCTAAACAGCGACACCCACATCCCACAACTGAATAAAAAAAAACTAACAGGCCAAATTCACTATACAGTTCAGTAATCTTTAAACAAACTGGCACCAGCTGTTCATATTCCAACGTTCATGCATCAATCCTCAGTCTGTTTTCCTCTGGCTGGAGGGAAGGCAAGACCTTTCTGCCTCCTTCATTGTAATGGATTCTATTTTTTTCTTCCATCAAGAGAAGCCAAAAATGTAACCTCTTAACCCTTCCTCAGCTCTGTGGCAAGGATTAGCTCAAGCTGTCAATTAAACCCATCAACTCGTATCAGAAACCTCCCTCCCCCATCCAGTGAGAGCATGGCAGTTACACTGTTTAGCTAGACCTCCATGAATGAAAAAACCTCACTATACCCTGCATTCTTTAAACAGCATTCTCAACTTGTCCTGCCACCTTCCAAGATTTGAGTTTGTACCTCCCCAAGTGGTGTCTGTTCTTACACCCCATTTAAAATTGTACCATTTAGTTTATATTACTTTGTCTGATTCCTCCAAACAAAATGCATCATTTCATACTTCTGTCAAATTTCATCTCTCTTGTCTGTCCATTTCACCAGTCCACATCCTCCTGAAGTCTGTAAATACCCACCTCACTCTTTACTACATATCCGAGTTTTGTATCACCTACCAGATATGAGTAACACTGACCACTCATTTGAAAAAGAACCATGACTTCAAAATATGCCCAAATACATTAGATGGATGTGATCTTGCAAGTGAGGTATTTCTGAAGTTTAGTAACAGTTTTTAAGTGTTTCATTTAGTGAGGAAAGAATTTTAGTGTCCCTATCAGCATACGACTCTTGGCTAAAGAAGAAAAACCGGGCATGACAAATTAAGCCTCACGGTGATCGAGGCTGATTAAGGTTTCCCACAACAGTGGGTGGCACATAGAAGCAAAAGCAGGTAATGAATAAAAGCAGTCTTGGTAACCAATTGGATATGGGGAAAGAAGCTCAGCTTGGTGCCAAACGATACAAAAATTATGCATTTTAAAATTTAAAGAGGGAGGTTCAAAGACAAAGTAATCAAAGCAGCCACAAATCTGCAGTCGTACTCCGTGCTCTCCGTTCAATAATGTTTTTTCAACAATTTATTTGTTTTGTAACTGTGTTATTGGAAAATGGTTTAATCTTAGATTTTTCTGAGGGAGGTGGATAGCACTTGTTGCCATTTGTTATGTAAAAAAACTGAGGAACCGTGTGAATAACCTATTGCATATTTTTTTCTTCCAAAAGTGTATTTGTTCCAATGTATGTGTCAAGACAGGCAGTTTGGATCTGCCAGTTACAAATTTATTCTTATTTTTAGCAGACCACTTACCTTTAAAGTACCTCTACTTTCATCTTTATTTTCTAGGTGTCTCAGTTTTTCCTCGTACAAGCCTTTGAACTCGTTCGATAAATATTTCATGTTTTGCCTGACTGATGCTGATGCCCGTAACGTTAATTTCTTGCCTCCCGCTCCCAGCAGCTCCATATCCCGCCTCAAGCCAGCACTAACACTTTCTCCAAAAGCAGCACAGCCCGAGGAGCCAGCATGCAATTTTATTCGATCTCTGCCAGAACAACCGACCCTCCAGTCCTCCTCCCTGATATTCATGGCCATGGCTTTCGTCCAATCATTTAAAAGACGACACACTTTTTGTCGTCAGACATTTGCACAAGAACCCATCTCCAACCGCTCGGTTCCAGCCGGTAACCGAACTTTAAATCCAACTGAATGCGCCGCTGGAACTCCCGCCCTCTGCGCTCTGATTGGTGGGGAAGGGCCGCTCGAGCGGGTGCGCGGCGTACAGTTTGGCTCGCTCCGGTGTCAATCGCACTGTCACCGGGTTCCTCGCGCTTCACCAGCGGGACACCGACTCGAGAAGCTGAGTTGTGAAAGAGTTCGCAGCAAAATCAGTGGCGCAGTAGAGAACATGCTAAAGCAGCGGGCTTTAAATGGTGGGTGGCGATATTGTATGTAGCAGAGGCAAAGTTCAATTTTTTCTTTTCTCACATCGTTGCAAACAGTTGCAGCAATTGTGTTTTTGTCCCTGAACCCGTGGACCGCTAACATGTGACACCCCGAACCTGCGCTTTGATTGGTTGTCTTGCGCTGCGAGATTCCGGAAGTTCAGTTCGTCCCTTGGTTACAGAGACTTTGCTCGGTTGGTAGGAAACGAGGTGCAGGTAGGTATGTACTTGTAATCAGTGAAACTTGTCCAATGCGCTGTAGCTGAATTTTCGAGTGTAAATTCAAGATTTACCTCTCTTCGCTTTTAAACTTATTTCTTTTCCTGATTAAAAAGAACGATATTAAATCGTGGCCTACCTGTGACTGGTTGACGTAGCGCTTGAGTCAAGACAAGGCTAACATCTGTTGCAAATTTAATTCGAATGCTTTCACACGATTTCCGTAGCCCCCCAAATTTAGAGAATAATCTTGTTTTAATCATAGTATTTTGGATGATTTGTGTTAACCTGCTACTAGGGCAAATTTAGCTTCCTCAGTTCATAATGTGGAAGACCTAATCAGTTGATGACTTGTAATGGAGAACCTATTTTCTAGTGAAGGGTCAAAACCTTGCCACTTGCCTTCAGAAGCCTCCTAAAAGTATATATTGTTTTGTGGATTTTTCCCTCCGAATTTGCTGCATGTTTCCCATCCTGTGTCTCTGAAGAGATCTGATGTTTCACAAAAGATTACATTGTAAATATTTTTCTATGGTTCACAGGTGTGTTTAAAATAATTTGAATTGCACTTTTAGTATGATTGAGTTATGCTTTAAACTGCTATAGTGAAAGAACATCTGATTTTCTGTAGAGAATACTAATGGGAAAATGTGATATACAGAATGCATATCACAAATAAAAAAAACTAAATCGAGAAAGAACACAAAAAGCACCATGATTTTGCAGTAGTAATGTTGGTGAAACTGTCATTGTTCGCAGTCATTTCTCCTCTTAAACTGACAGCAATTTATGACATTCACGTGTGCAGTTAAACACAGAAATCCAGAAGTTGCTATCAGTGATTGCAATCAATTAGAAATCACTGAACTGATGAGAGCTTTCCCCTTTACGTGATTAGTCTCACTGTAAAAACCCTCAAAAAAGTTGCACCTTATTGAATGAAGTAGGTATAACTAGGTTTTTTAATGGCGTACTAAGTCAGAATTACTTCTGAACAGCCTCACTGTTCCTGAAAAACTAATTTGATATTTGTGGAATGTCAGATTTCACCATTATAATAAAAAAGGCCACATTTTTAAAAAAATTTTAAAGTACG
Source organism: Heterodontus francisci (assembly GCF_036365525.1). Classification (NCBI taxonomy): domain Eukaryota; kingdom Metazoa; phylum Chordata; class Chondrichthyes; order Heterodontiformes; family Heterodontidae; genus Heterodontus; species Heterodontus francisci. The sequence continues at coordinate 128,001,239 of NC_090375.1, read as the reverse complement.
GTTTTGATATTCTGGCTTCCTGTGTGTATGTCCCAATCATTTATTTTGGTCTCTATAAAATTTTAATTAGAAGCATAGGGTTCAGTGATTTTTTTTTTTTACTTCATGGTTTGCTGTCTGAGAATACTTCAGTGTGATTTATTGCTTACCCCGCTTGATGCCATCACTGTTTATTGATGTCTGGAGATCCCTTTGACTTGGTACCAGATTCAAACTGACATTAAACTAGATCTTTGTGGGCAGCTTTCTTCAAAGTCTGCTTTGCGTTGACCGCGAAATCTGAGCCAAGGTGTTCGGGATTGTGTAGCCCAGCTAGTGAGTTTTGTATGAAATAGACAATATCTTATCTATCACCTTTTTAAGTTTAAGCAACAGTAAATGTAAAGCGTAGTTTTGATAGATCTTGTCTTCCATTTTGAAACAACTGAGATTTAAAGTTAGAGAGTCCGAGTAGGTGTGATTTCAAACAATAATGCCATTATATAAATTTAAGTTAATGTAGAAACACATTCCAAGGTGCTTTTCAGACTGTGATTGGGACTGAATGTTGAGTAAGGAAGAGACAAATGAGGAAATAGAGTGAGTGCTTGAAATAGATGTTGACAAGATTTTTAAAGGTGGAAACAGATGGAGAGGCAGATAGGTTTAGGGAGAGAGCTGCGGATGATTGGCTGAATAGCCTCCTGTGCGTAACCATTCTATGACATGTATTGATGTTTAAATCCTTTAACTTTATCAACAAATTTACATTCCTTTGAGGCACAAAAACCCAACAGGAAAGGTGATCCAACCAGGGCTAACAAGAGAAGTTAACAATTGTATTGAATCAAAGGAAGCGGCTTATAAAGTTGCCAAAAAAAGTAGTAAGCCTGAGGATTGGGAGCATTTTAGAATTCAGCAAAGGAGGGCCAAGAAACTGATAAAGAAAGAGAAAATAGAATATGAAAGTAAACTAGCAAGAAACAAAAAATGGACTGTAAAAGTTTCCATAGATAGGTGCGTAAAAAGGAAAAGATTAGCAAAGACAAATATGGGCCCACTACAGGCAGAGACAGGAGAATTTATAATGGGGAATAAGGAAATGGCAGAGAAACTAAACAAATACTTTGTGTCTGTCTTCATGGAGGAAGATACAAAAAACCTCCCAGAAGTATTAGAGAACCAAGGGTCTAGCGAGAATAATGAACTGAAAGAAATTAGTATTTGTAAAAATTAGTATTGGAGAAATTAATGGGACTGAAAGTTGATAAATCCCCTGGACCTGATGATCTACATCCCAGAGTGTTGAAAGAGGTGACTGTAGAGATAGTGGATGCGTTGGTGGTCATCTTCCAAAATTCTCGATTCTGGAACAGTTCTTGCAGATTGCAAGGCAACAAATGTAACCCCACTATTTAAGAAAGGAGGGACAGAGAAAACGGGGAACTACAGACCTGTTAGTCTGGCATCAGTAGTAGGGAAAATGCTAGAATCTATTATAAAGGGTATGCTAACTGGACACTTAGAAAATAATGGTAGGATTGGCCAGAGTCGGCATGGATTAATGAAAGGGAAATCATGTTTGACAAACCTGTTGGAGGTTTTTGAGGATATAACTAGCAGAATAGATGAGGGGGAACCAGTGGATGTGGTGTATTTGAATTTTCAGAATTTCAATAAGGTTAGTAAGAAAAATTAAAAGCATATGGGATTGGGGGTAATGTACTGGCATGGATTGAGAATTGATTAACAGACAGAAAACAGAGAGTAGGAATAAACAGATTATTCTCAGGTTGTGATTCGTGGAGTACTGCAAGGATCAGTGCATGGGCCCAGCTATTCACAGTAAATTCACGTGCAAATTGGCCTAGGGCAAATAAGATTAGAGAAATGAATATGTGGCTCAAAGACTGATGTGGGAGAAGTGGGTTCCGGTTCGTGGGACACTAGCACCAGTACTCGGGAAAGTGGGGACTGTACCATTGGGACGGTCAACACCTGAACCGTGCTGGGGCTGGTGTTCTAGCGAGCCACATAACTAGGGAAGTAGAGAGGGTTTTAAACTAAATAGTGGGGCAAGGGTTCAAATTTGGGAAGATGTGGTAAATCAAAGAGTAGAGACAAGGCAAGAGAGAAAGCTATTAATATGGGAAATGATAAACAGACCATGATGGGAACAGATAGAGAGTACAAATCTATGAATAAATCAGTAGTCAAGGCTAGACTTTACAAAAGTAATAAAAGGACAAAACTAAAAGCTCTGAATCTGAATGCATGTAGCATTGTAAAACAGATGAACTGATAGCACAAATACAAATAAATAAGTACAATCTGATAGCCATTACAGATATGGCTGCTGGATGACCGATTGGGACCTGACTGTTGATTGGTACGTGGCAATTAGGAAGGACAGGAAGCTTGGAAAAGGTGGAGGGGTGGCTCTGTTAATTAGTGATGGTATTACCACATTAGAGAGGGATGACCTAAGTTCAGGAAACCAGGATGTAGAAGTGGTTTGGGTTGGGATGAGAAATGATAAAGGGCAAGAAGTCACTCGTGGGAGTGGTGTACAGCCACCTAACAGTAACCACATAGTAGGACAGAGTAGAAGGAAGAAATAATGAGAACTTGTCAGAAAGGTATGACGATAATCATGGGGGATTTTAATCCACATATACACTGGAAAAATTAGATGGGCAAAGGTAGCCTCGATGAGGAGTTTTTATTTATTTAGAGATACAGCACTGAAACAGGCCCTTCGGCCCACCGAGTCTGTGCCGACCAACAACCACCCATTTATACTAATCCTACATTAATCCCATATTCTCTACCACATCCCCACCATTATCCTACCACTTACCTATACGAAGGTAAATTGGCCATTGTAAATTGCCCCATCAACCTGCAAGTCTTTTGGAGGTGGGAGGAAACCAGAGCACCCGTCGGAAACCCAAAGTTCATAGAATGTTTTCGGGATAGTTTCTTGAGCTCTGGAGCCAACCGGAGAGCAGTCTCTGCTAGACCTGGTATTGTGCAATGAGATAGAATTAACAAAGTGACTTCTGACAGCGCAGAGCATGCGCAGAGCAAATGCGGACGTCATCAGCGTGTGCAAACATTTACCAGCCTGCCAGTATGAATGCGCGCGCATGACGTCACCACGCAATGACGTCCTCACCCCTCAATAGCTGTCTCCATTCACACTAACAGTACCCTGCTCCCTTATACCATTTCTGCTTCAATCACTGCTTCACCCCGCTTGATCGCCGCCACGCCGCTGGCTTCAGTCAGCCACTCGCTCCCCCTGTCTGCTTTCCCTCACCCCCCCCCCCCCACCCCCCCAGCTACTCGCACCAACCCAAATGGCCGCTCTACCCCTCAGCCGCTCACTCCAGGCCTACCCACTTCTCCCCTCTCAGCCACTCGCTGCCACCCTAAACGGTTTCTTCCCCATCCCCCTTTCTCCCCACCGCCCGCCCCCCCTCTACCCCAAACGTTCGCTACTGACCTCACCACTGCTCTCTCCCATCCCCCCCACTCCCATGAGCCGACTGTAGCGGCTTCTCACCTCCCCGCCCCCCAACCCACTCTCCTGCCACTCGCTCCCCGCTTCTTCCCCCACCCCAGCCCCCCCAGCCGCTACCATCAGGTCGCACCGCTACCCTCCTCTCAACCACTCACTCCTACATCGCCCCGTCACGCTTCGTGGCCCGCTTTGGGCGCCGTGACACAGAACAATCGAACATGGGAGTGAGTGGTCGAGAGGGAGGAAGCAGCACGGCCTGGAGCTAGTGGCTGGAGGGGGAAGCGGGTAGCAGGGTACCATCGGCCAAAGGGAGTGAGGGAGCACTGGTGAGGTCTGGAGCGAGCGGCTGAGGTGGTGGGGGGGAAGATGAGGCCGGAGTGAGTGGCTAAGGGAAGGCAGCGGAGAGACAGTGGCAAGAAGATGGACGCAGGATGGAGCGGCAAAGAGAAGCGCAATGACAGGAGGGAGCGGGGTACTGTTGGGGGTGAAATGGAGGCGGCAATGGCAGCCATTGAGGTAAAGATGTGCAAAGGAAACCCGACCCCAGTCCGAATGCCGGAGCTGAAAGCCCGACATGACCCACCCAAACACGGCACGTGTCATCGGATCTCATCGGGGTCGGGTCGGGTAGCAGGCCTTTACATCAGTACATGGGTCCCGACGACATGTGACAGGTTCGGGCCGGGTCGGACTTCCAGGTCTGACATTCGGGCTCGATCAAGTTTCCTTTGCAGACCTTTACATTGAGGGGATTTTCAGGTTGAATTTGTTTTTTGTGATAAATTGAGCAGCACCATCTTTAATCCTGGTAGCTGCCTGAAATGTCGCTGACAGTTTCAGTGGAAGAGGCTGCACTTACAGTGAGAGAGTTATACAGCACAGAAACAGGCCCTTCGGCCCATCGTGTCTGTGCCGGCCATCCAACACTGAACTATTCTAATCCCATATTCCTGCACTTGGTCTATAGCCTTGTATACTATGGCGTTTCAAGTGCTCATCTAAATACTTCTTAAATGTTGTGAGGGCTCCTGTCTCCACCAGTTCTTCAGGCAGTGCGCATGTGCTAGTACTGCGCCACCTCGTGGTTACATTGTCAGCAAACGCAGCGTAGGATTAATTAATGGCCTCATACTGAAGGCACCACGAGGTAGCAGCGATCTTAATATGATTGAATTTTACATTCATTTTGAGGGAGAGAAGAATGGATTCAAGACTAGTATTTTAAACTTAAATAAGGGCAGTTATGAGGGCATGAAAGCCGAGCTAGCTGAAGTGCACTGACAATTTAGGTTATGGGATAGGTCAGTAGAGATGCAGTGGCAGACATTTAAGGGTACATTTCAAAATACACAATAGAATACGTTCCAACGAGAAAGAAAGATTCCAAGGGGAGGACCGACTCCGTGGTTAACTGTAAAAGTTAAATATCGTATCAAGCTTAGAGCGTATAATTGCACAAAGATGGGTGGCATGCCAGACGTTTGGACAGAATATAAAGAATAGCAAAGAATGACTAAAAGATTGATGAGGGAAAAATTAGAGTATGAGAGAAAGCCAGCTAGAAATATGAAAACAGATAGTAAGCATTTCTATAGATATTTTAAAAAAGAGATAGCAAAGTGAGCGTTGGTCCTAAAGAAAGTGAGTCTGGGGAATTTAGGGAAAATAAGGAGATGGCAGATGAATTGAACAGATATTCTGCATTGGTCTTCACTTTAGAGGATATAAGTAACATCCCAGAAATAGCAGTAAATCAGGAAATGGAAGGGAGGGAGGAATTACAATCACCAGGGAAGTGGTACTGAGCAAATTGTTGGAGCTGCAGGCTGACAAGTCCCCAAGTCCTGATGGACTTCATCCTAGGGCCCGAAAAGAAGTAACTAGTGAGGTAGTTGATGCATTGGTTTTAATTTTCCAAAATTCCCTAGATTTGAGGAAGGTTCCACTATATTAGAAAATAACCAATGTCCAATTCAAAAAGGGAGGGAGACGGAAAGCAAGAAACTACAGGCCAGTTATCTTAACATCTGTCATAGGGAAAATGTTAGAAGCTATTATTAAAGACATTAAAGCAGGGTATGTAGAAAAATTAAAGGTAATCGGGCAGAGTCAACATGGTTTTGTGAAAGGGAAATTTATTAACCAATTTATTGCAGTTCTTTGAAGAAGTAACATGCTGTGGATAAAGGGGAACTGTTGGATGTATTGTACTTAGATTTCCAGAAGGCATTTGATAAGATGCCACATCAAAGGTTATTGCAGAAAATAAAAGCTCATGGTGTCGGGGGTAACATTTTGGCATGGATAGAAGATTGGCTAACTAACAGGAAACAGAATAGGCATAAATGGGTCATTTTCTGGTTGGCAAGGTGTAACGAGCGGTGTGTCACAGGGTTCAGTGCTTGGGCCTCAACATTTTGCAATTTATATAAATGACTTGGATGAAAGGACTGAAGGTGTGGTTGCTAAAAGCTAATAGAATGTTATCGTTTATTGCGAGGGGGATTGAGTACAAAAGTAAAGTTACGCTTCAGTTATACAAGGTATTGGTGAGATCACATCTGGAGTCCTGCGTACAGTATTTGTCTCCTTATTTAAGGAAGGATGTAAATGCGTCGGAAGCAGTTCCGACTGCTAGACTAATACCTGGAATGGGCAGGTTGTCTTATGAGGAAAGGTTGGACAGGCTAGGCTTGTATCCGCTGGAGTTTAGGAGAGTAAGAGACAACTTGATTGAAACATCTAAGATCCTGGGATCTTGACAGGGTGGATGTGGAAAGAATTTTTCCCCTTGTGGGAGAATCTACAACTTGGGGTCACTATTTAAAAATAAGGGGTTGCACACTTAAGACAGAGATGAGAACTGTTTTCTCTCAGAGGGTCGTGAGCCTTTGGAACTCTCTTCCTCAAAAGGCAGTGTAACAGAGTCTTTAAATATTTTTAAGGCAGAGGTTGACAGATTCTTGATAAGCAAGGGCGTGAAAGGTTATTGGGAGTTGACGGGAATGTGGAGTCGAGGTTACAATCAGATCAGTCATGATTGTTTTGAATGATGGAGCAGACTCAAGGGGCCGAGTGGCCTACTCCTGCTCCTAATATGTATGTTCATTTGTATGTATATCAATGATTTGGATGTGGGGACCAAATGTAATATTTCCAAGTTTGCTGATGACACAAACTAGGTAGAAGTGTGAGTTGTGAGGAGGATGCAAAGAGGCTTCAAGGGGAATTAGACAGACTAAGCGACTGGGCAAGAACATGGCAGATGGAATATAATGTGGAAAAATGTGAAGTTATCCACTTTGGTAGGAAAAAATAGAAATGTAGAATATTTCTTAAGTACTGAGTGATTGGAAAGTGTTGCTGTTCAAAGGAATGTGGGTGTCCTTGTTCATAAGTCACTGAAAGCTAACATGCAGTTGCAGCAGGCAATTAGGAAGGCAGATAGTATTTTGGCCTTTATTGCACGAGGATTTGAGGACATAAATAAAGAAGTCTTGCTGCAATTGTATAGAGCCTTGGTGAGACTGCACCTGGAATACTGTGTACAGTTTTGGTCTCCTTACCTAAGGAAGGATATACTTGCCATAGAGGGAGTGCAACAAAGGTTCACCCGACTGATCCCTGGCATAGCAGGAATTTTCCTATGAGGAGAGATTGAAGAGACTGGGCCTATATTCTCTAGAGTTTAGAAGAATGAGAGGTGATCTCATTGAAGCATATAAAATTCTTACAGGGCTCTACAGGGTAGATACAGGAAGGATGTTTCTCCCTACTTGGGGTGGTCTAGAACCCGGGGACACCGCCTCAATAAGAGGCAGGCCATTTAGGATAGAAATGAGGAGGAATTTCTTCACCCAGAGGGTGGTGAATCTTTGGAATTCTCTACCCAGTGTGCAGTGGAGGCTGTCATTGAGTATGTTCAAGACAGAGATCGATAGAATTCTAGATATTAAAGGTAGCAAGGGATATGAAGTAGTGCAGGAGAATGGTGTTGAGGTCGAAGATCAGCCATGATCTAGTTGAAAGGCAGAGCAGGCTCAAGGGGCCAAATGGTGTACTGCTCCTATTTCCTATGATCCGATGTTCCTAATGGGAAGTTTCCGTTCCAGGAGCTTGGCACTATAGGAGAGATTTTGTCCTGATTGAAAAACCAGCTTCTTGGGGATAAGCTATTAAGTTATTTATTATAAGGGATGTTTTATAGATAGTACTTGATGAAAATACATTTTGAGGATTTATCTTAGTTTTCATTTAACCATTTCCAGGAGACTCTTTTTGATATGTATTACTGGCCACTAGAGAAGTGTATTCTACTGAAATGTCACATAATTCTGAATGTTACAAAAAAAAATGTGCTCAGTCATTTCAAAAGATTGCTTTTTCAAAAAATACACAGACAAATTATAATAAAACAAGTCCAATTGACACAAGGAAATAAAAGTTCAGATTTCAAAGGAGGTTTCTATGGTAGAGCACTTTTGAGAAGTTCTGTCATGTTTATCTGAAGAGCAGGTTAAAGTGGAAGCAATTCTTTAATCGGCTGGAACTTGCAATGCTGAGGAATCTGCCCCACTTGCAATGAAGACAGATTCCAATACACTAGCAGCAATGAAGACAGATTCCAATGCACTAGCAGCAACAAATGACCATCATGTGTTTCTCTTCATTACAAGTGACTACACTTTAAACATACTTCACTGGTTGTGAAGCATTGAAATGTGCTGTGGTTTGTGAAAGATGCTGTTTAAATGCAGTTTTGTTTGTTCTTAATTGTGTGACTGTTTAAAAGCTGCAATCTGAAGCCTGAGTTCATGCAAGGCAGCAATCGCGAAACCACTTGGCTGGGTTGAATGGGGCGGAGCCCATCTGAAAAAAAAATTACCATCTGCTTTTCTTCCAAATATATTGCTTCCAGAGCACCAAAGCAGACCACATCTGGTAGGCTCAGGATCTCTGGGTGGCAGTGGTGCTTTGTCATTTAGTTTTTATAAGGTAGCTGTTTAAATTGAGGCTGCTGCCAGTGACAGAGCTGTAAGGTAAATGATTCATAAATTCTGTTCTGAGAGCTGGACTTTGGTTCAAATTCAGTGTAGATGAGTGAGATGAATGTCTGGTGGCTGTAGAGAACTTCTGTCCAAAAAGTTTAGAAAGTTTCAACAATTCCTTTGAGTCACAACTTAAGGTCACAGAGGAGAGTTGCACATAATTCAGCATTCAGAGAAGTGAAAAGAGAATTGTATAAATACTTAAAGGCAAAACATTTACAGGGCTATGGTGAAAGAGCAGGGGAATGGCATTAATTGTTTTGAATGTTAGAATTTAGAATTGTTTGTAAAACACTAAGTGGGAGGATTTTATGTGGGCGATTGGGGTCTCAGCCACCAGCTAAAGCACTGGTGAGAGCCCCACATCGCCGCCTCTGGGGAAGGCCCACTGCATTACGTGCCAATTAGGCACTTAAGTGGTCAGCACCTGGCTTTTGCTGGGATTAAAGACCCCGGAGACGGAAGTCCCATTTGCTGAGAGCTGCTGGCCAATCATAGGCCGGCAGCTCTTTCACTGAGCAATGCCACCACAGAGGAGGTGGCTGCTGCCAGTAATGAACGCCCTGGAGGCGAGGGACCCAGGTCACAGGTGAGTTGGGGGGAGGAGTTTCGTGGGCTGGGGTCACGAGGGAGGGGGTGTATGGGGGTTGGCAGCAAAGACAAGGTGGTAGCTCTCAGCAGACACCACCCCCCCCCCCCCCCCCCCAGTTCCTGATGCCGGGTCCCTTGATCAGGGATTAGGTGCATTTTAATGAGGGACCCCAGAGCCAACCTCACGGGTTTGCTTGCCATGCTGCCAGTGTGGTGACAGGCCTGCCCACCGCTGGACGAATACTGGCGGAGGCGAGATGAAGCTCTTAATTGGGGATTAATTGTCTACTTAAGGGCTTCAAATGGGGGTGGGAAGGACGTCCACGGGCCTTACTGCCAAACACTTAATTGGGGTGGAGGCAGGAAAGTGGTGGGGTCTGCCCCGCCACCTTCTCGCTGGATTAAATGCTCTCCCCGCCTCCAAACCCGCTGTGGGGAAGAGCATAAAGTTCCCTCTAATTATTTTGCAAAGAGACGGCCCAGACATAATCGGCTGAATGGCCTCCTTCTGTGCTGTATCATTTCTGTGACTGTCTAAGTATTTATCCAATTCCCTTTTGAAAGTTACATCATCTGCTTCCACCACCCTTTCAGGCAGTGCATTTCAATTAATTCTGTGTCCTCTGGTTATTGATCTTCCTGCCACTGGAAACTGCAAGAGGAACAGAACTTTTATTTTACAGGGAGTTGGGAGGCTTTGGAATGCACTACTAGAGTTGGAGACAGAAACTCTCAGGGCAACTAGGGACAAGCAAAGAGCTAATAAAATGTAAACCTCCCAACAAATCTATTAACATCATCAAAGCAAAAATCCAAAACTAAATGATGTGTGTAACCTCCGCACCACCCTTAATCTGTCTGCTGCTGGAATTTGGACTTGGCAAAAAGTTTGCTACTCCAAGATTGTTTTGTCTATATTTGGTACAGCAATATTTGCAATACTTTAAGTTGGTGTATTTTCAAGGTGTCAAGGAAGCATCTTTCTTGTTCCTATCCTCCTCTCTTTCCAAGCAAGAAGAAACTAATACTCCCCAAAAAATTTAACAGTTAAGACTTTTGTCTTAAGTAGTGAGCAGTACAATCTCATTACTGAGGTTCCTTTAACACATTTCTGAATCAATCTAATCCCTAGCTTATTTCTAGCAATACTGTATTAGAGTGCTTACTTTTTCTACTTAAAGCATTTGACATTTGTGGACTGTGGTAGGCCTAAAAATTGTGAAAAAGGAAACTAGCATTTCCATAAGCTTGAAGCTTTGAAAATTTAGATACCCATTTTGTTTAAAGGGAAAAGCTATTGACAGAAGACTGATGGTAATGCATCTCCTGGTACATCTTGGGAGCTTGTCAATAGAAATGTAGCTATTGATAGAAGCCTATGGGAGACGTCTTTCTGCCTGCCCTACATCTGTATGATCTCTAAATCATAACTACATTAATATTGACAAGCTCCTGACAATAGCCACATTACTATTGATAGGTTTCTGTCAATAATATGTTCCCAAATAAAATGTATTAATTCATAATTTGTAAACTGTTCAATAACTGCATTGAAAAAAATCAAGGGAAGTTCCTACTCCCACAGTGATATGCCATTATAATTTATATTGGTTGAAGATGTATTTTAAAGACAAGTATTATTACTACCAGATTTTGTGGTGAGTTTAACAAAGAAATATATAAACACAAATCGTGTATAGTCCAATAGTAATAGTATGTGACAAATTAGCATTCTGTTTTCTGCAGACAAGCCTTAAAATTTGCTTCAAAGTTGGTTAAATGCATTGCTTTCAAAAATTGAAATAAAATGTTGATAAATTATTCAGATATTTGGGGGCTAGAAACTTTTCAGTGAGGAATTAGCTGCAGAATAGTACTGCAACTGTGCTTCTGCTGAGTGAAAGAGGCCCACAGAGGGTGTGGTGCAGACCCATGGAATGTGGTGGCTTTAGCAATGAATGCTACCTTCTGCAACCCCTGCATAGATTCTCCATGCCAGAAGAAAGAAATTCAGTCACCTCTCCAGGGCCATCAGAGTAGCAGGAGGCAGTCATGCCTTGCAGCTATGCACCTTAATAAGGATGTTTCCCTGTTGCAGTTACCTTGGTCCCACACTACCTGCAGTTTAACATGTATGTTGTATGTAGAGGTGTACCACAATATCCTTCACAACCCCTCCCTTCTCCCACAAGTGTTTCTTTACTCACAGCTTGACAGTCAGGGAAACAGCGGAAGACTCGGGTGATGAATATTTCCTTGATGGTACCTATTTTCACCTTTCTGAAATCTGGATTACACTCCGTATAACAGCATACAAATGCCTTTACTTTCTTCATTGTTCTTTAAAAGGGAACTAGTCCACAACCAAAGGATTGGAAATAACAACTCAGCCAACCACCTAAGAATCTCCTGTCACTATAGGAGAAATATGAGGCTGGTATTAAGAGCCCACAATCTAGGGACTTAATAGAGATATAGTGGTCTTAAATAGTAGGATAGTGTACACATTTGATGTTCTGGAAATGCCTTTGTTACTGATGGAATTGGTGCAGAATGATTTAGTGCAAGGTGGGAAAATGCTGGCACCAAGAAGTAACAACAATTTCCAAATGGGAGCTTTGATAATTATGGAGGAGATCAACATGTCAGCAAATAACTGAGTTGAGTTTGTTGTCAAAGACCTCATTTGGCAGTGGATTTGGATCTTGGGTATAATAAGGTTTCTGATAAGGCTGTTGAATATTGAAGTCATGTATCATCGGTATTTAATGCATGCAATACTACTTAAACATACACTTAAAAGGTCACACTGAAAATCACACCTGATCAGTTGGTTGGTGTTTCAAATATGCTACAGTTCCGAACTTAGTATCTTGGGGCTTTAGGAAAAACAAATGCTCATTAAAGAATTCTTATTTCTTTATCTCTTTCACACTAAGTGTTCCCTGCATATCTCCAATTTTGGCCCCGTGCATCCCTCGTTTTCCGTTGTCCCACCATTGATTGGGATGCCTTCGGCCATCTAGGCACTTATCCCTAAAGTTCCCTCTCTAAACCTTTCCACCTCTCTTCCTGTATCTCCTACTTTAAGACGCTTCTTTGACCAAGCTTTTGATCATCTGTCCTAATATCTTATGTGGCTTGGTATAAATTGTTGTCTGCCAATTCTCCTTTGAAGCACTTTGGCATGTTTTACTGTGTTAAAAATGCCATATAAATGCAAGTCGTGGTGTGTGACAAACCACACAATTCTACGTTGCATAATTATATAAATGTTAAAATACAAATCCATATAAGGAGAATTTAATTGACTCACCCTTATCAATAACTTTACTTTTCCTTGCTTAACAGCCTTTTTTCCCCCATTGGACTAACAAGTGTAACTCTTTTACTTAATTATCTTATTCATAGTTTCATTCTTCTTCCATATAATTGCTATTCTATCAAGTGAAATCTTTAATTTTTTTTATTCTTTTGTGGAATTTGGGTGTTGCTGGCAAGACCAGCATTTGTTACCCATCCCTAATTGCCCTTGAGAAGGTGGTGGTGAGCCGCCACCTTAAACTGCTGCAGTCCTTGGGGTGTAGGTACACCAACAGTGCTGTTAGGAAGGGAGTTCCAGGATTTTGATCCCGCAGTTATAAGTCTGTCTTTGTTTCTGTATCATCCATACCAATTAAAAAAAGATGATGTATGCCCAGATGTGGATCTTTGTGGAAATAGTTTTTCCCACATCGTTACCAAATGATTAAAGTTCTCTGAAACTTTTGAAACCAGTGTGAAATGGTACGCCTTTAACTAAGTCTTTTATTACTTCATCCTGAAACCAGGGATGAGAAGTTTCCATCAAATGGCAGATTTCCGACATTGGGGTTTCAGAAATTTGCATTGGTTTCTCCCTTTCTAACCTTTTTTTTAAAAAAAAAAGCCGGCCAACCACAAAGCTGCCCGAGTTGGATAGGGTACAGTGTTTGTGTTTTGTGGGGGGGGGGGGGGGTGGGGGTTGGATAGGGTACTGTTTGTGTGTTGGGGGGGTATTTGGATCAGATGCAGTGTGTATGTGTAGGGGATAGATAGTTGGATGGGGTACAGTGTGTGTGTAGGGAGTGTAAGTAATTGACCTGTGCGGGGTCGTAACGGTGAAAATCCCTCCTTCCCCCAACACTCACTTGTGGGGTTCTTGGCGAAGGCGGTGTGACATCGCGAAGTGGAATTCGAAAATGATGTCAAACAACGCTCAGGTATATGATGAATCAAACAAGGGTATTTATTAAACAAAAACCAACAGTGAAACCATTTATGCTCTATCTTGTACAATGACTATAAAAACACCACCCACCCAGTCTAACCTAAGGTGTGTGTCTGGCGTATTTGATAGAGGGGCCCTAGCCCACGCAGTGTATCGTGTGGTCTCATTGGTGATACTCACGGACCTGATGTCTTGCAGCTGGCAGCAGCCTATCATTGTAGTGCACAGTCTATCTTGGGTCGAGGATTTACCTCCGTACTTCAATGCCCCTCTTTTCCTCTGTGTCCTGAACTCAAACGTGCGCTCCATGGTCTCGATGTGCTGATGTTCTCTGCACTTGCTGTGTACAGCTTGCTGGAGATGCTGGCCTGCCTTTTCTTATTGTTCCTGCAATGTTCTTCCTGAAGAAAAAACTCATCTGCTTCAAAACCCTATACCAGTTATAGTGTTAACGGTTTACACCAAAAACTGCCTTGCTAGTGTCCTGTGAGTTTGTTTCAGACAGGCCTGATATAACTTGTTGAATAGTTCTTTTGAACAAGATTGCCTGTCTTGTTTGGGGAGAGTAGGTGAAAAATGGAGGGGTGATGAGTTAATTATGTCTTGATAGCTTGAAGATGTCTAGAGTGGGTGCTAATTCATAACTGGTTTTATTTTATTGGAAATGACGTCCAGGGAATGGCATCCCTTATCAGGTCTTTGAATATTCAAAGACTGGCTGGTGAACTCCCTGTTTTTTTGGTGCCTGATAGTCTGTCCCTGCATTTCCTTAATTGATTGATAATCCGTCGTTCAGAGGCAGTTTGTTAGTGACTTAAAGGGACAGTCCACATGAGTCGAATTCAATAACATAAAAGCAAAATACTGCGGATGCTGGAAATCTGAAATATAAACAAGAAATGCTGGAAATACTCAGCAGATCTGGCAGCATCTGTGGAGAGAGAAGCAGACCCGAAACGTTAACTCTGCTTCTCTGAGTCGAATTCAAAGTGTCCTGGCCACAGTGGTTGAATTTAAAGTGTTCTTTGGCCTCGGCTGATTTGAGGGCTTAAAAATGGCCATGCCTACTGGAGCAGTAGGATGGGGTACTATATGTGTGTGGGGGGGGGGGAAGTGGTGGGGGAGTTGGATGGGGTTCTGTGTGTGTGTCTGTATTTGTGTGTCTGGGGAGTTGGAAGGGGTACTGTGTGTGGCGGGGGGAGGAAGTTTGATGACATATAGTGTGTGTGGGGAGTTGGATGAATTACAATGTGAGTGTGTCTCGAGTTGGATGGGGTAAAGTGTGTGTGGGGGGACGCAGTTTGATGGGGAACAGTGGGTCTGTGTGGGGCCGGGAGTTGGCTGGGGATACTGACGGAAAATTTCAGAGCTTCAATCTGGAGGTCAGACAATTCCATTCAAACTATTGGCCCCATTGAAAAAGGAACAAAGGTTATGGTGGAATGAAGTACACAAGAGAGGCAAGTACTCTCTGCAGACTTGTATTTGCTTTGATGAGCTGCTTCCATGGACCTATGGTTGAAGGTTCTTTTAGCACCAGGGCTAATATCATTGACTCAGGGTCTACCCGGATGAATGTTAGCACATAAAATGCCATCCAAACAGTGACATATGCACTGAGAGCAGAGGATAAGTCAGGTTTGGAGTACTTCACAAGAAGACATGAAACTAGTGATCCTGTGTAAGCAGCCCACAAGATGCATGCTGAGGAGAAACATTAGGTGTTACAACCCAGTGAGAAAGGGGTCCAGGGTTCCCCCTCAGCCTTCACCTGGTCTTATCATAATGGTTTAATTTTAAACACAGGGTTTTTAGCTCCCCCTTAGTGAATCCTTGTTCACTAACTTCCAATTATAAGGCAAAGAAACCAGCACAAACAGGTTTTCTTAGGTTTAAAGAAGGAAGGTTGAAATTTATTAAAGTTAAACTCTAATTCGGTTAACGCCTATGGATACACGACGCGCCCACGCTAGCATGCGTATGTGATGCACACATGCAGATGGAGACAGAAAAGAGCAGAAGAAAATAAAGTGGAAAAGTTTGAGGCAATCTCTGAAGATGGTTTTGGTTACTGTCTTTCGAGCTCGCTGTAGAGTCCTTGATTGTAGGTAGGTCTTGCTTTTCATTGGGGCCTGCTATTCTTAAACCTTGTTTGATGTAGGAGAGTTTTCTCTCTTTAAGTTCATGTGTCCTCGGTGGGTTTAGAGGCTTGTGAGAAAGAGATGAGAGCAGACATGAGAGATCTTCTCAGTCCAGGAGCAAACAGTCTTTGAGTTCAAACTCTCTGTGGCGAGTTCAAAAAAACCCTGGAACTGCCAGTTAGTCATGTGACCAGCTGGTCTAACCAGTCCTGGATTGTATCACCTTAGTAGTCTCTGGAAAGCTCCTCTTACACACAGTACCTGGTGATCAAGGTCCAGTGTGGGTTGAATGTGTCAGGGAATGGTCCTTTGATCTTCCAAGCACTGTCTGTTAATATGCAACTGTTTCTTTCCAGCCACTGCTGATCTGTTTAGCAAGTCATTTCCTTGCTCCAGCAACAGTTTAAATCAATGTTAATGACAAAAATAATGTGCCTCATTCTTGGTAGGTGGGGTCTAGCATGACACCTCCACACCCAGCGGAATGAAATGCGATTTGAGAAAAGCGCATTTCATTTAAAAGGGTCGAGAGAAAAATTAAGATACAGAAAAGAAAACATGCATTTCTGTCATTCATTCCAATTCATCCATAAATCCTAAAACTTATTATGGCCTGTCTTGGTGCCAGTGCTGCTTTAATTGACCCCTTTTTGGCATCTCAGTAAACATGTGGTTCTTTGGGAAAGTTTTTTCCTCAGTTTGCCCATTTCCATGGCTTCCTAGGGTCTTTGAGATGGTTAGGTTTAATTAGCCCTGAGTTGGAATCTTTTTCTCTAGTCAGTAGTGGGCGGGTCTATCCTGAACACACTTTCAGTGCTTTGCTGAGTCATGCAAAGGCTTTTGACTTCAGGGGATGGGTTGTTTGCTTTTTTTCTGACTGTGGGGAAGGATTATTTGCTGATCTCCCTTTGTCCTCTGGGAGGCTCCTGCCTGCAGGTATTTGTGCAGACTCTACTGCATTCCCCTGTGGCAGTTCAACTAGGTCATCACCCTCACGGTTTCTCTGCCCCCGAGAGGTCTCTCTGCAGGTTCCTGTAAATGCTGTCAGCAACTCTGGTGGGGTGCTTCTAGTATCTGCATTTACATAGGAGGATGTGGAGTCTAATCTTTCACATTTTTCGGGGTTGGCTGACCGGACGGTAGGGGTTTGATCCAGGATTCCTCCTGGACTTCCTTTCACCTGCCCTCTTGGTCACTTTTTCTCCTTCCCTGTCTAACGTTTTGCCAGCCTTGTGCCTGCCTGTCCCTTTTTGTTCTCGGCAGGGTCCCTTACAGTTCACCAGCCTTCTGCTGGAGTGTCCAACACTGGTACAGGACATAGGGGTGCAGGTTTCACTGGAGGTTGGGGTTTCCCCTGAACCCAGCAAATGTGGCAACTCCTGCAGTACTCCACCACATCTTTGTGGAGTTTTGACCAGTCAAACTGCTGTCTTATGTGGGCTTTGAGCTTTCGTATACCGGCATGTACAGCCACTAGTCTCGTGGGCCCATCTTAATATTTCTCTCCGGTGCCTCTGCGGCACCACTAACTGCTGAACTACTGTCCACTCCTTGCTCTCAGGTCTGTGAGGAGAACTCATCAGTACCCCATTTGTAAATAGCAGCAACCAGGGACTCCCTCTGCTTTACTTTCAGACTGGGCAGCCTGTGCTAACGCTGGCAATACTGGGTCGGCTCGCTGAGCCTCAGCTAGGGAAAATCCATTTAATTCATTCCCTGGGTCTCCTAACCAAAGAAAGTCTCAGACAGACCTGGGTCATCTGCCTGCAGTGCCAATTCAGTCGCCTCTCGTTGATCGTGGCTTGATCCACGACACATTCAGGGAAACTGCAGTGGTCCGTCTCCTGCCACGGCCCTGTCTGTCTGATCTCCTGTGGTCTTTCTTTCACTACTGGGAGGGCTGCCACCTTCACCCCTGCCAGATCATTACTAGGAGCTGGTCAACCCCGTCCACAGGCAAACTGGGGGCAACCCCTACAGTCACCAGTCCCGAAACTAGGTCACACTCCAGGTGCACCCGGTGTACAGGAAAAGGCATGCACTGTCCTCTGAACATGCTGCTCCTCGACATGGGTCTTTATGGAGAATGGGAGAGAGTGTTGAAATTCCCCGAACAGAAGTACTTCTCTGATAAAGTCCAGCTCAACTGGAAGACGAAGAACCCTCAGACACTGGTCACAAGCCAGCTGCTTCCTTCGATCAAACTCCAGATAAGTTTGATTAGCTTGCTTCTCGACGGTCTCTCTGACTCCCCGCCCCCCCCCCCCCCGTCTCTCTGTCGCTCCCCCCCCCCCCCGTCTCTCTGTCGCTCCCCCCCCCCCCCGTCTCTCTGTCGCTCCCCCCCCCCCGTCTCTCTGTCGCTCCCCCCCCCCCCGTCTCTCTGTCGCTCCCCCCCCCCCGTCTCTCTGTCGCTCCCCCCCCCCCCGTCTCTCTGTCGCTCCCCCCCCCCCCCGTCTCTCTGTCGCTCCCCCCCCCCCCCCCGTCTCTCTGTCGCTCCCCCCCCCCCCGTCTCTCTGTCGCTCCCCCCCCCCGTCTCTCTGTCGCTCCCCCCCCCCGTCTCTCTGTCGCTCCCCCCCCCCCGTCTCTCTGTCGCTCCCCCCCCCCGTCTCTCTGTCGCTCCCCCCCCCCCCCCGTCTCTCTGTCGCTCCCCCCCCCCCCCCCGTCTCTCTGTCGCTCCCCCCCCCCCCCGTCTCTCTGTCGCTCCCCCCCCCCCCGTCTCTCTGTCGCTCCCCCCCCCCCCCGTCTCTCTGTCGCTCCCCCCCCCCCCGTCTCTCTGTCGCTCCCCCCCCCGTCTCTCTGTCGCTCCCCCCCCCCGTCTCTCTCTCGCTCCCCCCCCCGTCTCTCTCTCGCTCCCCCCCCCGTCTCTGTCGCTCCCCCCCCCCCGTCTCTCTGTCGCTCCCCCCCCCCGTCTCTCTGTCGCTCCCCCCCCCGTCTCTCTGTCGCTCCCCCCCCCGTCTCTCTGTCGCTCCCCCCCCGTCTCTCTGTCGCTCCCCCCCCGTCTCTCTCTCGCTCCCCCCCCCGTCTCTCTCTCGCTCCCCCCCCCGTCTCTGTCGCTCCCCCCCCCGTCTCTGTCGCTCCCCCCCCCCGTCTCTGTCGCTCCCCCCCCCCGTCTCTGTCGCTCCCCCCCCCCCGTCTCTGTCGCTCCCCCCCCCCGTCTCTGTCGCTCCCCCCCCCCGTCTCTGTCGCTCCCCCCCCCCGTCTCTGTCGCTCCCCCCCCCCCGTCTCTGTCGCTCCCCCCCCCCGTCTCTGTCGCTCCCCCCCCCGTCTCTGTCGCTCCCCCCCCCCGTCTCTGTCGCTCCCCCCCCCCGTCTCTGTCGCTCCCCCCCCCCGTCTCTCTGTCGCTCCCCCCCCGTCTCTCTGTCGCTCCCCCCCCCCCCGTCTCTCTGTCGCCCTCGCCCCCCCCTCCCCCTGCCTCGCCCCCCCCTCCCCCTGCCTCGCCCCCCCCTCCCCCTGCCTCGCCCCCCCCTCCCCCTGCCTCGCCCCCCCCTCCCCCTGCCTCGCCCCCCCCTCCCCCTGCCTCGCCCCCCCCTCCCCCTGCCTCGCCCCCCCCCTCCCCCTGCCTCGCCCCCCCCTCTCTCCTCTCCCCCTTCCCCCTGAGCCCCTCTCCCTCAGTTGCATGAGAGCGGAAAGCTGTTTTAAGGTTTTTTTGTTAAAAATCAGTTCTTTGAGAAAAGATCGTTGTCAGTTTCACAGGCGACAGCTGCTGACATCGGGAACAGCTGTTTCCCAACTGGCTCGAGGGTTTCTGGCTAGTTCTGACTTTTTAATAAATGCCGGCCAGAAAACCCCGAGTCTGTTGGGGAACAGCCGTTCCCGATGTCAGCAGCTGCCACCCGTGAAACTGACAGCGCAATAATTTCTGACAAAGGGAAATTTCTCATCTCCAGCCATGGTGAGGATGAGGAACTGCCCTGGGAACAGTTTACATCTGTGGGCCGGATGGAACCGTTTGGTGGGCCGGATCCTGGCCTGGGGGCCGTATGTTGGACAACCCCGCTCTCTTTTGCCATTTTTCTCCACTATCCCCATATCCCTTGATGTCGTTAGTATTCAATCTCTGTCTTGAACATGATCAGTGATTGAGCTTCCACAGCCCTCTGGGGTAGAGAATTCCACAGATTCATCACCCTCTGAGTAAAGAAAATCCACCTCATCTCAGTCTTAAATGGCCTGCCACTTATTCTGAGACTGCGTCCCCTTGTCCTAGACTCGCCAGCCAGAGGAAACATCCCATCCACATCTAGCCTGTCATGCCCTGTAAGAATTTTGTAAGTTTCACTGAGATCACCTCTCATTCTTCAAAACTGTAGAGCATACATGCCCCGTTTCTGCAATCTCTCCTCATAAGATAATCCCACCATCCCAGGGATTAGTCTGGTGAACCTCCATTGCACTCCCTCTATTCCAAGTATATTTCCTTAGCTAAGGAGACCAAAACTACACAATACTCCAGGTGTGGTCTCACCAAGGCTTTATACAATTAAAGCAATACATCTTTACTCTTGTACTCAAATCTCCTTGCAATGAAGGCCAACATGCCATGTGCCTTCTTAATTGCTTGCTGCACCTGCATACTAGCTTTTAGTGACTCATGAACAAGGACACCCAGGTCTCTTTGGAAATCAACATTTCCCAACCTCCCTCCATCTAAGAAATACTCTGCATTTCTGGTTTTTTTTCTACCAAAGTGGATCACTTCACACTTATTCCTTGGCCCAGCCATCTTCAGCTGCTCCATCAATGACCTTCCGTCCATCATAAAGTCAAAAATGGAGATCTTAGCTGATGATAGTACAATGTTCAGTCCCATTTGCAACTCCTCAGTTAATAAAGCAATCTGTGTCCAGCAAAACCTAGTCAGCTTTCAGGTTTGGGCTGATAAGGGGCAAGTAATATTTGTGCTACACAAGTGCCAGGCAATGACCATCTCCAACAAAAGAGAATCTAATTATCTCTGCTTGACATTTAATGGCATTACCTTCACCTAATCCCCCTCCATCAATATCCTGGAGGTCATTATTGACCAGAAACTGAACTGGACCAGTGACATAAATACTGTGGCTACAAGAGCAGGTCAGAGGCTGGAAATTTAGCAGTGAGTAAGCCACCTCCTGACTCCCAAAGCCTGACCACCATCTACCAGGCAAAAGTCAGGAGTGTGATGGGATAGTCTCCACTTGCTTGGATGAGTGCAGCTCGAACAACACTCAAGACGCTTGACACCATCCAGGACAAAGCAGCCCACTTGATAAGCACTCCATACAGCACCTTAAACATTCACTCCCTGCACCACCGCGCACAGTGGCAGCAGTACCATATACAAGATGCCATGAACGAATAAAATAAAGGTGCACTGCAACAACTCGCCAAGCCTCCTTCGACAGCATCTGCCAAATCAGGGACCTCCACATCCTCGGACAAGGTCAGCAGACGCATTGGAGCACCACTACCTGCAAGTTCCCCTCCAAACCAGACACCATCCTGATTTAGAACTATATCGTTGTTCCTTCATTGTCGCTCCAAAAACCTGGAACCCCCTTCCTAACTGCACAATTGGCATACCTGTACCAGATGGACTGCAACGGTTCAAAAAGGCAGCTGATCACCACCTTCTCAACGGCAATTAGGGAAGGGTAACAAATGCTGGCCTTGCCAGTGACTCGCACATCCCATGAAAGAATTTTTTTTTTAAAGTTTGCTGTCTGAGGGTGCCTTAACAGCGCACCCTTTGGAGAAGCATAGAATCACTGACAGTAACTTCTGGATTTTTTTGTTATTCTGCACACTTCAGAGTTGTTTTCAGTTTCAGTAGAGTAATGAGTTTCGCTGACATTGCTGCTACAAAGTCCAGGCAATGCTTTTGGTATCTGACTCCCATTGAAGTAAATATTTCTGTACAACAGTGAATGGCATTTATGTACAGTAATTTTCAGTATAACATAATCTGTATTGTCTTCAATTTTCTCTAAATATTGCCATGATAAATAAAATCTAGATATTAATCCAATATTTTAATTAAGCTATGATTAATCTTTGAATTATCAGTTGTTTAAAATGGGTTTTTATTGGGAGGTAGAACTCTCATTCTATCCCAATTCATTTTCTCCAAGGTTTGATCGGAGTTTTTCAGTACTTTCCTGCTCTAGCCTTAATTACATTTCTGCAGCGCGATCATATCCATTTAATTTTGACCTTGCCACCCTTGACCACATAAATCTACAGGCATTCATGTACAGCTTTAGTAGCCTATTTGGGTGATTTTAAATTTCATGCAATCTTTCATTATTGATATTCTGTTTTCTTTTGAATATATGTAATGCTAGTTTGGGCATTTTGCAGTCTGACAACAATGTATTGTACTGTGTTTTGGACTTTTCTTAATATTGAGTAGTTGCATCATCAATGTGCAGAATTACACTGACACAATTATTTCTACATTACTTTCACTTAAAGTGATGCAATCATTTCTAATGCAATTGGAGCTCTAATTTGTATTTTGTGCACACGGCACAATGTGAATTAGCAATTTTCCTGTGGTTCAAATCCTCTAAACTGGTTGCTTATCTTTATCCAAAAATATATTTTTTAAAGAACAGAAAGAGTTGTACATAATCATTTCTATGCCAGTTTATCTAATTTGTGATGATTTAAAATACTCATAACAATGTTGATCCTCTGCAGAATGTTAAGTGGCTTTTTATTTAGTGTTTACTCCTGTGAAATGTTTGTACCAGAGTCACACCAATATTTTTACTGTAATATTACAATTAAACATCATTTTTGGAATGTTTATATATTTTGAGTAGTATTTAAAAGCTCCTGCATTACAGAGAATCTTTACAATGTTCTTTAGTGTAACAGAAAATGGATACACTATATAGGCTTTTTGCTGCTATCCATTTAAAAAGATCTTTCAAAGTTTTTCTTCAGATGGCAGTGGTCATGCTGCAGTTGACCTCAAGATTCTATCCTCAGCAAGAGAGGAAAAAAAATCAAGAGTTGCTAACTCTTGATCGCTGTCTATTGACCTCACCTAGAAAGTAGATAAATATCTGGTGAAGGCAGGATTAGGCTTGGGTGGTCTGCCATTTCCTTAGTATCCTCTCAGCCCTTTGTGTTTGAATAAAAACAGAAAATGCTGGAAATACTCAGCAAGTCCAGCAGCATCTGTGGACAGAGAAACAGAGTTAATTTTTTAGGTTGATAACCTTTCATCAGAACTGGAAAAGTCAGAGATATAACAAGTTACATTTATATAGTGTCTTTAATGTAATAAATGTCCCAAGGCACTTCACAGGAGCATTATAAACCAAATATGACACCAAGCCACATAAGGAGATATTGGGACAGATCTTTGTCAAAGAAGTATGTTTTAAAGAGTGTCTTAGAGCTGAAAAGGGAGGTAGAGGGGCAGAATATAACAAGTTTTAAACAAGTGAAAGGGGGGGGAGGGTGGGAAAAAGAACAAAAGGTAAGGTCTGTGATAGGATGGAAGGCAAGAGAGATTAATTGACAAAAAAGTTGATGAGTGCAAAGCCAAAGGCATGATGATAATGAGATAAGTAAGGAAACAAAGTCAGAACAGATGTGTTGGAGAAATTGGGAGGCTGGAATCGAGTCTTTACAGGAAGCGGGATGTGAGGAAGTGTAGTCAAGGTAGCTGTGGGAGTCAGCAGATTTATAGTGAATATCTGTTCCAACAGTGCAACCTTCCATACTGGTGCTTCCGATATGTCTTCCTTTTTCCTCAACCAAGGGTTTCCCCTCACTGTGGTTGATAGGCCCTCGACCATGTTCATTCCATTTCACGCACTTCTACTCTCACCTTTTTCCCTCCCTCTCGTCAAGCCTACTCCCACTTTCCAGCTTTTGGTCCATAGTCTTATAGGTTACAGCAGTTCAAGTGCATGTCCAAGTACTTTTTAAATGTTATGAGGGTTTCTGCCTCTACCCTCTACCACCTTTTCAGGCAGTGAGTTCCAGATCCCCTGGGTATAAAAAATATTACCTCAAATCCCCTCTAAAACTTCCACCTCTTATCCTAAATCTATGTCCCTTGATTATGGAACCCTCAACCAAGGGGAATGGAGCCTTTCTGTCCACCCTATCTAGACCCCTCATTATGTTATTCACTTCAGTTAGGTCTCCCCTCCGCCTCCTCTATTCCAAAGAAAAGACCCCTAGCCAATCCAATCTTTTCTCATAACTAAAATTCTCCAGTCCAGGCAACATCCTCGTACATCTCCTCTGTACCCTCTCTAGTGCAATAACATCTTTCCTATAGTGCAGTGACTAGAACTGCACACACTACTCCAGCTGTGGCCTAACCAGTGTTTTATACAGTTCCAGCATAGCCTCAAAGCTCCCATTCTTTCACAAGCAATTTACTTGTACCTGTTTCAATTTAGTATACTGCATTCGCTGTTCACGATGTGGTCTCCTCTACATTGGAGAGACCAGACGCAGATTGGTGACCTCTTTGCACAGCACTGTAGTTCAGTCCACAAGCTTGACCCCAAGCTTCCAGTTGCTCATCACTTTAATTCTCCATCTTGCTGTCAGTTGGACCTTTCTATCCTCTGTCCCCTGCAATGTTCGAATGAAGCTCAATGCAAGCTCAAGGTGCAGCACCTCAGCTTTCAGCAGGGCACTTTACAGCCTTCCTGATTTAACATAGAATTCAACAATTTTAGATCATAACCTCTGCCCCCATTTTGTTTCCTTTTTTTTTGCTGGTTTTGATTTTTTTCTCTTCTCTTTTGTTGCTTTCGGCCAGCAGCTGTTCATGATTCTGCCATTCACACCTCCTCTCGACACATCTTTGTTTCTTTGCCTGTCCCATTTTCACTCCCTTTGGCCTTGCACCATTAATTCTTTTGTCATTTAATCTCTTCTGCCTTCCCTTTGGTTTTTCCCACCCTCCCCATTTCCATTTGCTTTAAACCTATTACATCTCTAACTTTTCCCAGTTCCAATGAAAGGTAGTCGTCCTGAAATGTTAGCCCTGTTTCTCTCATCACAGATGCTGCCAGACCTGCTGAGTATTTCCATTATTTTCTGTTTTTATTTCAGATTTCCAGCATCCACAGTATTTAGTTTGTGCTTGTTTGAAAAGTCTGCTCACAGTCCATGCGTACACATGAAAATATATAACTGAAAAACATACTCAAGGACTAGTTGTACCATGGAACTATACGCATGAGCTGTTCCCTTCAGGATTGGAGAGGGCAGAAAGTATGTTGAGAATGTAAGATGATTTTTGCTGAAAGTTAACTTTCACAAATGTTTGATTTTATGGATTTTATAGTATTTTGTATTTAAAAAAGAAATTATCTACCTGACTATGACTGAAGATATGCAAGTTTCTTTTGGTTATAGATGAGATTAAAGATTGAATTCTTTGTTTTTTTTTTCTCTCTAGATGCCATTGGTAGCAACATGGAGTCCAAAGAAGACAGCTTAAATTCCCTGACTCCAGTACTAAGAATAAGCCAGCTGGATGCTTTTGAACTGGACAGAGCCTTAGAACAGCTTGTGTGGTCCCAGTTTGCCCAGTGTTTTCAATGTTTCAAACCCGGCTTGTTAACGCACTTTGAGCCAGAACTGAAAGCCTGTCTGCAACTTTTGTTATGGAGATTTACAGTCTATTCCCAAAATGCAACAGTTGGCCAGACACTTCTGAACATCAGATATAAAAATGACTTATCTCAGGGACCAAAGTACCAGCCAATGAATAAACATCAGAAGTTCTGGTATGCATTATGTACCATTGGGGGGAAATGGCTGCAAGAGAGAGCCCATGATTTATTCAGTAATCGCTCTCCAGAGTCAACTATTCTCAAGATGAAATATTTCATTACTTTTATAGTTGGACTTTTTAAGGTGGCTGGACTACTGAATTTTCTCATCTTTCTTCAGAAGGGTACGTTTGCCACATTTCCAGAACGACTCCTGGGAATCAGAGCAGTTTTCTCCAGAGCTCAGGGTTTTCGTCAAGTTGGCTTTGAATACATGAATCGAGAACTGTTATGGCACGGCTTTGCTGAATTCCTAATATTTCTTCTGCCACTAATCAATGCAAGAAAACTGAAGGCCGTTGTCTCATCATGGTTCCTTCCAGTAGGTCATCATCGAAGTAATGATGGCACACTAGCTATCCACTGTAAAGAATGTGCCCTTTGTGGTGAATGGCCAACTATGCCTCACACAATTGGTTGTAAGCATGTTTTTTGTTATTACTGTATTCAAAGTAATTACCTGTCTGATGCTTACTTCACTTGCCCAAAATGCAACAGTGAAGTCCAAAATTTAGTACCTTTGACACCTGAAATTCACAAGTCAATCTGATGCAAATATGCCTAAACCCCACTTTCGGATTTGAACACATAAATCTGTCCTGATATTTCAGTGCAATATTTGAAGGACAGCTGAATTATTGGGAATGCCATCTTTTGGATAAGAGGTTAAAATGAGGCCAGATTTGCCTGCTTAGTTGAATGTGAAAGATTCCATGGTACTATCCGCAGAGCAGGTAGTGAATGCTCCCGGTACCTTGGCCAAAGCTCTTCCCTCAACCAATCCTACCATTAAAAAAAAACAGGTTAGGTTACTAATTTAATTTGCTATTTGCGGAACCTTTGAGTCATCCTGAGGACATCATAAATGCAAATTCTTTCCAAATAAGATGTTCAAATCAACCATTTATACATTTTTGGCAGAAATACAGACCTTTTCTAAATCATTGCATAAATCATTTACTTATCATCCATGTGTTTTGCTATCTTTCTGTTAAGACCAAATTGTATTGTCAATGTTCCTTTAATGGTGATTACGGTTTGTGTCTTTTTGTATTTTAGATATCTAATCTACTCAATGAATAAGTAAATGGATGGCATTTAACATAATTGCCAAATTACTATTGTATTAATACTTTGTGCATTACTGAAGCATAGATATTTAACTCGAGATCCCTTGTCGCAAGTATCTGAATTTCATCTGCAGCATATATAAATTCTTGAAAAACGTCCTCAGTATACTCTGTATTCGCCGGCGCACCCCCGCCCCGCACCTCCCCACATTTATTTGCTACTGAAATTCACTCACTGTTCATTGACCCGAGTCCTGCATCACAGCTATATTTGAGTATCCTATTTGTTCCAGCCTTATACTTTCTGAACAGGGAACAATAACGTTCTGTAGTAACATAGAAAATAGTAGCAGGAGTAGGCCATTCGGCCCTTCGAGCCTGCTGTGCCATTCATTATGATCATGGCTGAACATCCAACTCAGTGACCTGTTCCCACTTTGCAGTGATAGTAAAGCAGCAAAACTGGTTAGAGAAGCTTTTAGTACTATTAGCCCACATGCTTCATATGGAAGTGAACAGGCCACAAATGCCTATTAATTTTCATAGAATTTTACAGCAAAGTAAACTGCTTGTCCCATTGTGCCTGCTCTGAGTCTCAAAGAGCTAACATGTTTCCCCAAATCCTTAATGTTCTTTTTCAAATATTTATCTACTTCCATTTAAAAGCTATTTTGGATTCTGCATCCTTCATGGCATCTGTAAACCCTCTGCATTCAAACAAACACTCCTAGCCTTCACTTTTTATGGTGACTTTCGTCTTTCGTCTCCTCGCCAGATTTTCCAATTAATCCTTATAACTAAAGCCTCAAGCCTGGTATTTGTGTTACTATATCTCCTGTACCCTCTCCAAGCCTCGACATTGTTTGTAATTTAAGGCACCCAAAGCTAAACATTATCCTGGCTGCAGCGTAACCAATCATTTGTGTAGGTTTTGTTCTATACCCCCTTTTACAACAGCTAGAATGTCAAATCTGTTTTTATATTTTTACAGCTTTATTAACTTCATCCCACTTCTAAAGATTTAGATGAACAAATTTTTTTTTTATTTGTTCGAGACTTGTGGGCATCACTGTCTAGGCCACCATTTATTGCCCATCCCGAATTGCCTTAAAGAAGGTAGTGGTGAGCTGCCTTCTTGAACCGTTGCAGTCCCCATTGCAGTCCTTGGGGTATATGTACACCAACAGCACTGTTAGGAAGGGAGTTCTAGGATTTTGATCCAGCGACAGTGAAGGAAAGGCAAGTCAGGATAGTATGTGGCTTGGAAGGGTGGTGTTCCCGTGCATTTGCTGCCCTTGTCCTTCTAGGTGATAGAGGTTGTGGGTTTCGAAGGTGCTGTCTAAGGAGCCTTGGTGAGTTGCTGCAGTGTATCTTGTAAATGGTACATACTCCTGCCGCTGTGCGTTGGGTGGAGGGAGTGGATGGGGTGCTAATCAAGCGGGTTGCTTTGTCCTGGATGGTGTTGAGCTTCTTGAATGTTGTTGGAGCTGCACCCATTCAGGCAAGTGGAGAGTATTTCATCACATTCCTGCCTTGTGCCTTGTAGATGGTGGACAGGCATTGGGGAGACAGGAGGTGAATTACTCGCTGCAGAATTCCTAGCCTTGTAGCCACAGCATTATGTGGCTGGTCCAGTTCAGTTTCTGGTCAATGGTAACCCCCAGGCTATTGTTTGGGGGGGTGGGGGGGGTGAAATTCGGCAATGGTAATGCCATTGAACATTAAGGGGAGATGATCAGATTTGTTCCTGCTTGAAATGGTCATTGTCTGGCACTTGTGTGGCGCGAATGTTACTCACCACTTATCAACTCAAGCCCAGATATTGTCCAGGTCTTACTGCATCTGAACACAGACTGCTTCAGTATCTGAGGAGTTGTGAATGGTCCTGAACATTGATGAAGCAACTGAAGATGGTTGGGCCTAGGACATTACCCTGAGGAACTCCTGCAGTGATGTCCTGGGATGATTGAACTCCAACATCCACAACCATCTTCCATTTTGCTAGGGCTCCTTGATGCCGTACTATCCCACCACGGCAGATGGTGAAATTTGACTTCAATTAATAAATCTGAAATTAAAAACTAGGCTAATGGTGACTGTCATGCTAGGCCCCCACCAGCTAACAATGAGGCACATTGATTTTGCCATGACCATTGATTTTAAACTGTTGCTGGAGCGAGAAATTGGCTTGTTAAACAGAGCAGCCGTGGCTGAAAAAAGACATTTGCATATTAACAGACAGTGCTTGGAAGGACAAAGGACTATTCCCCAATACATTCAACCCACAATGGACCTTGATCTCACCAGGTATTGTGTGTAAGAAGAACATTCCAGAGACTGCTACAGTGGTACAATCTAGGACTGGTTAGACTAAACGGCTGTTCTCGGGTTTTTTGAACTAGACCAGGTGAAGGCTGAGGGGTCCCCTAGACACCTTTCTCACGTAACACTGACGTGAAAATATTGTTGAATGTTGTTTTTAAAACAAACCCATCTGGTTCGCTAATGTCCTTTAGGGAAGGAAATCTGCTCTCCTTATCTGGTCTGACCTACATGTGACTCCAGACCCACAGCAATGTGGTCAACTATTAAATGCCCTCTGAAATGGCCGAGCAAGTCACTGAGTTGTATCAAACCACTACAAAGTCTATGAAAAGGAATGAAACTAGATGGACCACCCAGCATCATCCTAGGCACTGGAAACAACGACAACAAACCCAGCATTGTTGACCCTGCAAAGCCCTCCTTACTAACATCTGGGGGCTTGTGCCAAAATTGGGAGAGCTGTTCCACAGATTAGTCAAGCAACAGCCTGACATAGTCATACTCAGTATCAGTACTCCTCAAAGTTTAACACCACATTGAAGAAGCACTGAGGGTAGCAAGGGCACAGAATGTACTCTGGATGGGGGACTTCAATGTCCATCACCAAGCGTGGCTCAGTAGCACCACTACTGACCGAGCTGACAGAGTCCTAAAGGACATAGCTGCTCGACTGGTACTGCGGCAGGTGGTGAGGGAACCAACGAGAGGGAAAAACTACTTTCACCTCATCCTCACCAATCTACCTGTCTCAAATGCATTTGTCAATGACCATATTGGTAGGAGTGACCACCACACAGTCCTTGTGGAGACAAAGTCCCATCTTCACATTGAGGATACCCACCATCGTGTTGTATGGCACTGCTACAGTGCTAAATGGGATAGATTTCAAACAGATCTAGCAACGCAAAACCGGGCATCCATAAAGCACTGTGGGCCATCTGCAACAGAATTGTATTCAGCCACAATCTGTAACCTCATGGCCCTGTATATCCCTGACTCTACCATTATCATCAAACCAGGGGACCAACCCTGGTTCAATGAAGAGTGCAGGAGCAGCACTAGACATACCTAAACATGAGGTGTCAGTCTGGTGAAGCTACAACCCAGGACTACTTGCATGCCAAACAGTGGAAACAGCAAGCGATAGGGCTAAGCAATCCCACATCCAATGGATCAGATCTAAGCTTTGCAGTCCTGCCACATCCAGTCGCGAATCGTTGTGGGCAATTAAACAACTAACAGGAGGACGAGGCTCCACAAATATCCCCCTCCTCAATGATGGGGTTGTCCAGCACATCAGTACAAATGACAAGGCTGAAGCATTTACATCCATCTTCAGCCAGAAGTGCCGAGTGGATGATCCATCTCTGCCTCCTCCTGAGGTCCCCAGCATCACAGATGCCAGTCTGCAGCCAATCTGATTCACTCCACGTGATATCAAGAAACTGCTGAAGGCATTGAATACTGCAAAGACTATAGGCCCTGACAAAATTCCGGCAATAGTACTTATGACTTATGCTCCAGAACTGTTCATGTCCCTAGCCAAGCTGTTTCAGTACAGCTACAACTCTGGCATCTACCCAGCAATGTGAAAAATTGTCCAGGTATGTCCTGTTCACAAAAAGCAGGACAAATCCAACCCAGCCAAATACTGCCCTATCAGTCAAGGGGCTGTCGACAGTGCTGTCAAGTGGCACTTGCTCAGCAATAACCTCCTCAGTGATGTTCAGTTTGGGTTCTGCCAGGGCCACTCAGATCCTGACCTCTATCTACTCTTAATGTCTTATCATTGGTTATATACTTTATCTCCTTATTCTTCATCCCAAAATATAACATCCCACATTTCTCCACATTAAATTTAATCCAAAATCAGGAAGCCCATCTACTAATCAATATTCTCCTGAAGGCACTTCCAGTACACTTCAC
This sequence comes from Heterodontus francisci, assembly GCF_036365525.1. NCBI lineage: Eukaryota > Metazoa > Chordata > Chondrichthyes > Heterodontiformes > Heterodontidae > Heterodontus > Heterodontus francisci. The sequence goes on along the minus strand of NC_090375.1, from coordinate 127,970,587 downwards.
AGTTCACAATGTTCACAATATTTGTGTCATCTTCAAATTTTGATGGCGTTTCCTCTACCAAGTTCAAATCACTTAAGTACTTCAGTGTAACTCGCAAAGTGTTTTCTACCAAAAGCTCATTACAAAATTATTCAGTTACTAAACTGCTCCAGAGTTTACTAAACTTTACACTTATAGCTGTCAGAATTACTTCCATATGGTATATTATCAACATGGGCCTTTGAGGCATAATGGGTTGCAGCCACACTGGTTTGTGCGGAGGCAGTAATTAAGACAGGCTGACTAAGAAGAGTGTTGCACCAGATGTTTTTCTTTTATCATTGACTGTTACCTGTTTTAAACTTTGAGGTGGAGAGTTTCGGGAAAAAATAGCTAAATAATTGTTTTTTTAATTCTGAAAGATGGAGCACTCATTTTAGTAGTGCATTCCTTAGGAGCTACTGCATCTGTTTGCATTAATAAAATAATGATTCACACAAATGTCTACTATATTAAGTACAATATATTTGCTCATTAAGTAATGAGAAAATATGTAAATACTTTGTATAAACCCCTGCAAGAGAAATAAAATAGATTTCTGACCACTTGTTCTTCCTTCCACTAATAGTTTGAATCAGTCTTTCATTTATTGTCAGCCCAGAACAGTATTGTGGCCCTTGCTTCTTTGAGTTGTATTTTTCCATGAAGTGCATCGCCTAAAAAAATCATTACATAAGGGCACATACAGCAGCTTTTCCTTCCAGTCGCTGGCAGTAAGTGATTCATCAGTTTTCCTGAGAAAACCAATTTCATTGCAAATATGCAGTAATTTCCAATCTTACTGAATTGAGTTGGGGGGGGGGGAAGCTAACAAACAGTCCCAATATGAGGAATGTGAGGGAAGAAAATCGCTGTGCTCAGTCTTTTAATGCAAAGGAATACCATCTGCTGTCTCATCAGTTTTGCAAAATAATCAAAAGGTAATCGGCCTGTCATTTTCTTATTCCTTTACTCATCAATTTACTTTCTGTGCTGATCCTGCTACATGTAGATGATGTCCAGCGATAAACCGCAATGTGTCTACTTCTTTAATAATTCATTATTCTAATCCATTCATTATGCATCACTTTTTTCCTTTTTACTGTGAAAATTAGTTTTCTTTCTAAATTGAGTGGGGTAAAATGTATATTGGATTGATAGTTTTAAATCATCCATGCGGCCAAAAAGAAATGGCAGTGTATATTTTATTAGAACACTATTAAGCTTTCCATGGCATTTCTCATGGGTACTTTTGAGATGTGAAACATAGAGTTCCATATATGTTGCCTGTACTGAGCTTTGCTTCTCATCAAGGTCTTACAGTTTTCTCTTGAGAGCTTAGTTTATTCATGGTTGAGTTTAAGCATAGCGAACACTTCAACAGGCTGCAGTACGGCGTTGAGACTGGTGTGCTTTGTGCTTTCTGGACCCTGAGAATATTTGGGCATTTGTGAGACTTGGCCACCACTACTGTTATTTGTATGCCAATGTTTGGGGTGTCTAGTATGCACAGCCAGTTTTGAACTCCCCGCCTCTGCCCTTTAATAGGAGTTGATCTGTACTATCACTCTCTCACCTCTTTATGTTCTTCACTGCCAGTCTCTTTCTGTTCCCAATGCTTTCTCTGTTTCTCCACTGATCTCTTCTAATTGGAACCTTTTCCTGCAGTAATCTAGAACTGCTGTCTTTTCATCCAGCAACCTGGAGGACTAATCATAGTGACAGAGGGTGGAGAGGAACATCAGCACACATTTGGCTTCGATCCATTACACATGTGCATGTGTTCTTCACAGTAAGCATATAAACAGTGAGATGCAATTGGATTGGAGGGGTGTAGTTGGATATGGTGCTGTCTGCTAGCATGGGAGGGTGTATCTAGGTTCAAGGCTGTACATGGTGGAGTACGAAGAGCTGCCTGAGTGTTTAGGAGATGAAATGGAGATCTTTGATAATTTTGCGATTCCTTTTTCCTTTATTACATCATAGTTTATTTTTCGGGCATATAATGGGGTCCTGCAATGTGATTAGGCAGAACAAGTTTTGGAGAGGGAGAAATATTTTGTGAACTATGATTGGTGACTTGACAAAAATAGAAAGTATTTCCCTAACAAAGGTCCATTACAGATATTGTTGAGCAGATGGAGCTTTTAATTCTTGGGTTCATTTTCCTGCTACGGAAAGCTTGGCCGCTACATCACCTTGCATTTCCAGGCCATCTCCCATTCAAGTCCTGAGACTGCACTACACAGTTGTACTTACATTAAGCTATTCAGTGATGTGCGCATCAAGTGAAGACATTTACTCTGTCAAAGTAATGGCTGCAACCATGTCCCCCTCACTCCTCCTCCTTTGTAGTCCTCTAGGTAGGCTTTTGCCATGATCACATCCACTAAAACCAACTGGTTAAACTCTCCAGTGGCCTCTTCTGTGGCTGAGACCACTCAGCCCTCCAAAGTACTGTCTATCTCCGAGACATTTCTTTCCTGATTCTATTTCTACTTTACATACTGATGCATCTCATTACATCACACCAACTTGTTTTTCCTCCTGTACTCACCGTGTCACCTCCTGGCATATTGCCAAATTTCATCATTAACATTTACATGCCAATTGTGACAGATATGATGCAATTCTGTCTTGCTTTGGTCTTGTAGATACCCTTTTAAATCAGGCACACTAAAATAGAAAGATACCTGTACTGCCCCCTTCTGTATTGCTACAAATATTGTGTACGCCATTATTTCCCAGCAATACATGTCGGCCTCAGTATTAGCACCAGTATGACATTTCTCTGTTTCCCATGCCAATTGGGAGTAGCTTTGAGCTCTTGCATTTCATCCATTAGTGCAAGCTGTATTCAAAACCACGTTACAGAACTATGAGCATCAAATCCACGGTACTTTCCAGACTTCTGTCTGCTTTGCTCTTAATAGAGGAAGGTATTATTGTTCCTAAGCTAAGGTTTAGCAGCACTCTTGGCACATGATTGAAATATTTCTTAATTCATCACTTAGCAGTGATTGTGCCCTACCTTATGCCCATCTGTTTATATGCTCTTATAATACATGTGAATATCTATGAACATTCCCATTAGCTGCTGGTAAAAGGACTCGGGGACACAGTTTAAGGTTTTGGGCAAGAGATACAGGGGAATGAGAGGAAGAATTTTTTTGCGTAGCCGGTGATAATGACCTGGAACTTGCTGCCTAAGAGGTTGGTGGAAATGGCGACAATCAATGATCTCAGAAGAAAATTGGATGGGCACTTGAGGGAAGTAAATTTGAAGGGCTACGGGGATAGAGCCGGGGAATGGGGCTGACTGGATTGCTCTACAAAGAGTGGCATGGACTCAATGGGCCAAATGGCCTCCTCCTGTGACATTATGAATTTATAACCAATTAGAAAGGAGACTTAACCAATGAGTAAAAATTTTAAAAAACTGACCAATGAAGAAATTGACAATTGATAGATATTCAAAGAAAAAAATACATATATTCACAATGCATTACAGTCAATGTGCTCTCTACAGATAAATGTTCCATTATATATAGATATGTGTATTATCAAAAGAGTATACTGCAATATTGGTAATGTGCTTTGTTTATTTCCCTTCTTTCATATTTCAGAGTGAAATCTGGCTATTTCTCCTACCAGAATGCGTTAAAACTGATTTTCAACTATATTAGTTATTCTAAGTTACCATTAAACCTTACCAAGTAAGGTTAAAAAAACGATCCTTTTGAAAATGTCCATGCTGAAAGTAACACAAGCTTTAAAAAAAACCTTATTAAACTAACTGGCTTGAGTCAGCAAGAATTTACAAAATGGGCAAGTTGTACTTGACCAGTTCAATAGGACTTGTTCATAAAGTAACTAAGGATGTGGATTGATGTGATATTGTTAGTGTGATTTACTTGGATTTTAATATTGTTTCATTGCAAAACTAGTTAAGAAAATTAACATACATAATAATACTGGTGGCAGCATGCTAAAGTGGATTAAAATGTGTCTGGAAATAGGAAGCAGAGGGTCTATTATAAAAGTCAAGTATTCTGGTTGGACAGGTGTAATGAGTAGGTTCCTGCAGGGTTCTGTATTCTATGATCTGGAAGCAGGTGTTAACAGCTTCATTTGTTAAAAAAAAAGTATAGTTAATATCCTGGAAGATTGGGACAAGCTACAAGTGAACGGAAACTGGGGAGACTGGTCAATAATTGGCAGAGGCAGTTTAATGTAGCTAGGCATTAAAAAAGTATGCACTTAGGGGTAAATACTGAGAAAATAATTCAGAAAAGGGATCACAGCATCAGATTTAATAAATCCCTGAAAATATCAAACGATCTCTAGCTGCTGTCAAGAAAGGATTAGGTTGTATAAAAAGAGGAATATAGTATACCTTGAAGGAGGGTATCCTGCCATTCTGTATAGCGTTGGTTAGGCTGCATCTGCAGTATTTTGTATGGTTCTTGAGACTTCACTACGGAAGTGATGTAGGTGATCTGAAGGAAGTGCTAGAAGAATGATTAGAAGATTATAGAATAAAACACTTGGAATAGATTCTCAAAACCGAGACTATTTTTGTTGAAGGAAAAGACTAAGAGGGTATATGATGGAGGTTTTCAAATGAATATGGCTCAGGAATACAGAAGATCAGTCAGGGATATTTGATTTGGTACACAATAGAATATTTGGACGTGAGTATATGCAATTCAGCAGAATATAAGAAAGGATTCACTTGAGAGGAATGATCAGTTTTTAGCTATCTCATCAAGGGAGGTTGTAAGAGCAGATAGCTTTGATCACCTCGAAGTCAAATTAAACAAGTGTCTTGGGAGCATATTGTTTTGTACAATTGTTGAACAACAAGGAAGTTGACTAAATTAAACTAGAAACAGAAAATTTCAAGGTTAGAAAAAATTACAAAGTTCATGAACCTCCAGCATTTGGCTTTCTACACAAACACCATTTAGGGATAGAAATTGGCATGCATTGCCCCTATTTTCAGGTGTAAAACAGGCACACGCTGGCAAATCTAGAGTGGGACGTCCCGCGCCCAATCTGCATACATTCAAGACACTATTAAATTCATTCGGCCCATTTTTTTAGGCATCTCATGCAGCTGCCTAAAACCGCCATTGGGGGTTGTTTGTTTATGAGGAGCCTTGGTCTTCCCATTGGGGTGATCACTGTCAGCATGCCCCTGTTTATGCGGCCAAAAATGGGCCACAATCAATTTCTGCCTCTTGTTCTTTCAAAAGTATATGATCCTTAAAGTTGTTCATCTTTAGTTTTGTTGGGGCTGGGAGTGGTTCAGTAGATAACTTTCAGAATAAGTGGAGGTGAGAAAAGCAGCATTTGCACAATGAAATGTCATTAATGAGCTTGACATACACAAGAACAATGCAAAGTTAGAGTGCTGCTGAGTGTCTGATTTTGTTTGCTATCTACAACAAAACTGATATTCAGCAATTCTCATTTTTATGGATAGTTACCGCCCAACTTGGATCAAAATTGTTCCAAAATTTTTAGAATCATAAAAGTTTACATCATCGAAGGAGGTCATTTGGCCCATTTTGTCCATGCCAGTTCTTTGCTGGAGCTATCCAAAAATATTCTCATTGCCTCATCATCCTAAATTATCCTCTGACTCAAATCTTTATCCACTTTTTCCTTAAAGGGTGCAGTGATCTCTGCTTCAACAACTCCCCAGTGGTGAAGCATTACATGTTCTAATAATTCTGTGTGTAAATAATTCTCCTCCCTCCCTTAGTGACCATCTTAAATTGATGACTCCCTTGGCAATGATTCTCCTACCAGAGGTAATAGTCTTTCTGTATTCACCCCATCAAAGCCTTTCATAAATCTCCTAGCTTTCTCTGCTGCAGTGGAAATTTATCTCAAGTCTCTCATAAAACTACAGTTTCTCATCCCTGTATCGTCCTGGTGAATCTGCACTGCATTTTGTATGTGACTTTAATATCTCCTATAATACTGCACCCAAAACTACACACACTGCTCTGTCTGTGGCCTACTTAATGCCTTCTGCAAATTCATCATTACCTGTCGTGCTTGTACTTGTTTTTCCAGGGTTTCTGCAGCTCTTCAACCAAAACTATGAAAGATGATTGGGAGAACCCCCATGAAAATTTACCTGCCACATAGCTAGTAAACAAAACTGACTTTTATGGGCTTAACTACCTGCACTGGCCATTCATGGAATTATGTAATTTCACCTTAATTTCTCTCTCTTCCCTCTATGCCTTGGTGTATTATCATTGTATACTTTTCCAAAGATTGTAGTAAACTGAAAAAATACTGAGAGATAAAGTTCTAAATTCCAGTCTGAAAAACAAGTCCCTTATTTATCCATAATTATAGAATGTTTATAGAGAAAATTTATTACTCAGAATAATTACATAAAAACCTGTATGGAATCCTTTTTGCTGGGAAAATAACAGTGAGTTTAATGTGCACGGCATTTAGTGTGTAAGTAATCCAGCTATTTGTGGCAAGGAAGTGATACGCAATGAGTTGTCAATCACCACAAATTGCTGGACAATTTACACTGCTCTACTGTTAGCCTTGTAAAAATGGGACCTTGCTGCAACTTGTAGTACAAAATATTGTCATGCACGGAAGGACCCGTGATGAAATAAATAATGAAACGGAAGAATGATGAATTTTTCAAAATCAACTGCTAAACAAAATCACGAGAACATGGGCACTTACACACAGTAAAAATGGAGTAGCGGCCTTGTGACCCCCTCCTAAACTGGAAGTCCACAAACTCGTATGCAAGCACAAGGCTCGTTAACCGCGTCTGAAATGGCTCTGGGGAGAACCAGTTTGAAATTGAAAGGAACAATTGCCTATTAATGACTGATTGATTGGCATGAATGGATTAACAGAGAATGCTGGAGATAGTCTGGCTCACAGTCAAACCAGGATGAATAAGATGTGAAGCAGCTACATCATAATAGAATGATTCCCATTCAAACATCACTGGCCATAGTTATCATACCTTGGCCCATTGTGTGGTCACAAGAGGGGAGAGGGCTACGCATCTCCTAACAAGCTAATGTGAGAGAATTTTACCTTAAAAGGTAGCTCTCTGGAGAGAGAGTGGGGAGATCAAGCCAACATCACAGAAAGCCTGTGAGTAGAATCCAGCAGGCAAGAGAGAAGAACCCTGCTGACCAAGAACAGCCGCCACAGTAGAGACATCACAATGTGACTTTGAGACTAACCCTTTGTGAAGGTAACAAGCTACACACCACCAGTTTTGAGCTGTATTACAGCCACTAGAGCTCTACGTTACCTCCGCAAGGTCAAGACTGCGAATAATCAGGTCTGCAACTTTTAGAAAAAGACTTTCCCTCCCGAGAAGACTCTAAATACTCTGTAAACCACGAACACTTACTTCACTTGAGACTTTAAGCTACATCTTATCCATTTCCCTCTCTATCCTTGCCATAAAGTCATTGATTGTCTCCACTTCCAACACCCTTGCGGGCAGCAAGTTCCAGGTCATTACCACATGCTGCGTAAAAAAGTTCTTCCTCATATTCCCCCTGCATCTTTTGCCCAAACCTTCAATCTGTGTCCCCTAGTCCTTGTACCATCAGTTAATGGGAACAGTTTTTCCTTGTATATCTTATCTAAGCCTGTCATAATCTTGTTGTTCTAAGGAGAACAACTCTAGTTTTTCTAAGCTACTGTTACGATGGTGCTTCTATATTTTTTGTTAATATTTTTGAGGACTCATGTATTTTAGAATTATGGACATTGTTTTATTTGGAGAAACTGAAAAGGATTTCATAGATTGTTTTTTCACTGAAGTCATCGGAAGGTCCTTTGGACTTGGTTGTAAACAACCCTTACTGGAAGTCACCTGTGTTCAGATAAATACCCATCAGGGGCTTTTTGACTTAAAGAAGATGTTTACGGAGAAGTGACAGGTCAAGATTTATAGGGGTCAAGAGGCTTGAATCTTGAAATTGTTTTTGGTTTCACTTTGGACAATCAGTTGGGTTTTGGACAGTGATTTTAAAGGAGTTTAAGAATCAATCTGCCAAGGGCAAAACCCCAGCTCAGCCTTTTTCCGTCTCTTTGAAAAGCCTACCAGCTTTTCCATCTCTTTGAGAAGTTCTTAAAAGCGAGTATAAGAAATAGAGAAATTGATGCTGCATTACTCCTGAAAGGCCTGCCAGAAACCCCTGATGCCACATTTTGCCCAGAAAACCTGCCAAGCTGATCTTCAACATCACCTGAAAAGAACTGTTCTCGAAAGATCCCAGTGACAGCCATCTACGCGTATTTGGGATGCCAAACCTAAAAGGGACAACGGACATCTTTCCATATCTTTTTTTTCTTCAACAATTAACAAATATTTGGCCAAAGTATTCTCTTTTTTGTCTTTTATTTGTAACAGAGCTCTAAAGAGAAAATCTTTTTGGTTAACCGGTGTGTCTGTCTGTCTGTGTGTGTGAGGGGCTAAGATAAAAGGGAACTTTCATATTTTACTCTGGGTATTAATGCTTTGCTTCATTACTGATTAAGTCTTGTTTTGTAATAAACTGATAATTTATTGTTGTTTATTACAGAAACCTGGTTGTTGTATTTTATTCTGGGATAAAGAGTAGAGTCTATGATTGACCGTATCAGTAACTGAGTAAGCATTTAAATATATGTTGTGACCTTTGGAGAAGTGGAACTAGAAAAGACAGTGCACTCCTCCCACCTCGGTCACAACACTACCCTTGTAAATAAAATCCTCCATTCCTGGAATCATTCTGGTAAATCTCCTCAGCACCCTCTCGAGGAACCTCATATCCTTCCTAAAGTATGGTGACCAGAACTGGATGCAGTACTCCAGTTGGGGCCTAACCAGAGCTTTATAAAGGTTCAACATAACTCTCCTGCTTTTGTGCTCAATGTCTCTGTTATGAAGCCCAAGATCCCATATGCTTTACTAACGACTTTCTCCATCTCTTTGAGAAGTTCTTAGAAGCGAGTGTAAGAAATAGAGAAATTGATGCTGCATTCCTCCCAAAAGGCCTGCCAGAAACCCCCGATGCCGCATTTCGCCCGGAAAACCGACCAAGCTAATCTTCAACATCGCCTGAAAAGAATTGTTCTTGACAGCTGCAGGTGAGGCAGTGGCGTAGTGGTACTGTCACTGGACTAGTCATCCAGAGCCCAGGCTAATGCTCTGGGGACATGGGTTTGAATCCCACCATGGCAGATGGTGAAATTTGAATTCAATTAATAAAATCTGGAATTTAAAAAAAGCTATTCTAATGGTGACCATGAAACCATTGTCAATTGTTGTAAATACCTATGTGGTTCACTAATGTGAAATCTGTCGTCCTTATCTGGTCTGGCCTACATGTGACTCCAGACCCACAGCAATATGGTTGACTCTTAAATGCCCTCTAAAATGGCCTACCAAGGCACTCAGTTCAAGGGCAATTAGGAATGGGCAATAAACGCTGGCCTAGTCAGCAATGACCACATCCCACAAATGAATAAAATATGTCCTGCAACCTTCAAAGATCAATGCACATGCACCCGCAGGTCCCTCTGTTCCTGCACAAACTTTAGAACTGTGCCACTAAGTATATATTGCCTCTCCTGATTCCTTGTCAAAATCTATCACCTCACATTTGTTGGTATTAAATTCCATCTGCCACCTCTCTGCCCATTCTGCTAGCCTATCTATGTCCTGTTGTAGACCATTCATGTCATCCTCACTGTTTGCCACACCTCCAAGTCATTGGAAAATTTTGAGATTCTACTCTGTATTTCTGTATTCCAAGATCCAAGTCATTTATATATAGCAAAAAAAGTGGTGGCCCAGCACTGACCCTTGGGGAACACCATTGTCTACTCTCCATCAGTCTGAACAGCAACCATTTACTACAACTTGCTGTTTTCTATCCTAAAGCCAATTTTTTATCCAATTGGACACTGACCCTCCTATTCCATGAGCCTCAGTTTTGTTAACCAGCCTTTTATATGGTACCTTATCAAACACTTTCTTAAAATCCATAAAAGCAACATCCACCGCATTTCCTTCATCAACCTTCTATATTACTTCATCAAAAAATTCAATTTGATTAGTCAAGCATGATCTGCCTTTTACTTGAACCTCCGAGTGTGTGTTGATTTTTTTCCCTGATTATTGTTTCAAAAACCTTACCCACCACTCATGTTAAACTGACCAGTCTCTAGTTGCTAGGACTGTGCTTACACCCTTTCTTGAATAAAGGTGTCACATTGCCACTCTTCAATCCCCTGACAGTTCCTTCATATCCAGGGAAGATTGCAAGATTGTGCAAAGCCCTTCCCCGATCTCCATCCTCACTTCCATCTGCCATCCGCACCAAATGACTTACCTACTCTGAGCAAAGCCAGCCTTTTTAGTACTCCCCCCCCACTCCCCCACCCCACCTCAATTTTTATCCTATCCATCGCCTCTACTCTCTCTGCTTGTACCGATATTTTGTCAGATTCCACTTCCTTAGTGAACACTGATACAAAGTACTCATTGAGTATATTAGTCTTGTCCTGTGCCTCTAAGCATATATTACCCTCTTTGGCCCTAATAGGTCCCACTCCACCTCTTACGACCCGTTTACTATTTACATGCTGGTAAAAGATTTTTGGGTTCCCTTTTATGTTGACCAACATTCTATTCTCATATTCTCTCTTTGCCAGTCTAATTTCCCTCTTCACCTCCCCTCTCAACTTATGGTATATGTTTTGGTTCTCACTTGAAGAATTCACCTGACATGCATCATACACCATCTTTTTTTGTTTCATGATAATCTCTATCTCCCTTATCATCCAAGGAGCCCTGTTATTGGTACCCTTATCTTTCGCCCTCGTTGGAATGTACCTAGCCTATCCCCCTTACTATGGAATCACCTATAACAACTGCTTTTCTGCACTTTGCTACTCCCTCCTGTACAGTCCCATGCCCATTGGTGCCATGGTCTGGACTGCAGGTGTTGTCACTCCTAGCAGTCTCCAAAGCTGAGTACCGGTTTGAGAGTGGTACACAACTCGAACACTTCCTACTTTTTCCTACTCCTCCAGATGGCCACCCACCTACTATCCTGAACTCCTGTGGGGTGACCACCTCCTGGAACGTATGATCCAGGAAACTCTCCTACTCCTTGTTGCTCTACAGTGATTCTAGCTACCCCTCAAGCCCGGAAAACCTAAGCTCGAACTGAAGCAGCTGGAGACACTTCCGACACATGTGGTCGCCCAATACACATGAAGTGTCTCATATTTCCCACATGGTGATGGAATTGCAAGCAACAGGTCGCAGCTGCCCATCCATGATCTAAGAAACAAAAGCCCTCTATTCCCTTTTTTAACAATCTAATTAGTAATTGTTTAAACTATCAGTTTTAATTAATACCTCTACTCCTGCTCTGTGCTTATACTCTTATTACAACACTTACTATTACACTACTCAATTGAATATTTTTAATTTCCCAGGTCCTAATTTGAACCAATACCCTCCCTGCTGGTCTCCCTCTCTAACTCTATAAGATAAATTATAAAATTGCCTTAGTTTTATACTAATGAATCAATCAAGTCTTATTTTATATTTGATTAATATAGATTAAATTAAAAGCTCACCAGTATACTCACTCCAGCCTGCTCTGTTTCACTAAGCTCTCTGTTGATTGTGGCGTCACTCTGATGTCACTTTCCAATTTTTTTCCTCCGCTCCTCTCCCACTGCTTTCTCTCTGGCGTCCGACCTTCTGGCGCACTGTTTAAATCTCCGTTCCTCTCCCACTGCTTTCTCTCTGGCGTCCGACCTTCAGGCGCACTGTTTAAATCTCCGCTTCTCTCCCACTGCTTTCTCTCTGGCCTCCCACCTTTTGGCGCGCTTTTTAAATATCTGCTATATGTATATGTGGGTGAATGGGCATATGAATGAGGTTGCGATCGTTTCAGGATTTGTTTTTTTAAAAATTTTTAACCTACGAGAAAACCTGTCATTTTTCTGTTTATTTGACCCTAAAGACATTCAGGACTAAAGCATCATTTTAACAAAACACGATTGCAGTCAGTTGGTTGGTGAACAGTGGGAACCACCCACACCCCTTACCGCCTGTCTGTAACAATATTGTTGAGCGAAAGGGTGAGGGAGAAAAAAAGCTCCAATGCATACCACAAGCTGCCCTGTTCCAGCAAATTCTGGGTCAATATTGAACATTTGCTCATGCTTTAACATGTATTGCCTGGTAAATAGATCCAGTATCTATCAGAGCATTGTTATCAATGTACCTAGGTCCAGACTAGAGTGAATCTCCCAGGGTTTATTTGCATCACCAGTAAAGAATTAAGAGCATCTATTCTCGGGAGTAACTGTATTTAATTACATTTCAGTACATTCTCAATTAATCTACTTTTTGTAAGATGAACATTACAGATCGCAAAGGTGAACTTAATTTTTTGCAGTTCAGGCAAATTACTTCAATAGTGCATTTCAAAGCAAATTTTTATAGCCTTCTGTCCTCAATTGTCACATTGTCTTCAGTCTCTCTCACTGGAGATTCCAGTGTGGCAATCATAGCATCTCCTTTCTCTGAAGTGTTCAATCTGTTTTCACAAATTATAACACCTGTTGGTTGCCTTCTGGGTCATTTGTAGCTCAATGGGAAGCACCTGCTTAGCAAAAAGCTACTTCCTGCGCTGCAATTGCCTTGATCTGCAGACCCTTAGGAATGCACACTCTCAGTATTAAACAATTATAGGCTGTCCCATTGCTGTTATCCACATAATTAACTTAGGTTGACCTATTGCAGTGCAAGAACTAAAATTATTGTAGATACTCCATATAGATAAAATGGAAAAAATGTTATTTGGCTGGCCAAACTCTAAACAGAACTTTTGGTGATAAGGCTGAATATAAATTCCATACATTTTACTGTAAAGTCTTAGAATTACACCAAGTCTGATTTTACAGTTAACATGGCTATTCTGTTAAATCTTTCCTACCTGGCCAGCAGTTCAACAAAAACTTTAGAAAGTAGAAGAAAAATAGCAATTTAACACAGAAAATGTACCTCTCCACTATAGTGGCTCAGTGTTTCACAGAGGATTTAAGCATACACTAACAAAATAAAGTCCTGGATTTTGCAGTAGTAATGATGGCAAAACTGTCAGTTTTCTCTTTCATTACTCCTATGCAACTGACAGAAATGTCTGGACTCCGCACACGCATTGTTAAATGCAGAAATCCAGAAGTTGTTGTCAATGATTTCACACTTCTGCATAGGGTACGATGTTGACCATCCCACAGATTTCAATGTAGTAGAAATCACTGAACTAACGAGAACCTGCCCTTTTACGCTATTAGTCTCCCTGTAAAATTCCTGGAAAAGGTTACAACTTGTTGAATGAGATTTAACTGGGTTCTTAATGGTGTGTGAACTTCCTAATTACTGCTGAACAGCCTCACTAGCCCTGAAAAACTAATTTTATATTTTTGAATGACAAATTTCTCCATACATTAAAATCACTTTTAAAAATTTGTTTATAATATTTCATCTTCTACCTTGATCCAATTTGTATGTCCCAATCATTTATTTCACTCTCTGTAATATTTTAATTAAAAGGAAAAAATTCAGTGCGTTTCACTTCTTGGTTTGATGTTTATGAGAATACTTCAATGTGATTGGCTGCTTAGTGTGCTTGATGACACTGCTATTGCTGGACACCTGGAGATCCCTTTGACTTGGCGACAGATTCAAACTGACACCAGAAAAGGAGAAATCCACGGCATGGAGGTTGTTAGATCTTCATGGACTGCTTTCTTCGAGGTCAGCAGTGAGCCCCATTGCTTCATCGTTGACTGCGAAATCCGTTGTATCTACTTGCCATGCCGAAATATGTTTTTAGTTTACTGAATAAAGAGTAACAGTTTTTTAATGAAATTATCTATGTTTAAAAAATGGACTAAATTAAGGGTGATTAAAGCCATGACAAAAAAAATTGACATGCCAGTGGAGTGACTATCCTTGAGGTTCTCCTGCTTGTCTATGTTAACTTTAGAAAAACTGTGGAAACTCCAGAAAACATGTCCCTTCCTGTAAGTCTTGAAGGACTGAAATTACTGAATCTCTGCTGCCTTTTTTGTAAGTATGTTTAGTTTTGAAGCACATTGTAATGATTGGAAAATAGGGTTAATGTAGCTACTATTTTTTAAAAGGAGTCAAGAATTTACCTGGATGCTATGGACATGTAAGGAAGATTGTAGGAAAAGTCTTTGGAACAATTTGGAGAGATTTTGTGGATAAATACTTGCAAGAGCATAAGTTTTTTAAAAAGTCAGCACGGCTCAGGAAAAGAAGGTCATGTTTAACTATTCTATTGGGAGTTTTTCAAAGATATTACTGATGGGGAAATGCAATTGATATTTTGCACCTGAATCCTAGGTAGGCTTTTGGAATATCAGCAATTCATGGCTACGGTAAGGGGGGGGTCACAGAATAGGTGGTCAACCATGCTGTTGGATGACTAATTGTCTTGAAAACAGGAAACAAAAAGTAAATGGGAGCTACCATAAATGAGAACTTTTCTGGCTGATAACAAGTTACAAGTAGGACAACCTAGCAGTTGGTTTTTGTACCATTTCTATCTTTAATACATAGAAGCAGAACTCCCATTAAGTTGCCCACAGTTATTCCGAGGTTATGCTGCAAGGGGCATTATGCCATGTAATGCACAGTGTACTCTCAAGGCCATTGATTTTAAAAATAAAATTTGATTTTTGTTGCATGGTATATGGAAATTTCCACCATACCTATGGGGATTGAATTCAGTGACTCGGAAAAATGTAAATAAGTGGCCTTTTTAATATGTATTTACTCATTTACGTATGTATTTAATTTTTATCCCTTTCCATTGTTAACATTGAGAATGCACAACAAGATGGAATGCAAGATGTACCAGCTGGAGGTAGATACTTGTGCTGAGAGTTTCCCTATGTTTTTTTTCTGATTAGCTGTCATAACTTTGGCAGAAACCTTGGATATACATGTAAATGGTGTTTCCACCAACGTTATTATGGTCAATTGTATAACCTTTAGGAAATTCCTGCCACTAATATTTAGCAGTGCATGGGAAGATGTAGAGTTTAGCAACACTTTAGGGTAGTCATGGTCTTTGGTGGCACAGGGTAAATCGTGGTCTTTAGTAGCACTGGGGACATGATCCTGAGGTTGACAGAAAAGGGTTGGAGATGCTGGAGTTTGATAGCACTTGCATGGGGATCCTGTGGTCTGGCAAGACTGTAGATAGGGAATCTGAGGTTTGACAGAATTGCTATGGAATGTAAACAGTTATTCTTGGGGTTCGTTGACTGTGTTCAGGGAGGGCATGTGCCTGACAGCATTGAAAGGTTCCCACATCTGTCAGCATTGCTTTGTAACTGTTTAAAAGATCTCTCCAAACATGGAATACAATGTTGTGTGATTGGTTTCTTGGTTATAACTAAATGTGGTTTTCCTTCAATTAAATAAATACCACAGCTGAAATAAATATACAAATTTTAGTCTTTGTATTTCTGATTCGGCAGAACGCGTGGCTGCTTCAACACCATTTATTTTTAAATTTAGCTGAGCAAAATTCAGTCAGCAATTTTTAAATCTCTTGAAAAGTGAAAGGGGCTAACAACCTCTGTGAATGACCAATCTTGCAATTAATCATAAACACTCCCAGCAATTACCTCTCAAATATTACCTGAAACAAGTTCAAAGGGGCAATATTAACCCTTACTGCTGTTGAAATCCAGGTGCCAGGTGGTCAACAAAAATTGCCTAGGTTATTTACCTGCCCTGGTGTCACTGGGAGCTGACCTGCCACTATTCTAATATGCTCCATTGAGCAGATGGCAAGAATACCCCCCCAAAGCCAGTGAGGCCCTCTTTAGAATATGCACATCAGATCTCCATGACATAATTGGGACCCAACAACAATATTTACTAAGGGGCCTCAGTGGGCAGCAACAGGAAGTTTCCCACCAGGTCAACCCAATGAGGAAATGGACTGGGGTAAATAAAGGCCCAAAAGGCAAGTTGCTTTTTTTTGTTACTTTCCTTGTGGGGCCAGGAGAATTCACCCCTATTCCTGTCGTAGGGACCTTGCAGGACAGACCAGCAGCTGATCCTGCCATTTACCTTGTCTTGGCGCGTGGCATCAGGTCCATGTGAATCTAAGCCACTTTCTACTGACTTCCTGTCTCTGGAACAGGAGGGAATTGGGCCAGCAGCATTTAAGTAAGCGCCATGAGTTAAACTAGCCTGTATCTCTCTTTTGCCGCAGTGGAGGAGTTTGGAATTGACACCAAGGCCCCAATATTTACTAAGGTGAGTGTTCAGAGTTGGTGGGGGGTGAGGGGGGGGGGGGTGGAAACGCAGGTGTGTTGGAGTTATTGACAGAAAATCTGAAAGTACCGGTTTTCCTAAATGACCTGCGGTTTTAACTTAATATTTTTCTCCAGGTTTCTTGCCTAACAACTAGCCTGATTGGGCTTGTCTTTTGGGCAGGAAAGCCTGCGGCACAAGGCCACAGCCATGGGGCAGATAGATCTAGTGGAAGTGGTGGAGCAGAGATATTAGAAGGAAAGCAAAGAGATTGGGTGAATGAAGAGATTGGGGCAGCAGAGAGATGGACTGGGATGGGGATGGGAGTGGAGAGATCGCAATGGGTACCTTGTTGGGCCTGGAGGAAACACTCTGTAAAGGCACTTACATTAGGGATCCAATCCTCCTTGCTTCCTTTTACCATTAAGGTTTATTGAGGCCAGGAAAACCCAGCTACCATGGGTTAAAAATAGAAATCATGTTAAAATAGATGAACGCAGCCTCCTTATAATGTTTTACTATCTGACCTGCCTTCTGAGGGCAGATGAGTCACCCATCCCTTAACCTGCCTCAGTTGAAACCAGATGCGGCTGGATTGGGGTTGAGTTTGAAATTTTTAACATTTTAACCTCCCACCCAATCCAAACAAACTTGTTTTTAGAGGTTACCTCACCCACCGGAACTGGCCTGTTATTAAAGTTGGACACTATTATTTCTAATTAAAAAAGAACTGATAACAAAATGGTTAACTTTGTTATGGGGTAAAAATACAAAGAAAACTTGCATGGCTTCTGGAATTTTTCACTCAACTGTAAATCATTTGTGGTTCTCTTCCACCACCTCTGCAGCTGTATAAACAAATCATGTGCAAACAGGAATTCCTTTATAGGACTACAACTCTCCCTCTGTCTCTCTGTCACAAATTGGGCTGGATTTTAACAGCCCACTGCCGATCTCGGTGGTGAGTTCAATGCGGGCCGCACGCCAAAGAGCCGCTATGCTCTCCCATCTGGCGACTCATTTAAATAGCCGGGGCAGACCTCCCTCTGCCCCCCAATCACATGGAGGGGCAGGCTGTCTATCCCCAGCAATGGTATTAGCTGCCTGTGCGCAGGCACTGGCGCCGTTTTTAAAGGACAGCCAGCCCTGCTGGTCAATTTGAATTTTTTAAGCAGTATTCCCCCCCCAAAAAATTTGTGCAATAAATTTCTAACATGCCTTTCCCACCCCCCAATACCAATTACATTAACTATTTGCCCTTTCCCCCCCAAAACACTTAATATTAAATCTGATCTTCCCCCCCACCCCCAAGACTGCACAAAGTTTAAAGTTCAACCCTTCCCACCATCCCCTAGATCCATTGTGTTTATTTGACCCCCCCACCCTCCCCACCACCACACTGAAAATCTTAACTCCTCCCCCCTCCCCAACAATGTCACGCCAGCTTTCCCCAGACAGGGAATTGAAGGCGCAGGAGTGCCGGCTGTCACACCAAAGATCACGGCGGGCCCGAAAGATTTAAGGTAAGTTGATTTAAATTTATGCACGTCAGTAATTTAAATACTTAAATCCAGGTCCCCTTGCCCAGCGGCGGGGGAGCCGCCATGGAGCCTCACTGCCAGGAGAATTGTGCCGGGCCATCCCGGCGTCGGCCTCCATGGCAGGCCTTTGTTGGAACAAAGGCTTTTTATTTATTTATTTATATTACATAAAAGTTCACTTGAAAATCTATTCCATTATCAAGTTTCTATACTGCAAATCATTTTCAAAAGCACAAATTGAAATATTATTATACACATACCAGAAGTAATTTTAACCTAATCTGCCCAGTGCAGAACGGACAGGATTCGGTCAAGTACCTGTTTTACACAGATTTAGAATTATTAGAACATTAGAACATTACAGCGCAGTACAGGCCCTTCGGCCCTCGATGTTGCGCCGACCTGTGAAACCATCTGACCTACACTATTCCATTTTCATCCATATGTCTATCCAATGACCACTTAAATGCCCTTAAAGTTGGCGAGTCTACTACTGCTGCAGGAAGGGCGTTCCACGCCCCTACTACTCTCTGAGTAAAGAAACTACCTCTGACATCTGTCCTATATCTATCACCCCTCAACTTAAAGCTATGTCCCCTCGTGTTTGCCATCACCATCCAAGGAAAAAGACTCTCACTATCCACCCGATCTAACCCTCTGATTATCTTATATGTCTCTATTAAGTCACCTCTCCTCCTCCTTCTCTCCAACGAAAACAACCTCAAGTCCCTCAGCCTTTCCTCGTAAGACCTTCCCTCCATACCAGGCAACATCCTAGTAAATCTCCTCTGCACCCTTTCCATAGCTTCCACATCCTTCCTATAATGTGGTGACCAGAACTGCACGCAATACTCCAGGTGCGGTCTCACCAGAGTTTTGTACAGCTGCAGCATGACCTCGTGGCTCCGAAACTCGATCCCCCTACTAATAAAAGCTAACACACCATATGCCTTCTTAACAGCCCTATTAACCTGGGTAGCAACCTTCAGGGATTTATGCACCTGGACACCAAGATCTCTCTGTTCATCTACACTACCAAGAATCTTCCCATTAGCCCAGTACTCTGCATTCCTGTTACTCCTTCCAAAGTGAATCACCTCGCACTTTTCCGCATTAAACTCCATTTGCCATCTCTCAGCCCAGCTCTGCAGCCTATCTATGTCCCTCTGTACCCTACAACATCCTTCGGCACTATCCACAACTCCACCGACCTTAGTGTCATCCACAAATTTACTAACCCACCCTTCTACACCCTCTTCCAGGTCATTTATAAAAATAACAAACAGCAGTGGCCCCAAAACAGATCCTTGCGGTACACCACTAGTAACTAAACTCCAGGATGAACATTTGCCATCAACCACCACCCTCTGTCTTCTTTCAGCTAGCCAATTTCTGATCCAAAGCTCTAAATCACCTTCAACCCCATACTTCCGTATTTTCTGCAATAGCCTACCATGGGGAACCTTATCAAACGCCTTACTGAAATCCATATACACCACATCCACTGCTTTACCCTCATCCACCTGTTTGGTCACCTTCTCGAAAAACTCAATAAGGTTTGTGAGGCACGACCTACCCGTCACAAAACCGTGCTGACTATCACTAATGAACTTATTCTTTTCAAGATGATTATAAATCCTGTCTCTTATAACCTTTTCCAACATTTTACCCACAACCGAAGTAAGGCTCACAGGTCTATAATTACCAGGGCTGTCTCTACTCCCCTTCTTGAACAAGGGGTCAACATTTGCTATCATCCAGTCTTTCGGCACTATTCCTGTCGACAATGACGACATAAAGATCAAGAACAAAGGCTCTGCAATCTCCTCCCTAGCTTCCCAGAGAATCCTAGGATATATCCCATCTGGCCCAGGGGACTTATCTATTTTCACTCTTTCCAAAATTGATAACACCTCCTCCTTGTGAACCTCAATCCCATCTAGCCTAATAGCCTGAATCTCAGTATTCTCCTCGACAACATTTTCTTTCTCTACTGTAAATACTGACGCAAAATATTCATTTAACACTTCCCCTACCTCCTCTGATTCCACACACAACTTCCCACTACTATCCTTGATTGGCCCTAATCTAACTCTAGTCATTCTTTTATTCCTGATATACCTATAGAAAGCCTTAGGGTTTTCCCTGATCCTATCCGCCAATGACTTCTCGTGTCCTCTCCTTGCTCTTCTTAGCTCTCCCTTTAGATCCTTCCTGGCTAGCTTGTAACTCTCAAGCGCCCTAACTGAGCCTTCACGTCTCATCCTAACATAAGCCTTCTTCTTCCTCTTGACAAGCGCTTCAACTTCTTTAGTAAACCACGGCTCCCTCGCTCGACAACTTCCTCCCTGCCTCACAGGTACATACTTATCAAGGACACACAGTAGCTGCTCCTTGAATAAGCTCCACATTTCGATTGTTCCCATCCCCTGCAGTTTCCTTCCCCATCCTACGCATCCTAAATCTTGCCTAATCGCATCATAATTTCCTTTCCCCCAGCTATAATTTTTGCCCTGCGGTATATACCTGTCCCTGCCCATCGCTAAGGTAAACCTAACCGAATTGTGATCACTATCACCAAAGTGCTCACCTACATCTAAATCTAACACCTGGCCGGGTTCATTACCCAGTACCAAATCCAATGTGGCATCGCCCCTGGTTGGCCTGTCTACATACTGTGTAAGAAAACCCTCCTGCATACACTGGACAAAAACTGACCCATCTAAAGTACTCGAACTATAGTATTTCCAGTCAATATTTGGAAAGTTAAAGTCCCCCATAACAACTACCCTGTTACTCTCGCCCCTGTCGAGAATCATCTTCGCTATCCTTTCCTCTACATCTCTGGAACTATTTGGAGGTCTATAAAAGACTACCAACAGGGTGACCTCACTTCTCCTGTTTCTAACCTCGGCCCATACTACCTCAGCAGACGAGTCCTCAAACGTCCTTTCTGTCGCTGTAATACTCTCCTTGATTAACAATGCCACACCCCCCCCCCCCCCTCTTTTACCATCTTCTCTGTTCTTACTGAAACATCTAAATCCCGGAACCTGCAACATCCATTCCTGCCCCTGCTCTACCCATGTCTCCGAAATGGCCACTACATCGAGATCCCAGGTACCAACCCATGCTGCAAGCTCACCCACCTTATTCCGGATGCTCCTGGCGTTGAAGTAGACACACTTTAAACCAGGTTCTTGCTTGCCAGTGCCCTCTTGCGTCCTTGTAACCTTATCCCTGACCTCACTACTCTCAACATCCTGTACACTGGCACTACATTTTAGGTTCCCATTCCCCTGCTGAATTAGTTTAAACCCCCCCGAAGAGCACTAGCAAATCTCCCCCCCAGGATATTGGTAGCCCTCTGGTTCATGTGAAGACCATCCTGTTTGTAGAGGTCCCACCTACCCCAGAAAGAGCCCCAATTATCCAGGAAACCAAAACCCTCCCTCCTGCACCATCCCTGCAGCCACGTGTTCAACTCCTCTCTCTCCCTATTCCTCGCTTCGCTATCACGTGGCACGGGCAACAACCCAGAGATAACAACTCTGTTTGTTCTCGCTCTAAGCTTCCACCCTAGCTCCCTGAATTTCTGTCTTAAATCCCCATCTCTCTTCCTACCTATGTCGTTGGTGCCTATGTGGACCACGACTTGGGGCTGCTCCCCCTCCCCCTTAAGGATCCCAAAAACACAGATGAACAACCAATTCTGCCAGCTTTCTACAGGGTAGGTTAGGTTAAATTTACCCTCATAATTTGCATTTCCATTGCAAAGAGTAATCGATTGAATGGTTAGAATTCAGACATAAAAGATAGAAAAGGTGTGTAGGATCGTCATGTTTGAAGTTTCTGCCTGTTAGCTTCTCTTTCTGTCTCACATAGATAGCCTCACTTTTTATTTTAAAAAACTCAATACAAACTTTATCTGAAGAAACCTTTTAAAACTTGACCAAGTTTATGTAACCTGTGCTCAATTTAAACCATTAAGCCCTGGTATCATTCTGGTGAATCTGCATTGTACCCCTAACAGGGCCAATATATCTTTCCTGAGGTCTTTTGTCCAAAACTGAACATAGAATTACAGATGGGGACTAACCAAGGCTCTGTACAACTGAAGCATAAATTCCAATCCCCTTAAGCTACAGGTCAACGTTCCATTTGCCATTTTTGATTACTTTTTGTACAGGGTCACTCGCTTTTAGTGATTTGTATACATGAAAACTAAATCCCATTACTCCTCCATAGCTCCTACTCTCCCCCTTATGAAAGCATTCCAACTTGTCTTTCTTGGATCCAAAGTGGATGAGCTCACACTTTCCCACATTGAACTTCATCGGCGACACTTTTGCCTATTTGCTTAGATTGTCTATGTCCCTTTGTGACTTACTGCTCCTAACCACACAACTTATTGTGCCTCCTAACTTAGTGTCATGTGCAAACTTATATTTTTTTTATTCATTCATGGGATGTGAGCATCGCTGGCTAGGCCAACATTTATTGCCCATCCCTAATTGCCCTTTAGAAGGTCGTGGTGAGCTGCCTTATATGGACAACTTTCTATTCCTTCATCCAAGTTAATAATATTTATGGAAAAACTCTGTGGCTCCATTATCCCTTCCTGGGGAACACCACTTGTCAGAATATCTTCTTTATCCCTATTCTTGGTCTCCTGCCTTCTAATCAATTACCAATCCATATTGCAAGGTTACTTCCAATTCTGTACCTTTTCATTTTTGATAATAATGCCTTGTGCAAAATTTTATCAAATGCCTTCTGGAGGTCCAAATAGACAACATCCATAGAAACTGATCTATCACTGCAATGACTTTCTCAAATCCATTCAAATAGATTAGCCAGACAATATCTACCTATCATTCTATCTGTCTGTCTCCCTCTGTGTTCTTTCCCTCTGCCCAGTCACACACAGGAATTATGAAAGTTGGGATGTCCCTGCATGCGGTGAAGAGTTAACTCAACAGCACGTGTGTGATGTCACTGACAGGTTTCACCACCTGGAAACCAGCCTGATTGAAAGGTTTGGCTTCCATTCTGGCAGGAACACTGGAGAAGAGGGCACCGGACCAGGTAGGTCCAAGCCCCAGCAGGGAGGGTGGGGGTGTTGTCCAATATTTTACCCTGGGGCTGAGGGAAGGGGCCAATCCCTGACCCCGGGAGAAGGGATCCATTCCTCTGGTGGGGGTGTCCAATTCTGGTAGGGTGATCCAATCCTGATGTATTGGAACTGGGTGGGAGGGTCAGAGGCCTCAGGAGGGGGTTGGGGGAAGATCAGAGGCCTTGGGAGGGAGGTTGAAAGTCTTGAGCAGGGGGATGGTTGGAAGGATTGGGGGTGTGTCTGATTTTGGGAAGTTGGCGAGGCAGGTATTCTGAATCCAGCAGGTAAATGGATAGGCACTGATCCAGCCATACTCACCACCTGAGTCAGGGATTGGAACTCCCCATGGGTTTGGCCCCACCCCCAACCCCAGTTGGGGCTTGGACTTAACTGTTCCTGAATCCTCTTCTTCCACATTCTCCACCTGACTGGAAACCTAGCCAACCAGAATTAAATTAGAAATGGTGGATAAATATGAGACATGAATAATATTTAAATTGCCAAACCACCTCCTAGGAGCAAACTGGTTACCCTCCCCAACATTCCCTCTAAGTTGCATGGGTGTTTGGCCTCATAGCAGTCCAGAACTTACCACCCAGGGGCCAAACAGGCTGCACACAAGAATTGGTCACTTTCAGATGTGCGCATGTGTGGCCGCACGTCAATCTTAAAGGGACAGGAGAGTGCAACAAACGGGCACATCAAAGGAAAATTAAGAGGGAACATTGCCCGCTCCCATCCCACCTCTGTTAAAAATGGAAGTGGGTGGGTTGGAGGCAGTTGATGATCAGGATACAGATTTTTAATACTTCAACCACCAACCTGACCCAAACCCGCCCCTTAAAATTCCTCCCATGTTTTTCTGTTTCCAGCTCCTCTTTCTTTCCTTCTCCTACTGACTTTGTCTTTTTCTATCTTGATCTCCTTCTGTAATGTTTATTATTACATTCAGTTGATAGCAAACTAGCAACTTCAGATCTTATTTTTGCTCAGCTATTTTAAACTAACAACATTCAATGCTCAATCATACACATGCTTCCAAGTGAGAGGGAAGAGACAGGAGTAACTTGTGCTTGACTTTGGATACGGAGTTACACCAATATCAATACATCGCTCTTCTCAAAATAAAATAAAAGGTTATTTCTGTGTTCCTTGTACGAGTACACCCAAGTCTCTCTGAACATCAATATTTAGAAGTTTCACAACTTTTAAGAAATATTCAGCTTTCTATTCTTACTATCAAAGTGAATAATCTCACACCTCTGCACATTATTGTCCAACTGTCGCCTTGTTGCTCACTCACTTAACCTGTCTATACCTTTTTGCAGTCTATACTTTGTGCCCTCCTACAGCTTACATTCCCACCTAGAATTGTATCATCAGCAAAGTTGGACAGATTACTCTCGATCTCTTCATCCAAGTCGTTAATATAGGTTGTAAACAGCTGAGGCCCCATCACTGATCCTTGTGGAACACCACTAGTTATAGTCTGACAACTTGAAAATGCTCCATTTATCCCTACTCTCTGCTTCCTATTCGCTAATCAATTCTCCATCCATGCTAATAAATTACCCCCAAATCCATGATCCCTTATCTTACATATTGACCTTTTGTGTGGCACCCTACTGAATACCTTTTGGAAATACAAATATGCTACATCTACTAGCTACCCTTTGTTTACCCTTTCAGTTACATCCTCAAAAAACTCTAATAAATTTGTCAAACATGATTTCCCTTTCATAAAACCATGTTGACTCTGTCTGATCGTACGATGATTTTCTAAGACTTCTTTAATAATAGATGCCACCGTTTTCTCACAAACTGATGTTGGGCTAACTGGTCTGTAGATCCCTGTTTTCTCTCTCCCTCCTTTCTTGAATAGCAATATTGCAATTGCTAACTTTCAATCTGCTGGGAAAGTTCTAGAGTCTAGGGAACTTTGGAAAATCATAACCAGTACATCCACTATCTCTGGAGCTACCTTTTTTTCTTTTATTCATTCTTGGGATGTGAGCATCGCTGGCAAGGCCAGCATATATAGCCCATCCCTAAATATCCTTGGGAAGATGGTGGTGAGCCACCTTCGTGAACTGCTACAGTCCATGTGGTACAGCACTGTTAGGGAGGGAGTTCCAGGATTTTGACCCAGAGATGATGAAGGAATGGCAATATACTTCCAAGTCAGGATGGTGTGTGACTTGGAGGGGAACTTGCAGGTGTTGGTGTTCCCATGCGTCTGCTGCCCTTGGTCTCCTAGGTGGTACAGGCTGTGGGTTTGGAAGGTGCTGTTGAAGGAGACTTGGCGAGTTGCTGCAGTGCATAGAAACATAGAAAATAGGAGCAGGAGTAGGCCATTCGACCCTTCGAGCCTGCTCCACCATTCATTATGATCATGGCTGATCATCCAACTCAGTAACCTGTTCCCGATTTTTCCCCATACTCTTTGATCCCTTTAGACCCAAGAGCGAGATCTAACTCCTTCTTGAAAACATACAATGCTTTGGCCTCAACTGCTTTCCGTGGTCGTGAATTCCACAGGTTCACCACTCTCCGAGTGAAGAAATTTCTCCTCATCTCAAACCTGAAAGGTTTACCCCGTATCCTTAGACTACGACCCCCAGTTCTGGACTCCCCCACCATCGGGAACATCCTTCCTGCATCTACCCTGTCAAGTCCTGTTAGAATTTTATAGGTTTCTATGAGATCCCCCCTCACTCTTCTGAATTCCAGCGAATATAATCCTAACCGACTCAATCTCTCCTCATACGTCAGTCCCGCCATACCAGGAATCAGTCTGGTAAACCTTCGCTACACTCCCTCTATAGCAAGAACATCCTTCCTCAGATAAGGAGACCAAAACTGCACACAATATTCCAGGTGTGGTCTCACCAAGGCCTTGTATAATTGCAGCAAGACAACCCTGCTCTTGTACTCGAATCCTCTCGTTATGAAGGTCAACATACCATTTGCCTTTTTTACCGCCTGTTGGACCTACATGCTTACCTTCAGCAACTGGTGTACGAGAGCACCCAGGTCTCGCTGCACTTTATAGCCGTTCAGATAATAATCTGCCTTCCTGTTTTTGCTACCACATGATACTGCTTCTGCTATACATTAGCCCACTCACTCAACTTGTCCAAATCACCCTGAAGCCTCTCTGCATCCTCCTCACAACTCACCCTCCCACCCAGTTTTGTGTCATCTGCAAATTTGGAAATATTACATTTAGTTCCCTCATCTAAATCATTAATACATGTTGTGAATAGCTGGGGTCCTAGCACCAATCCTTGCGGTACCCCACTAGTCACTGCCTGCCATTTGGAAAAAGACCCATTTATCCCTACTCTTTATTTCCTGTCCGCAACCAATTTTCTATCCATCGCAATGCACTACTCACAATCCCATGTGCTTTAATTTTACAGGCTAATCTCTAAGTGGGACTTTGTCGAAAGCCTTCTGAAAGTCGAAATAAACCACATCCACTGGCTCCCCCTCATCAACTCTACTAGTTACGTCCTCGAAGAATTCTAGTAGATTTGTCAAGCATGATTTCCCTTTTGTAAATCCATGCTGACTCTACCCAATTCTACCACTGTTCTCTAAGTGCTCTGCTATAAAATCTTTGATAATGGACTCTAGAATTTTCTCCACTACCGACATCAGGCTGACTGGTCTATAATTCCCTGCTTTCTCTCTACCTCCCTTTTTAAATAGTGGGGTTACATTAGCTACCCTCCAATCTGTCGGAACTGTTCCAGAGTCTATAGAATCTTGGAAGATGACCACTAATGCCTCCACTATTTCTAGGGCCATTTCCTTAAGTACTCTGGGATGCATACCATCAGGCCCTGGGGATTTATCGGCCTTCAATCCCATCAATTTCCCCAACACCATTTCTCTACTAATACTGATTTCCTTCAGTTCCTCCCTCTCACTAAGCCCTGTGTTCCCCAACATTTCTGGTATGATATTTGTGTCCTCCTTTGTGAAGACAGAACCAAAGTATGCATTTAATTGATCAGATATTTCTTTGTTCCCCATAATAAATTCCCCTGTTTCTGACTGTAAGGGACCTACATTTGTGTTCACCAATCTTTTTCTCTTCACATACCTATAGAAACTTTTACAGTTAGTTTTTATGTTCCCCGCAAGCTTACTCTCGTACTCTATTTCCCCTTCTTAATTAATCCTTTGATCCTCCTTTGCTGAATTCTAAACTGCTCCCAATCCTCAGGTCTGTTGTTTTTTCTGGCAGATTTATATACCTCTTCCTTGGATCTAATGCTATCTCTAATTTTCCTTGTAAGCCATGGTTTGGCTACCTTTCCCATTTTATTTTTGCGCCAGATAGGGATAAACAATTGTTGCAATTCATACATGTACTCTTTAAATGTTTTCCATTGCCTATCCACCGTCATCCCTTTAAGTAACATCCCAATCCATCATAGCCAACTCGCGCCTCATACCTTCGTAGTTTCCTTTACTAAGATTCAGGACACTAGTCTCAGAATCAACTACGTCACTCTCCATCTTGATGAAGAATTCTATCATATTATGGTCGCTCATCCCCAACGGGTCTCACACCACTAGATTGTCAATTATTCCTCTCTCATTACACAATACACATCTTATTGATGGTGCACTCTGCTGCCCCTGTGTGCCAGTGGCGGAGGGAGTGAATGTTTAAGGTGGTGGATGGGATGCCAATCAAGCGGGCTGCTTTGACTTGGATGGTGTTGAGCTTCTTAAGTGTTGTTGAAGATGCACTCATCCAGGCAAGTGGAGAGCATTCCATCACACTCTTAAATTGTTGCTTGTAAATGGTGGACAGGCTTTGGGGATTCAAGAGGCGAGTTACTTGCTGCAGAATTCCCAGCCTCTGACCTGCTCTTGTAGCCACACTTAATTTATATGGCTGGTCCAATTAAGTTTCTGTTCAATGGTAATCTCCCGGATATTGATGGTAGAGGATTCAGTGATGGTAATGCTGTTGAATGTCAAGGGGTGATGGTTAGATTCTCTCTTGTTGGAGATGGTCATTGCCTGGCACTTGTGTGACGCACATGTTACTTGTCACTTATCAACCCCAGCCTGAATGCTGTCCAGGTCTTGCTGCATGTGGGCATAAGAACATAAGAACTAGGAGCAGGAGTAGGCAATTCCGCCCCTCGAGCCTGCTCCGCCATTCAATATGATCATGGCGGATCTCATCTCGGCCTAAACTGCACTTTCCTTCCCGTTCTCCATAACCCTTCAACCCATTTCTAATTAAAAATCTGTCTATCTCCTCCTTAAATTTACCCAATGTCCTGGCATCCACCGCACTCTGGGGTAGTGAATTCCACAGATTCACGACCCTTTGAGGGAAGTAATTTCTCCTCATCTCTGTTTTAAATCTGCTACCCCTTGTCCTTAAACTATGACCTCTCGTTCTAGATTGCCCCACAAGAGGAAACATCCTCTCGATGTCTACCTCAATTAGATCTCCACTCATTCTTCTAAACTCCAGACAGTAAAGGCCTAAACTGCTCAATCTCTCTTCATAAGACAAGCCCCTTATCTCTGGAATCAATTTCCTGAACCTCCTCTGAACTGCCTCCAATGCAACTACATCTTTTCTCAAGTAAGGGGACCAAAACTGTACGCAATACTCCAGGTGCGGTCTCACTAATGCCTTGTACAGTTGCAGCAACACTTCCCTACTGTTATACTCTATTCCTTTAGCAATAAATGCCAAAATTCCATTTGCCTTCCTGATTATCTGCTGTACCTGCATACTAACTATCTGCGATTCATGCACGAGGACACCCAGATCCCTCTGCACCGAAGCATTCTGAAGTTTCTCTCATTTAGATAATAACTTGCCTTTCTATTCTTCCGACCAAAATGGATGACCTCACACTTATCCACGTTAAACTCCATCTGCCAAATTTTGGTCTATTTATCTAATCTATCCATATCCATTTGTAGATTTCTTATTTCTTTATTGCAACTTACTGTCCCACCTATTTTAGTGTCATCTGCAAATTTGGCTATAGTGCCTTCTATCCCTGTATCCAAGTCATTTATATAGATTGTAAATAGTTGGGGCCTGAGGACCACTCGTTTCATCTTGCCAACCAAAAAAAATTGTGTATTAAACTTTTGTGCGGCACCTTATCAAATGCCTTCTGGAAGTTCAGATAAGCTACATCTACAGAATCCCCATTATCCACTTTGCTTGTCACAGCTTCGAAGAACTCTAGCAAATTAGTCAAACACGATTTACCCTTCATAAAACCATGCTGACTCTGATGGATTGTGTTTTGACTTTCTAAATGTCCTGTTATTACTTCCTTAATAATGGATTCTAACAATTTCTCAACGACACATATTAAACTAACTGGTCTGTAGTTTCCTACTTTATGCCTCCCTCTCTTTTTGAATAAGGGCGTTACATTAGCTTTTTTCCAATCTACCGAAACCTTTCCCGTATCCAGAGAATTTTGGAATATTATAACCAATGGATCCACTGCCACTTCCTTTAAGACCCTAGGATGTAGGCCATCAGGCCCTGGGGACTTGTCTGCCTTCAACCCCAATAGTTTGCTCAGTGCTTTTTTCCCTAGTGATGATGATTGTTCTAGGTTCCTCCCTTTCTATAACCTTTGCATTACCTGATACTATTGGGATGGTACTAGTGTCCTCCACCGTGAAAACTGAAGCAAAATACTGATTTAGTGTCTCTGCCATTTCTGTGTTCCCTTCTATTAACTCCCCAGTCTCATCCTCCAAAGGACCAACATTCACTTTAGCTACTCTCTTCCCTTTTATATACTTATAGAAGCTTTTGCTATCCGTTTTTATATTTTGCGCTAGTTATCTTTCATAATTTCCCTTTGCTCTTTTTATTACTTTTTTAGTAATCGTCTGTTGATCTTTAAAACTTTCCCAATCTTCTAGCCTGCCACTGGCCTTTGCAATACCATGCCTTAGTTTTTGTCTTTATATTATCCTTAACTTCCTTGCTTAGTCATGGATGTTTTTTTCCCCTCTTAGAATCTTTCTTCTTCTCTGGAATATATTTTAGTTGGGATAAATTGAATATCTCCTTAAACATCTGCCATTGCTCGTCAACTGTCCTACCTTGTAGTTTTCCTGCCCAGTCCACTAGGGCAAAATCTGTCCTCAAGCATATATAATTACCTTTGTTTAACTCCAGAACGCTTGTGTGGGACTCCAGCTTCTCGCCCTCAAACTGAATTTGAAATTCTAGCATGCTATGATCACTTTTCCCTGGAGGGTCCTTAACAATGAGATCATTTATTAATCCCACCTCATTACACAACACCAAATCTAGAATAGCCTGCTCCCTGGTTGGTTCCACAACATATTGATCCAAAAACAATCTCTAATACATTCAATGAACTCTCCCTTGAGGCTACTCTTGCCAATTTGACTAATCCAGTCTATATGCATATTAAAATCACCCATGATTATTGCTGTACCTTTCTTACAAACCCCCAGTATTTCCTGGTTTATACTGTGCCCCACTGCAGAACTACTGTTTGGGGACCTATAAATTACTCCCACCAGGGTCTTCTTTCCCTTGCTATTTCTTATTTCTACCCAGATTGATTCTACGCCTTGATCGCCTATATCGTTTCTCACTACAGCACTGATCTCTTCATTAACAAAGCTACACCTCCTCCTTTTCCTTCCTGTCTATCCTTCCGAAATACTGAGTACCCTTGGATATTCAATTCCCAAACCTGGTTTCCCTGCAACCACGTCTCAGTAATCGTCACTAAATCATACCCATTCATCTCTATTTTGGCTGTTAACTCATTTATTTTATTCCGAATGCTTCGTGCATTCAGATACAAAGCCTTTAAGTTTGTTCTGTTATTAAATTTCCCTACTCTTGTACGATTGCTTGGTGCAATATGATGTTCACTTGTTCTGTCCCTTCCTTTTATTTTCTGGTAACAATCAGTCTCACCACTAACCTGCACTCCTACCTTCTCCTTTAACTTCATGTTTTTCCATGCAACTGAACCCTCCCCCCCACTATTTAGTTTAAGGCCCTATCTACAGCCCTAATTATGCAATTCGCCAGGACTCTGGTCCCAGCATGATTCAGGTGGAGCCCGTCCCATCGGAACAACTCCCTCCTTCCCCAGTACTGGTGCCAATGTTCCACGAATTCGAACCCATTTCTCCGACACCAATCTTTGAGCCATACATTTACCTCTTTAATCTTATTGACCCTTTGCCAATTTGCTCGTGGCTCAGGTAGTAATCTGGAGATTATTACATTTTTGGACTGGACTGCTTCAGTATCTGAGGAGTTAGAATCCTAGGATGGAGGCCATCAGGTCCTGGGGAATTGTTGGCTTTTAGTCCCTTAAGTTTCTCCAATACATTTTCCCTGCTAATTTTAATTATTTTAAGTTCCTAACTTTTATTAGCCTTTAGGCTACCCTTTATTTCTGTAATTTGTGTCCTACTGTGAAGATAGACACAAAATACTTGTTCAATGTCTCTGCCATTTCTTCATTCCCCATGATAATTTCTCCTTTCTCTACCTCTAAGGGACCAATGTTTACTTTCCTACTCTGCTCCTTTTTTTTTAGATTTAGATATACAGCACTGAAACAGGCCTTTCGGCCCACTGAGTCTGTGCCGACCATTAACCACCCATTTATACTAATCCTACACTAATCCCATATTCCTACCACATCCTCACCTGTCCCTATATTCCCCTACCACCGACCTATACTAGGGGCAATTTATAATGACCAATTTACCTATTAACCTGCAAGTCTTTTTATATACTTATAAAAGCTCTTACAATCTGTCTTTATATTCCCAGCTACTTTACTGTCATATTGTATTTTTTCCCTTTTTATCAACTTTTTGGTTGCCCTTGCTGGTTTCTAAAACTCTCCCAATTCTCAGGCTTACTACTGTTCTTTGCAACATTATAACATTGGGGTGGCACAGTGGCGCAGTGGTTAGCACCACAGCTCCAGCTATTCCAGAGACCCGGGTTCGATTCTGGGTACTGCCTGTGCAGAGTTTGCAAGTTCTCCCTGTGACTGTGTGGATTTTTGCTGGGTGCTCCGGTTTCCTCCCACAGCCAAAGACTTGCAGGTGATAGGTAAATTGGCCATTGCAAATTGCCCCTAGTGTAGGTAGGTGGTGGGGAATATGGGATTACTGTAGGGTTGGTATAAATGGGTGGTTGTTGGTCGGCACAGACTCGGTTGGCCGAAGGGCCTGTTTCAGTGCTGTGTCTCTAAAAATAAAAAAAGCCTCTTCTGTTAATCTAATATTATCCTTAAGTTCCCGAGTAATACATGGATGGAGCTTTGTCACTGAGTTTTTGTTTTTTAATGGGTGGAATATTTTGAATTGTTTCTTTAAATGTTTCCCACTGTTTATTTACCGCTATACCTTTTAATCTGTTTACTCAATCAACCACAGCCAGCTGTCCCCTCATACATTTTATATGGCTTTGTTTAAGTTTATGATTCTTGTTTTGGATTCAAATATGCCACTCTCAAACTGAATATGGAATTCAATTGTATTATGATCACTTTTTCCCAGAGGAACTTTCACTATGAGATTACTAATTAAAGCTGTCTCATTGCACAATACTAGATCTAAAATAGCTTTACTGCTCATGGTACATGTTGTACCAGAAAACTGTCTCAAATGCATTCTACAAATTCATCTTCCAGACTACCTTTGCCAATTTGATTTGTCTACAGGAAGATTAAAGTCCCCCACGATTATTACATTGCCTTTGTTAAAAGTTCCAATTATTTCTTGCTTAATGCTCTGTCCAATGATATAACTACTGTCAGGGGGCCTAGAAATTATCCTTGCCAGCATCTTCTCACCCTTATTATTCTTAATGTCCACCCATCCTGATTCTACTTCCTGATATTCTGAGCCAGGATCCTTTCTTACTACTGTCCTTACATCATCCTTACGATCAGGGCTGCTCCTCCTTTTCCACTCTGCCTGTCTTTTCAAAATGTTTTGTATCCTGGAATATTTATTTCCCAAATTTGGTCACCTGCAACCATGTTTCTGCAATCACAATTAAATGTAAACCATTTATCTCTATTTATGTTGCT
Source organism: Heterodontus francisci (assembly GCF_036365525.1). Lineage (NCBI taxonomy): Eukaryota > Metazoa > Chordata > Chondrichthyes > Heterodontiformes > Heterodontidae > Heterodontus > Heterodontus francisci. Next base: position 127,937,392 of record NC_090375.1, on the reverse strand, counting down.
AGTTCATATATCTTATTACAAATGCTTCACACATTCAGCAACTTCAAAGCGCCCGCGGGAGATGGCTCGGAGAGCATCTGCAGCGCACTGTCGGCAATGCTGCATGCCTTTATTTAAACCACTGCAAAAAAAAAAAACCCTTAGCAAATGTAATCACCTCTAAGTCTGCCAAATGATGCTTCACCTCCCGAAGGACGTGGATGAGCTTTCCGGACGTCGAAGGTGGGCACTGAGGAAATGGCTTATTACCTGCACCAGATTCCACCCCCCCCTCCCCCCCCCTTTACCCCCCTTCCACCCCCCCCCACCCCCGTCCCCTTCCCTGCTCCACCCTCTCAGCTCACCCCCTCACAACCCCGTCCCAGCCCGCCACCCCCTCGCACCATCTTCACCCCGCACCCCCTTCCCCTGCACCCCCCCCCACCCCCTCCCTCTACCCCTCCCCCTTGCATCCCCTCCTCCCACCGGCACCATCCTACACCTGTGTAGGGGCCCCAACAACCCCACTGCCTTGTGGGCGTCTCGGGAGAGACCAAGGCTAAGGGAGTAAACCCTAACAGAAAATCCGGAGCGGAACCCCGTAGGCGGTCATGTGTCACCTTTGGCATGTTTCCGGCAGTTCCTGCAGCCATACTGGTGCCAAACGTCATGTCCTGCACACCTTTGGACCCCACCAGAAAGGCCGAGAGGGGGGTTTTGATGACTGGGCAACTCTCAACCTCCATAAATTTGCCCAGGCATGCGCCATGGAGAGGTCACTCCATAGTTGCCTCACAGCGACTGAAACAACACGGAAGGCAGCAGTTACGGGTTGTAAGTCCAGATAAATTGGCGTAGAAACTGGGCGCCACGGGTTGCCTTTGTCGGTGGGAGAGGTCATTGCACCTCACTGGACAGCTACCGCCCGCCTCAAACCGGGCAGCCCCCGGTCAATAAGGTTCTGTCCCGCCACAGTCTGCCTGCTTCAATGGGTGCTTGGAGCTCAGGGTCATTGCCCGAAAGGTGGACTGATACACCGCACCAAACAACATGAAAAAAGGAAAGAAGGTACCAGCCCTTCGCTTTGCAAGCTGAAACGTCAGAACTATGTGTCCTGGCCTGTCGGAAGACCTTACACAAATCAACGATTCTCGGAAGACCGCCATCATTAACAACGAGCTCAGTAGACTCAATGTGGACATTGCAGCACTTCAGGAGACTCGCCTCCCCGCGAGTGGCTCTCTCGCAGAGCAAGACTACACCTTCTTCTGGCAGGGCAGGGATCCTGAAGAACCAAGACAGCATGGAGTGGGCTTCGCCATCAGAAACTCCTTGCTCAGCATGATAGAGCCTCCCTCAAATGGCTCGGAACGCATACTGTCCATCCGACTGCTCACCACCTCTGGTCCAGTACACCTACTCAGCATCTATGCTCCAACACTCTGTTCCGCACCTGAAGCTAAAGACCAGTTCTATGAACAACTCCATAACATCATTAGCAGCATCCCCAACACCGAACACCTATTCCTGCTGGGGGACTTTAATGCCAGGGTTGGGGCCGACCATGACTCATGGCCCTCCTGCCTTGGGCGCTATGGCGTTGGAAGGATGAATGAGAACGGGCAGAGACTGCTTGAGTTGTGTACCTATCATAACCTCTGCATCACCAACTCGTTCTTTCACACTAAACCCTGTCACCAGGTTTCATGGAGGCACCCAAGATCACGTCGTTGGCACCAGCTAGACCTCATTGTCACAAGGCGAGCCGCCTTAAACAGTGTTCAAATCACACGCAGCTTCCACAGTGCGGACTGCGACACCGACCACTCCCTGGTGTGCAGCAAGGTTAGACTCAGACCAAAGAAGTTGCATCATTCCAAGCAGAAGGGCCACCCGCGCATCAACACGAGCAGAATTTCTCACCCACAGCTGTTACAAAAATTTCTAAATTCACTTGTAACAGCCCTTCAAAACACTCCCACAGGGGATGCTGAGACCAAGTGGGCCCACATCAGAGACGCCATCTATGAGTCAGCTTTGACCACCTACGGCAAAAGTGCGAAGAGAAATGCAGACTGGTTTCAATCTCATAATGAAGAGCTGGAACCTGTCATAGCCGCTAAGCGCATTGCACTTTTGAACTACAAGAAAGCCCCCAGCGATTTAACATCCGCAGCACTTAAAGCAGCCAGAAGTACTGCACAAAGAACAGCTAGGCGTTGCGCAAACGACTACTGGCAACACCTATGCAGTCATATTCAGCTGGCCTCAGACACCGGAAACATCAGAGGAATGTATGATGGCATGAAGAGAGCTCTTGGGCCAACCATCAAGAAGATCACCCCCCTCAAATCTAAATCGGGGGACATAATCACTGACCAACGCAAACAGATGGACCGCTGGGTTGAGCACTACCTAGAACTGTACTCCAGGGAGAATGCTGTCACTGAGACTGCCCTCAATGCAGCCCAGCCTCTACCAGTCATGGATGAGCTGGACATACAGCCAACCAAATTGGAACTCAGTGATGCCATTGATTCTCTAGCCAGCGGAAAAGCCCCTGGGAAGGACAGCATTACCCCTGAAATAATCAAGAGTGCCAAGCCTGCTATACTCTCAGCACTACATGAACTGCTATGCCTGTGCTGGGACGAGGGAGCAGTACCCCAGGACATGCGCGATGCCAATATCATCACCCTCTATAAAAACAAAGGTGACCGCGGTGACTGCAACAACTACCGTGGAATCTCCCTGCTCAGCATAGTGGGGAAAGTCTTTGCTCGAGTCGCTCTGAACAGGCTCCAGAAGCTGGCCGAGCGCGTCTACCCTGAGGCACAGTGTGGCTTTCGTGCAGAGAGATCGACTATTGACATGCTGTTCTCCCTTCGTCAGATACAGGAGAAATGCCGTGAACAACAGATGCCCCTCTACATTGCTTTCATTGATCTCACCAAAGCCTTTGACCTCGTCAGCAGACGTGGTCTCTTCAGACTACTAGAAAAGATCGGATGTCCACCAAAGCTACTAAGTATCATCACCTCATTCCATGACAATATGAAAGGCACAATTCAACATGGTGGCTCCTCATCAGAGCCCTTTCCTATCCTGAGTGGTGTGAAACAGGGCTGTGTTCTCGCACCCACACTTTTTGGGATTTTCTTCTCCCTGCTGCTTTCACATGCGTTCAAATCCTCTGAAGAAGGAATTTTCCTCCACACAAGATCAGGGGGCAGGTTGTTCAACCTTGCCCGTCTAAGAGCGAAGTCCAAAGTACGGAAAGTCCTCATCAGAGAACTCCTCTTTGCTGACGATGCTGCTTTAACATCTCACACTGAAGAATGCCTGCAGAGTCTCATCGACAGGTTTGCGTCTGCCTGCAATGAATTTGGCCTAACCATCAGCCTCAAGAAAACGAACATCATGGGGCAGGATGTCAGAAATGCTCCATCCATCAATATTGGCGACCACGCTCTGGAAGTGGTTCAAGAGTTCACCTACCTAGGCTCAACTATCACCAGTAACCTGTCTCTAGATGCAGAAATCAACAAGCGCATGGGTAAGGCTTCCACTGCTATGTCCAGACTGGCCAAGAGAGTGTGGGATAATGGCGCACTGACACGGAACACAAAAGTCCGAGTGTATCAGGCCTGTGTCCTCAGTACTTTGCTCTACGGCAGCGAGGCCTGGACAACGTATGCCAGCCAAGAGCGACGTCTCAATTCATTCCATCTTCGCTGCCTTCGGAGAATACTTGGCATCAGGTGGCAGGACTATATCTCCAACACAGAAGTCCTTGAAGCGGCCAACACCCCCAGCTTATACACACTACTGAGTCAGCGGCGCTTGAGATGGCTTGGCCATGTGAGCCGCATGGAATATGGCAGGATCCCCAAAGACACATTGTACAGCGAGCTCGCCACTGGTATCAGACCCACCGGCCGTCCATGTCTCCGTTATAAAGACGTCTGCAAACGCGACATGAAATCGTGTGACATTGATCACAAGTCGTGGGAGTCAGTTGCCAGCATTCGCCAGAGCTGGCGGGCAGCCATAAAGACAGGGCTAAATTGTGGTGAGTCGAAGAGACTTAGTAGTTGGCAGGAAAAAAGACAGAGGCGCAAGGGGAGAGCCAACTGTGCAACAGCCCCAACAAACAAATTTCTCTGCAGCACCTGTGGAAGAGCCTGTCACTCCAGAATTGGCCTTTATAGCCACTCCAGGCGCTGCTTCACAAACCACTGACCACCTCCAGGCGCGTATCCATTGTCTCTCGAGATAAGGAGGCCCAAAAGAAAGAAAAGAACACATTCAGATAAAAAACCTTTAGTTTTTTTTACTACTATTCTTTGCACGTACCTTATTCACTGATGCACTGATGTTAAATGCTCTGTCCCTTCCAGTTCCACTCTGCTTGCCTTTACCAAGTTGCTACTCTGCTCTATTTCTTTGACTTTTCTCTTTATAATTCTAAATCTCTCTTCACCTGATTCTGCACCCACCACGTTTTTTGTGCGGCCAGTTTTTTCAGTGTGAAGTCCCTTTAAATTTTTTTGCAGCGGTCGCACAAGCATGCTATTTATCACAGATCAAAGCCTCCATGGTACCTTCCAGGCTGTTGAGTGGTTGCACACCTGCACAGCTTAGTGGAACCATTGCCTGTGAGTGAAGGTGAGGTATTCACCCAATCAATGCAGCAGGACACATGCATCACATATGTAACAGTTGAGTTGAGTGTCAGTGAATGGATATATGAGGAGGTAGTGATTTAGGTAGAAAGTGAAGGCTGGAAGCTGCTGAAAGTTGAATGGATGTGAGGAAGGATGTGATGGCACAGTGGTGCAGTGGTTAGCACTGCAGCCTCACAGCTCCAGCAACCTGGGCTCGATTCTGGGTACTGCCTGTGTGGAGTTTGCAAGTTCTCCCTGTGACTGTGTGGGTTTTCGCTGGGTACTCTGGTTTCCTCCCACAGCCAAAGACTTGCAGGTTGCTAGGTAAATTGGCCATTATAAATTGCCCCTAGTGTAGGTAGGGGAATTGAGGGAAGGTGGGGATGTGAGAGGGTAATGGGATTAATGTAGGATTAGTATAAATGGGTGGTTGATGGTGTCACAGACTTGGTGGGCCAAAGGGCCTGTTTCAGTGCTGTATCTCTAAATAAATAAATTACAGAGTGAAAGGGTTAAATCACAGCATGTAGTTAAATCATCTAACGTACTAACTTTTTCTGATCTGCTTAGGTCATTAAATCACTTTCTACATTGCATCCATGATCTAGGCACAAAGCACCTGCTGCTTACCCCCTCAGCTACCTTCAACTACATCTTCCTGTTGATAGCTACAGGTTGCTTCCTCCCATTGCTGGAAAAAACTATGTCCCTTCTTCTCCTCCTCCCGACTGCACCCAGTAGTAATTCCAGTGAGGCATCATTAAATCTGGGTGCTGCCCTTGCTCTATGTCCCCCGTTTACCCTGAACACCTCCAATTTACATTTGTGGACTTTCCCTTTACATAGGGCTAAGATCACATGTGGGTGTGCATCAGTCTGCTGCTCAACTTGGAAACGCAAAACTCAAGAGGTCAAAATTAATTGGTTCAATTGAGTTGAGATCACAGATTCTCACCTGCTCAGTTGATTTACAGGTTTTCACCACAAAATTCCACCGCCCACCCTGCATGGAAGCCGCCTTCAGATTAATATTGAGGCCATCAAAGATTTTTGTATGTTAACCCCCAGATATCTCTGTTTCTGAACCCACTTTAAAATTGTGCCATTTAGTTTATATTGACGTTCTTCATTCTTAGTTCCAAAATACATCACTTCACACTTCTCTACATTAAATTTTATCTGCCATGTATCTCCACATTTCACCAGTTTATGTCCTCCTGCAGTCTGTTACTATCATCCTCACTATTCACTCCATTTCCAAGTTTTGTGCCATCTGCAAACTTTGAAATTTTACCTACTATACCCAAGTTCAAGTCACTAATATATGTCAAAAGAGCAGTGGGTCTAAAACCGACCCCTGGGGAACATCATTATATACTTCTGTCCAGTCTGATAAACAACCATTCACCATTACCCTCTCCTTTCTGTCTCTGAACCAATTTTGTCTCCATGCTGTCACTGCCCCTTTAATTTGATTTTGCTAAGAAGTCTATTGTGTGGCTCTTTGTCATATGCCTTTTGGAAGTCCATCTGATGCTGGCCCCCATAGCAACGTTTCAGCCCTCCCAAACACTGTCACCCAAATACTACAACAGCAATGTTAATATCAGCAAGTAAACACAAATAAGCTGGAGAAAAATAACTGAACTGCTACACGAGTGAAAGCGTAGAGAACGAGCCTGAGGGGAAAGAGTGTGAGTGACCAACAGGTAAAAATGACAGCAGAACGTCAGCGAGAGTGGAGAAAGGGAGCCTGAGGGGAAACAATGCAAGAGACCAACAGTATCACAGTCTTTCAGAAGTCATTTTTTAAGAAAGAATCGCAGAGTTCTGAGGTAAAAGAGCACGGACCTGAACAGCAGAGTGGTGGGAGAGTTATAAGTAGGGAATTCCTGAGAGGAGGCCTCAATTGGACAGCCTGGAGGTAAGGAACCACAAATGTTAGGGAGAGAGATTTAAAAAAAACATCTAAAATACATCAGCGCAAAGCAAGGACCTGATTGGTGAGTAGCTGGTGAGCGTTCCTTTTTGTCCAGATCAGGGACAAGTCTTAAGTCTGGTAAGTATAGATATTAGTCAAATAAATAGAGGCATGGCAGAGCACCTCAGTCCCATTGAATGCACATCCTGTGCCATGTGGGAGCTCCAGGATGCTTCTTGTGTCCTGCCCAACCACATGTGCAGGAAGCGTTGTCAGCTGGAGAAGCTTGAGCTCCGGGTTTCAGAGCTTAAGTGGCAGCTGGCATCACTGCAGTACATCTGTGAGGCTGACAGCCACGTGGATAGCACTTTCTGGAGCTGGTCACATTGCAGCTTAAGTGTGTGCAGACAAAAAGGGAATGAATGACCACCAAGCAGTCAAGGAGGACCAGGCTGCTAGTGTAGGAGTACCCTGAGTGCATCTTGCTCTCTAACTGGTATTCATACTGGTAAGGGTGATGGCTGCTTAGGGAAGTACAGGCAGAGCCATGTACACGGCACACTGCAGGTAGCTCAACATGTCTGAAGGTCAGAAAAGCAAAAGCAATAAGGGATTCAATAGTTAGGGCAGCAGACAGGCATTTCTGGAGCCACAGACATGATTGATATAGTGCCTCCCTGGTGCCAGGGTCAAGGATGTCATCAAGCAACTGCAGAACATTCTGTGGGAGGATGACGAACAGGCAGTGGCCATGGTCCATATTGGTACCAATGACTTAGATAGAAAGAAGGATGAGGTCCTGCAGGCAGATTTTAGAAGCTCGTGTCATGCCCAGCAAAGGCATGTCCTATTCATAACTTTAAACATGGAATATATTCAACATATCATCTTCTGGAACTGAATTTTCCCTTTGTTTTAAATGAACTACAATGGACATTAAAAGTGGACATGGGCTGCAAAGATGGCCACAGAAGGTCAGCTGACCTTGAGCCTGTGTATTCAGAAACTGACTCACTATCTCAGAAGGACAAAAGGATACCTTCCAGACTAAGAGGTGAAGAGGTGTCATCAACACCCATCCTGAAACCATCAGGAGACATTCCTGAATTGAATGGGTTTCTTCTGAAACAAAGAAGATGATTGTCTTAACCCTCCTCAGAATGAATGTCTTACAACAATAAGCCAGGATGGAGCTAATCAACCTGGACCCCCACCAAATTTGGAAAAGGAAATGTGAGAAGTCACATGGTGGGGCAGCTATGTTTTTCTCCTTTTAAAAATACTTAAAATACAGACTGCAGGAAAAAGCAGCAAGCAGACAAGGCAGTACCATCATGCCTTAAAAGAACTGGAGGTTGTAACACCTTAAGGTCTCCAAGCCTGTTCCTCTTCAAGTCCACCAGTACAGAAAACGGACCTCCTAGTAATGAGACTACAAGCAATTAATTTCGTGACCTGCTGAAAATCCACTTCTTCTAGAGAATCCTGCAATGGCTTCAATATACGACTCTGGCTATCGAATCCACCTAACTGCACTTCAGGAGTGAAAACGTCTTCTTCACTGGGCCTGCAACACATGCCTTTTCCCCAACACGAGCCAAATCACGTGACTTACAAACTGTTCCTTTGTTTGCATTTGTAAAAGTGCATCTTTTTAATGGCTTTCTTTGTCGAGTGTCTGTGCTTTTGTGTGTGTGAGTGGAGTGGTGAGTGAGTGATGTAGCATTCGACCTTCAGGTTGAACATGTGAATAAAAATAATCCTCTTTATTTGAACCCACGAAAAGAGTGCTACTGGTTATTCAAATTGGCCATACACTCAGGGGTTAGGAAACACACATATCTTCCTTGTCAAAAACACACTGATTACAGACAGTAAAGGGAAAAGAACTGGGGTTTCAGTTCTCTCTCAATTCTGTCCATAACACTAGGAAATAAATCAACAAGCAATATGGAAAAGGTAGTAACCTCTGGATTACTCCCGGTGCTATGCACTAGTGAGTACAGAAATAGGACGATAGTGCAGATAAATGTGTGACTGGAGAGATGGTGCAGGAAGGAGGGCTTGTAAAAAGGAGATGACTGAGGCTCTGTATTCCAAGAGAGCTGAATATATTTAATTCTCTCTGTCCATAGAGAAGCGGGCAGAGCGAGCATGCAGCTTCGCCAGGATAGCAGGCTTCCCCAATATGTGGGGTGACATTGCTTTCCAGGAACTGCACATAAATTAAGAGATGTACCACAAGTGCAAAGGATTCCACCCTCTCAGAGTTCTGCTGGTGTGTGATCACACTGAACACACCATGCTTGTCTAATTCCGGGGATGAAGGGCTTATCTTATGAAGAAAGGTTTAACATGTTGGGCCTATACCCATTGGACTTCAGAAGAATGAGAGGTGATCTTATTGAAACGTATAAGATCATGAGGGGACTTGATGGAGTGGATACCGGGAGGATGTTTCCTCTTGTGGGGAAGACTAGAAATAGAGAATGCAGTTTATAAATAAGAGATCTCCCTTTTAAGATGGAGATGAGGAGTTTTTTTTTCTCTCAGAAGGTTGTTAGTCTGTGGAATTCTCTTGCCCAGAAAGCAGTGGAGGCTGCGTCATTGAATTTATTCAAGGCTGAGTTACATAGATTTTTGATAGACAAGGGAGTCAAGGGGGGCAGACAGGAAAGTGGAGTTGAGACCACAACCATATCAGCCATGATCTTATCACAGAGCAGGCTCGAAGGGGCGAATGGCCTACTGCTGCTCCTAGGTCCTATGTTCCTATGTCAATGCCTGGTATCCTGGCAACAGTCATGATGCCTTCATTCTGCAATAGTCCACTGTACCATTAGCATTTGGGCTACCATGAGAAACCAGAGTATGGCTACTGGGTGAGAAAGGCTATCCGTTGACCACCTGGATAATAACTCTGGTGCACACACGTGGGAAGCAAGCATTTAATGAGAGCCATGAAATGTCATCGAATAGACCATTGGGGTAATTAAGCAATGCTTCTGCTGTGTTGATTGCTGTGAAGGAGGACTGCAGTACTCTCCAGAGTTTGTCTTGTGGTTCGTCGTAGTCTGCTGCATCCTGCACAACCTCACCAGAGCCCTTGCCACCAGGTATACAAAAAACAGCTGAGGAGGAGGAAGAAAAAGAGAAGGAAAGGAGAAGACAACTAACACATTCCTTTTCCAACCGGGCTGTCCATAATTGGCTCATCTGACTGCAGTAGCAGTGAACACAACCCCAATTCCCCATTCACCAACAGTCCTACACCTTACCATCCCATTGTTGCTGACCATTACAGTATCCTCTTGGCTGTGATCAATGCTGAAATAAAAGCCACCACTAAACAAGCATTCCAAACCAACTTTATCAAACAAATCTTCCCATATTCTGTACCAAATCACCCTTGTGCATTCCCTTAATGCCTGCCTTTGCCTGGCCTAGTGCTCCTATGCAGTTGCTGCAGTATGGCTGGTAAAAGGCTGCTGACTGCAGACTGCAGAATAACCCACACAGCTCTGGGCCCAGAAGGCTCACCTTTGGGTTGCACTACCTTGGTGTGGCCGACAGCAGTCTGGGCTGGCTGGCTCACAGGTAACTTTGGGAAGGTGGAATTGAGATAGAAGATCAGCCATGATCCTATTGAATGGTGGAGCAGGACTGAAGGGCTGAATGACCTACTCCTGCTCTTATTTCTTAAGTTCTTATGCAAAAGTGATTGGCAGTGGTTGTAGAATGAATGCTGTCATCCTGAGGGAGCACAGCAGAGAAAAGATCATTGATGGAGAGGTTGAACATAGGCTTAGGATGCTTCCTGCAATGATGTCCTAGGGCTGAGATCATAGTCCTCCAACAACCACAATCACCTTCCTTTGTACAACGTATGACTGCATCCACTGGAGAGTTTCTTCCTGATTCCCATTAACCATTTTTACTCAGGATCTTTGGAACCACACTCAATCAAACACTGCCTTGATGTCAAGGGCAGTCACTCTCACCTCACCTCTGAAACTTGTCTCCTGTGTCCATGTTTGGACTAAAGCCATAATGAGGTCTGTAGCCGAGTGGTGGTCCTGGCTGAACCAAAATGAGTATCAGTTATTGTTATTGTTGAGCAAGTGGCACTTGACGGCACTGTTGATGACTTCTTCCATTACTCTGCTCATGATTGTGAGTAGACTTCTGGATTGGATTTGCCCTGCTATTTGTGAACAGGACATAGCTGGGCAATTTTCCACTTTGACAGATAGATGCTAGCTTGTCTTGGTCACAGCTTGTTCTGGAGTACAGATCATCAGTGTTATATGCAGGATGTTGTTGGGACCCATAGACTTTACTCTGTCCACTGCACTTCACCATTTCGTGGTGTCACATGGAATAAATTCAATTGGATAAAAACTGGCATCTGTGATAGAGATGATATCAAGAGGAAGCTGAGAAGAATAATTTACTTGGTACTCACATGCTGGGCTCTACCATCATTGAAGATGGGGATGTTTGTGATGCCTTCTCCCTTAGAGGGGCAAGAGAGCAAGGAGCACTATGGGAGTAGCCAAGGATTGAACAGAAGCATAGCAGAGCAGCAGCAGAGAGAGGTGAACAGCATGGAGGAAGGAAAATTGCAAAGTGACGTCACAGCACAAGGAGGGGCGGCAGGGATAAGTTTACAAGCAAATATTTAACTTACCTATAACTTAAATTACATCATATAATTAGTTTAAAAACTAAAAAAGGCTAAGTTGATGAAATAAATAAAACAAGGTTAGCTAGGAATGGCAGTGCAGGTGGTATGCTGTAACTGCAGGATGTGGGAGTTTGTGGAAAGCATTGTGATTGACAACCACATCTGCAATAAGTGTTTGCAGCTTGAAGAACTTCAGCTCACTGTTGTTTAGCTGGAGTCCAAGGTACAGACATTGTGGCGCATCAGTGAGGGGGAGAGTTACCTGGACACTTTGGGCTGAATCTTACCGCCCCTGGGGTGATGGGATTGGTTGGACGGGGGGAGGGTGTGGGTGGTGGGGACTAGTAAAATGGAAGGGAATGCGTCGGAATGGAGCCCCAATATGTTCCCCCTGCTGGCCAATTTTTGGTCAGGCAGCGGGGTGGCGGCAGATAGGCAATTAAGCCTGTTAAGAAGCCAATTGAATACTATTTTGATCAGGTTTTGCAATTTTACGGGGGCGGACAGGATCCATGGAGATTCAACAGCTTGCCAGCTACAAGGAAGTGAGAGCTCAGTGGCAGGTGGGTAAAAATCAGAAGAGAGGGTAACAATGTTCATATCGCATTAGCGACGAGAGTGACATCAGGGAAAAATAGAAAAAAAAACTAAAGGCACTATGTTTGAATGCATGAATCTTTCGCAACAAAATAGATGAATTAATAGCAGAGATAGAAAGTAAAGGGTTTGATCAAATAGCTATTATGGAGACATAATTACAGAGTGACCATGGTTGGGAATTAAATATTCCAGGATACTTGACCTGTAAAAGAGATAGGCAAAATAGAAAAGGAGTAGGGGTTGACCTGATTATGAAGGATGGGATAAAGACAGTAGAGAGAAAAGATCTTGGCTTGGAAAATCAAGACAGAAAATCAGTTTGAGTGGAGCTAAGAAATAACAAGGGGCAGAAAATAATAATGGGAGTAGTTTATAGGCCACCTAACAGTTGTAGTATTGGGAAGATTATAAATTAGGAAATTAGAGGTGCATGTTACAGGGGTAATACTGTAATCATGGGGGATGTTAATCTTCTTAATACTCTGGGCAAATCAAATTTGCAACAATAATGTGGGAGATGTATTCATGAAATGTATTCAAGAATGTTTTTTAGGTAAGTATGTAAAGGAATCAACTAGGAACAGGCTATTTTAGATCTAGTTTTGCACAATCAGACAGGGTTAATTAATAACCTTGTAGCAAAACAGCTTCTGAGAAAGAGTGATCATAGTTGGATAGAATTTTATATTGAATTTGAGAATGATTTGGTTAACTCCGTAATTATGATCTTATATCTGAACAATGCAAACTACGTATGGATGAGGGCTGAGTTGGATAAGGTAGATTAGGAAACTAGATTAAAACATATCTTGGTAAATAAGCAATGGCAAACATTTAAAGAATTAATTCATAATTTGCAACAATTACACATTCCCATGAGAAATAAAAACCCTACAGGAAAAGTTGCTAACAAGGGAAGTTAAAGATAGTATTCGATTAAAGGAAGAGGCGTATAATGTTGCCAAAAAGAACAGTAAAAGAACAGAGGATGTTACATTCAACAAAGGATGACAAAAAAAAATGATAAAGAAAGAGACAATAGGATATGAGAGTAAACTAGCTACAGACATAAACACAGATTCTAAGAGCTTCGATAGGAACGTAATAAGAGATAAGCAAGACTAAACATGGGTCCCTTAGAGGAAGAGACATAAGAAATTATAAATGGGGAATAATGAAATAGCAGACACATTAAACAAATACTTTGTATCTGTCTTCAAGGTAGAAGACACAAAATACATTCCAAGTCACAAGGAACCAAGGGTCTAGTGAAAATTAAAGTTTTAAGGATATTATTTTAAGTAAAGAAATAACACTGGAGAAATTAGTGGATCTAAAAGTCAACAAATCTGGATCTGATGGCCTGCGTCCTAGGGTTTTAAAAGAGGTGGCTCCAATAATAGTATTGGTTTAGATATTCCAGAATTTCCTAGATTCAAGAATTCTTGGATTGGAAGGTAGCAAATGTAATCCTGCTATTCAAGAAAGGAGAGAAAACAACAAACTATTAGCCAGTTAGCCTGACATCAGTGCTTTCCACAGCTTCATTACCTTCAGCGTACACACCTTCTGTGTAGATCTCTTACACTTAATCTTCAAATGCCTCAGGTGTTTGCTATATCTACATCTGTCAGCCCTTCATGAGCTTCTGTTCTTAATTTAAATCATGCAACATGTTCAGAAAGTTGATACTAACTAGAGAAGGCATATGAATTTTACTGCCTGAGAGACTTCCAAAGAGCCTTGGACATTATAGAGGGCAGTATCTAATCAGATAGAACACATATCAACCAAATTCATACATGAACAGGAAGAACTACGACTCCTTAAATGTACAGGTGGTTTCAGACTGCACAAATGTAATTCCACAGTCGTGATACGCTGCATCCATGATGCTTTTATTTTGCTCTAGTCCAGGGTGCCAGACAATGAACTAATGACTCCCAATAGAAGCCCCACTGTCAGGCAAACCCCCCACTTGCCAAGACTGGGGCACGCATGATTTCACCACATGAACATTAAAACTTAAAATTGCAAGACCCTGACTGGAAGGACATTTGCATAGTACCAGCAGTGTTGGAACAAAAGGGACCCAGTCGTTGCTTCCCCAATACACAGAAGAAGTGGTCAGACCAGTTTTAGTCACATGACTAGCTGGCTGTGGATATTTGAACTTCCAACAAAGGATTTGAACTGAGAAAGCCCCTGGCGCCTGGTTTGATAAGACCTCTCTCCTGTCTGCCCTCATCTCGCTTTCATCAGCTTCGGAAACCATTGAAGACACATAAACTCAAAGACAGAAAAAGTCTCCTATGTGAACAAGGTTTAAAAGGAACACTGGGCCCCAACGAAACACAAGACCATATCTTCAATCAAGGACTACAGCGAGCTTGAAGCACAGTAACAAGAGGTTGCCTCAAATTGTTCTACTTATCTTTTTTTCTGCTCTTTTCTGTTCCTATTTGCATGTGTGTATCACGTGTGCATGCTAGCATGGGCGCGTCACATATCCGTAGGCGTTAACCATATTAGAGTTTAAGTTCAAGGTTTAATAAATCTCATCTTTCTTCTTTAAACCAAAGAAAACCTTTTTGTGCTCACTTCTTTGCCTTATAATTGGAAAGTTGTGAACAAGGATTCACAAAGGGAGCTCAAAACACAGTGTGTTTAAAATTAAACCCTGTTACAATAAGACCAGGTAAAAATAGTAACAGACCCCTAGACACATTGCTCACCTGGTCATAACAGAAATTGGGTGCTAGTGTCTGGATTGTTACCCACAGACGAACAAGTGAAATTGGAAGTGGGAAGCCAAATTGTTCCCAATCATAAAGAGCAAATTATTTAGGTTTTCTTGTGGTTATGTGTGATTGAATACTAACATGTCAGCAACTGAAGTGAGTAGCTCTCCAAGCCAGGGTGAAGTAACTTGGGATAAGTTAAAAGCACTGTCCCTGGAGGAGTTGAGAAAAATGGCTGAGCAGTGTGGGATCACTGTAAGTGGCAAGGCGAGGAAATCTGAACTCCTAAGGCTAGTGGCCAACCATTTTTCCCCTGAATCTGAAGATGCAGAAGTAGTGTTGGAAGCAGACCCAGACAGGGTACTGCTAACAAAGATACAATTGGAACAAAGGAAACTTGAATTAGAAGACAGCGAAAAGAGAGCGAGAGAGGCAGGAGAGGAAGAAAGAGAGGGCCTTCCAAAAGAAAATGAAAAGCAGGAGAGAGAGACAGAAAGAATATTCCAGAATGAATGCGAAGAAAGGGAGTTAATGTGGCTCGGGGCGACAGGGTAACTCTAATGAAAGCATGGCCTATATGGAGGAACATAATTCAGGGCTGGGTACAAAATTGCTAAAACTTGCTCAATTAATTCCAAAATTCAATGAGGAAGGTGTGGAAGCATTCTTTGTGTTTTTTGAGAAACTGGCAAGGCAGCTAAAATGGCCAGCTGAGACCTGGTCTCTTTTACTGCAAAGCAAACTAACTGGAAAAGCCTATGAGGTTTATTCCTTGTTGCCAGATGAGAGTTCATCAAATTATGAACTGACTAAAAATGCTATCCTCGGGGCATATGAATTAGTACCCAAAGCCTATGCCAAAAACTTTGAACCCTCAAGAAGCAAGCTAATCAAACTTATCTGGAGTGTGAAAGAAGCAATCAGCTGGCTTTTGACCGGTAGCTGAGGGCTTTAAAAATACAGCTCAGCTATGAGACTCTCAGAGAAGTAATTCTGTTAGAGGAATTTAAAAACTCTCTCCCATTCTCAATAAAAACCTATGTAGAGGAGCAGCGGGTTCAGGAAGCCTGGCAAGCAGTCATTCTGGCTTATGAATTTGCTTTAATTTATAAGTAGATTTCCCAGGGGACAATCTTTCCTGATCACCCCCACAAATCTGAAAAGGACAAAGGGTGGGAAGGTGATAAAAGCCCAGGCAGTCCTGGAGGAGAAAAGAAAGCAGGAGACACAGGGGGCCTTCCTCTAGCCAAAAAGGAAGGTGCTGTGAGCAAGAGTGAGACCCGGAGATGTGAGTGCTTCCATTGTAATAAAGCAGAGCATTTAAAAGCTGACTGCTGGAAACTAAAGGGGAAACCGGTACGGTAATCATCGAATATCCACTCAGTGCAGACGGGACTCTGATGGAAAACATAGAACAAGCTGTGGCTTTAATTGCAGTAAGGGTGCAACCCAGGAAGCTTACTATGGCCAGTGCAGGAAAAGTTAATAAGATTCCTGAAGGTTATCAGGGTTTTGTGTTTGAAGGGAAAGTGACCCCATATCCCTCGAGTGGGACAAACAAGCCCATAGTAATTCTCAGGGACACAGGAGCCACCAGATCCCTTTCACTGGGAAAAGGCCTGACCTTTCCCCCAGAAAGTGCAGTGAACACCAAAATGGTGGCGAATGGTATTGGAGGGCAGTGCATGCCTGTACCTGTACACCAGGTCCACCTGGTGTGCGACCTAGTTTCGGGACCAGTGAACGTGGGGCTTGTCCCTAATTTGCCAGTGGACGGGGTTGACCTGCTCCTTGGTAATGATCTGATGGGGGTGAAGGTGGTAGCCACCCCCCCAGTAGTGAAAGAAAGATCATAGGAGGTCAGCGAGACTGGGTGGTTACAGGAGACAGACTCCTGCAGTTTGCTGAATGTGGAGTGGGTCAGGCCATGATCAAACCAGCTGCCCCAGAGGGTACTGCATTGGCACTGCAGGCAGATGACCATGAGGACTGCCTGTCCGAGACTTTCTTTGTAAAGTTAGGAGACCCAGGGAATTAATTAAATGGATTTTCCCTTGCTGAGGCTCAGCAAGCCGACCCAGTATTGCAAGTGTTAGCACAGGCTGCCCAGTCTGAAAGTGAAGCAGAGGAAATCTCTGATTGCTACCTTTTAAAGAATGAGGTACTGATGAGGAAATAGAATTATCCTCACAGAGCTGAGGGCAAGGAATGGACAGGGGTTCACCAGTTAGTGGTGCCGCAAAGATACCAGGGAGAAATATTAAGAAGGGCCCATGAGACTACAGTAGCTGTACATGCCGGTATGCAAAAGGCCAAAGCCCGTATAAGACAGCAGTTTGACTGGCCAAAGCTCCACAAAGATGTGATGGAGTACTACAGGAGTTGCCACATGTGCCAGGTAGAGGGGAAACCCCAAGCAATAGTGAAACCTGCACCCCTAAGTCCTGTACTGGTGTTAGGAGGATCCTCCAGCAGAGGGCTGGTGAACTGTAAGGGACCCCCACCGAGAACAAAAGGGGACAGGCAGGCACATGGCTGGCAAAAGGTTAGAAATAGAAGGGGAAAAAGTGACCAAGAGGGCAGGGTAAAGGAAGTATGGGAAGAATCCTGGATGAAAACCGTTACTGTCTGGTCAACCAACCCCAAAAAATGTGAAAGGTTAGACCCCCCTACATAAATGCAAACTCTAGAAGCACACCACCAGAGTTGCTAACAGCATTCACAGGAACCTGCAGAGACAAAGAGAGATCTCAAGGGGGCAGAGAAACTGTGAGGGTGATGCCTCACCTAGTCGAAGTGTCACAGGAGAATGCAGTTAAGCCTGCACAAATAACGCAGCCTCACAGCTCCAGCGACCCGGGTTCAATTCTGGGTACTGTCTGTGTGGAGTTTGCAAGTTCTCTCTGTGTCTGCGTGGGTTTCCTCCGGGTGCTCTGGTTTCCTCCCACAAGCCATGGACTTGCAGGTTGGTAGGTAAATTGGCCGTTATAAATTGCCCCTAGTATAGGTAGGTGGTAGGGAAATATAGAGACAGGTGGGGATGTGGTAGGAATATGGAATTAGTGTAGGATTAGTATAAATGGGTGGTTGATGGTTGGCACAGACTCGGTGGGCCGAAGGGCCTGTTTCAGTGCTGTATCTCTAAACTAAACTACACTAAATAGCTGCAGGTATAAGTGTCCCAGAGAGCAAAGGGGAGAGTAACGGAGACTCCTCCCCCACAGGGGAGGCGATGGTGTAGTGGTATTGTCACTGGACTAATAACCCAGAAACCCAGGGTATGGCTCTGGGGATATGGGTTTGAATCCCACCACAGCAGACGGTGGAATTTGAATGCAATTAATAAATCTGGAATTAAAAGCTAGTCTAATTAGGCCATGAAACCATTGTCGATTGTTGTAAAAATCCATCTGATTCACTAATGTCCTTTAGGGAAGGAAATCTGCTGTCCTTACCGGGTCTGGCTTACATGTGACTCCAGACCCACAGCAATGTGGTTGACTCTTAAATGCCCTCTGAAATAGCCTAGCAAGCCACACAGTTGTATCTAACCGCTACGATGTCAATAAAAAAGAATGATACCGGATGGACCACCTGGCATCGACCTAGGCACCGGAAACGACAATAGTAAACCTAGCCCTGTCGACCCTGCAAAGTCCTCCTTACTAACATCTGGGGGCTTGTGCCAAAGTTGGGAGAGCTGTCCCACAAACTAGTCAAGCAACAACCTGAAATAGCCATACTCATGGAATCATACCTTACAGACAATGTCCCAAACACTGCTATCACTATCCCCAGGTATCCCCTGTCCCACCGGCAGGACAGACCAAGCAGAGGTGGTGGCACAGTGGTATACAGTAGGGAGGGAGTTGCTCTGGGAGTCCTCAACATCGACTCCGGACCCCATGAAGTCTCATGGCATCAGGTCAAACATGGGCAACAAAACCTCCTACTGATTACCACCTACTGTCCTCCCTCAGATGATGAGTCAGTACTCCACCATGTTGAACATCACTTGGAGGAAGCACTGAAGGTGGCAAGGGCGCAGAATGTATTCTGGGTGGAGGACTTCAATGTCCATCACCAAGAGTGGCTTGGTAGCACCACTACTGACCGAGCTGGCCAAGTCCTAAAGGACATAGCTGCTAGACTATATGCGGCAGGTGGTGAGGGAACCAACAAGAGGGAAAAACATACTTGGCCTCGTCCTCACCAATCTGCCTGCCGCAGATGCATCTGTCCAAGCCAGTATTGGTAGGAGTGACCACCGCACAATCCTTATGGAGACGAAGTCTCGCCTTCACATTGAGGATACCATCCGTTGTGTTGTGTGGCGCTATCACTGTACTAAATGGGATAGATTTTGAACAGATCTAGTAATGCAAAACTGGGCATCCATGATGTGCTGTGGTCCATCGGTCGCAGCAGAATTGTACTCAACCACAATCTATAACCTCAGGGCCTGGCATATCCCCCACTCTACCATTACCATCAAGCCAGGAGACTAACCCTGGTTCAATAAAGAGTGCAGGAGGGCATGCCAGGAGAAGCACCAGGCATACCTCAAAATGAGGTGTCAACCTGGAGAAGCTACAATAGAGGACTACTTGCATGCCAAACTGCGTAAGCAGCATGAAATTGACAGAGCTAAGCGATCCCATAACCAACGGATCAGATCTAAGCTCTGCAGTCCTGCCACATCCAGCCGTGAATGGTGGTGGACAATTAAACAACTAACTGGAGGAGGTGGCTCCACAAATATCTCCATCCTCAATGATGAGGGAGCCGAGCACATCAGTGGGGAAGATAAAGCAGAAGGATTTGCAACAATCTTCAGCCAGAAGTGCTGAGTTGATGATCCATCTCAGCCTCCTCCTGAAGTCCCCAGCATCACAGATGCCAGACAGTAGCCAATTCGATTCACTCCATGTGAAATCAGGAAACGACTGAAGGCACTGGATTCTGCAAAGGCTATGGGCCCTGACAATATTTTGGCAATAGTACTGAAGACCTGTGCTCCAGAACTTGCGGCGCCCCGAGCCAAGCTGTTCCAGTACAGCTACAACACTGGAAAATTACCCAGGTATGTCCTGTACACAAAAAGCAAAACAAGTCCAACCCAGCCAATTACTGCCCCATCAGTCTACTCTCAATCATCAGTAAAGTGTCCAGTGTCCTGGGCCCAACCATCTTCAGCTGCTTCATCAATGACCTTCCTTCAATTATAAGGTCAGAAGTGGGGATGTTGGCTGATGATTGCACAATGTTCAGCACCATTCACGACTCCTCAGATACTGAAGCAGTCCATGTAGACATTCAGCAAGACCTGGACAATATCCAGGCTTGGGCTGATAAGTGGCAAGTAACATTCGCGCCACACAAGTGCCAGGCAATGACCATCTCCAACAAGAGAAAATCTAACCATCTCCCCTTGTCATTCAATGGCATTACCATCGCTGAATCCCCCACTATCAACAACCTAGGAGCTACTATTGACCAGAAACTGAACTTCAGTAGCCATATAAATACCGTGGCTACAAGAGCAGGTCAGAGGCTAGGAATCCTTGGGTGAGTAACTCATCTCCTGACTCCCCAATGTCTGTCCACCATCTACAAGGCACAAGTCAGGAGTGTGATGGAATACTCTCCACTTGCCTGGATGGGTGCAGCTCCAACAACACTCAAGAAGCTCGACACCATCCAGGACAAAGCAGCCCACTTGATTGGCACCCCATCCACCAACATTCACTCACTCCACCAACGCACAGTGGCAGCAGTGTGTACCATCTACAAGATGCACTGCAGCAATGCACCAAAGCTGCTTCGACAGCACCTTCCAAACTCGCGACCTCTACCAACTAGAAGGACAAGGGCAGCAAATGCACGGGAACACCAGTTCCCCTTCAAGTCGCACACCATCCTGACTTGGAACTATATCGCTGTTCCTTCACTGTCGCAGGGTCAAAATCCTGGAACTCCCTTCCTAACAGTACTGCTCTTGTACCTACCTCACATGGACTGCAGCGGTTCAAGAAGGCAGCTCACCACCACCTTCTCAAGGGCAATTAGGGATTGGCAATAAATACTGGCCTAGCCAGCGATGCCCACATCCCATGAATGTATAAACAAAATGTCAGAGGAAAAGGGAACCACCCATCCCCTGAAGCCAAAAGTCTTTGCATGAATCATTATGGGTGGAAGTCAGAAACAGGAAAGGAGCAGTCACTTTGTTGGGAGTTTTCTATAGACCCCCCAATAGCAACAGAGACATGGAGGAACAGATTGGGAGGCAGATTTTGGAAAGGTGCAGAAGTAACAGAGTTGTTGTCATGGGTGACTTTAACTTCCCTAATATTGATTGGAACCTACTTAGTGCAAATAGTTTGGATGGAGCAGTTTTTGTCAGGTGTGTCCAGGAAGGTTTCCTGACTCAATATGTAGATAGGCCGACTAGAGGGGAGACTATGTTGGGCTTGGTGCTTGGCAACGAACCAGGCCAGGTGGCAGATCTATCGGTGGGAGAGCATTTCGGTGATGGTGATCACAACTCCCTGACCTTTACTATAGTCATGGAGAGGGACAGGAGCAGACGGGATGGGAAAATATTTAATTGGGGGAGGGGGAATTACAATGCTATTAGGCAGGAACTGGGGAGCTTAAATTGGGAACCGAAGTTCTCAGGGAAATGCACGACAGAAATGTGGAGGTTGTTTAGGGAGCACTTGCTGCGACTGCTGGATAGGTTTGTCCCGATGAGGCAAGGAAGGGATGGTAGGGTGAAGGAACCTTGGATGACAAGAGATGTGGAACAGCTAGTCAAGAGGAAGAAGGAAGCTTACTTAAGGTTGAGGAAGCAAGGATCAGACAGGGCTCTAGAGGGTTACAAGGTAGCCAGGAAGGAACTGAAGAATGGACTTAGGAGAGCTAGAAGGGGACTTGAAAAAGTCTTGGCGGGTAGGATTAAGGAAAATCCCAAGGCGTTCTACACTTATGTGAGGAACAAGAGGATGGCCAGAGTGAGGGTAGGGCCGATCAGGGATAGTGGAGGGAACTTGTGCCTGGAGTCGGAGGAGGTAGGGGAGGTCCTAAATGAATACTTTGCTTCAGTATTCACTAGTGAGAGGGACCTGGTCGTTTGTGAGGACAGCGTGGAACAGGCTGATATGCTCGAACAGGTTGAGGTTAAGAGGGAGGATGTGCTGGAAATTTTGAAAGACATGAGGACAGATAAGTCCCCGGGGCCAGACGGGATATACCCAAGGATATTACGGGAAGTGAGGGAGGAGATTGCTGCGCCTTTTGCGATGATCTTTGCGTCTTCACTGTCCACTGGAGTAGTACCGGATGATTGGAGGGTGGCAAATGTTGTTCCCTTGTTCAAGAAAGGGAATAGGGATAACCCTGGGAATTATAGACCAGTCAGTCTTACGTCGGTAATGGACAAATTATTGGAGAGGATTCTGAGAGACAGGATTTATGATTATTTGGAAAAGCATAGTTTGATTAGAGACAGTCAGCATGGCTTTGTGAGGGGCAGGTCATGCCTCACAAGCCTTATTGAATTCTTTGAAGATGTGACAAAACACATTGATGAAGGAAGAGCAGTGGATGTGGTGTATATGGATTTTAGCAAGGCATTTGATAAGGTTCCCCATGGTAGGCTCATTCAGAAAGTAAGGAGGCATGGGATACAGGGAAAGCTGGCTGTCTGGATACAGAATTGGCTGGCTCATAGAAGACGGAGGGTGGTAGTAGATGGAAAGTATTCAGCCTGGGGCTCGGTGACCAGTGGTGTTCCACAGGGATCTGTTCTGGGACCTCTGCTCTTTGTGATTTTTATAAATGACTTGGATGAGGAAGTGGAAGGCTGGGTTAGCAAGTTTGCCGATGACACGAAGGTTGCTGGAGTTGTGAATAGTGTGGAAGGCTGTTGTAGGTTGCAACGGGACATTGACAGGATGCAGAGCTGGGCTGAGAAGTGGCAGATGGAGTTCAACCTGGAAAAGTGTGAAGTGATTCATTTTGGAAGGTCGAATTTGAATGCGGAATACAGGCTTAAAGACAGGATTCTTGGTAGTGTGGAGGAACAGAGGGATCTTGGGGTCCATGTCCATAGATCCCTCAAAGTTGCCACCCAAGTTGATAGTGTTGTTAAGAAGGCGTATGGTGTGTTGGCTTTCATTAACAGGGGGATTGAGTTTAAGAGCCGCGAGGTTATGCTGCAGCTCTATAAGGCCCTGGTTCGACCACACTTGGAATATTGTGTTCAGTTCTGGTCGCCTCATTATAGGAAGGATGTGGAAGCTTTAGAGAGGGTGCAGAGGAGATTTACCAGGATGCTGCCTGGACTGGAGGGCATGTCCTACGAAAAAAGATTGAGGGAGCTGGGGCTTTTCTCATTGGAGCGAAGAAGGATGAGCGGTGACTTGATAGAGGGGTACAAGGTGATGAGAGGCATAGATAGAGTGGATAGTCAGAGACTTTTTCCCAGGGTGGAAAGGGCTATCACCAGGGGGCATAATTTTAAGGTGATTGGAGGAAGGTTTCGGGGAGATGTCAGAGGTAGGTTCTTTACACAGAGTGGTGGGTGCGTGGAATGCACTGCCAGCGGTGGTAGTAGAAGCAGATACATTAGGGACATTTAAGCGACTCTTGGATAGGTACATGGATGATAGTAGAATGAAGGGTAGGTAGTTAGTTTGATCTTAGAGTAGGTTAAAGGTTCGGCACAACATCGTGGGCCGAAGGGCCTGTACTGTGCTGTACTGTTCTATGTTCTATGTTCTATGAATCATGGAGTTCAGTATAGACCCGTCACCCCCTACTGACTCTCCTGAGGAAAAAAAAGGCGAAATTAAAGCAGCCCTGGCACCCAGAACAGACAGTTTTTAATGAGCTTTAAGATTGGTGAATGAATGTAAATGAATCTTTTCTTCTGCTCTTTTCTGTCCCTATTTGCATATGTGTACTGCGTCTGCATGCTACCATGGGCGCATCGTATATCTGCAGGCGTTAACCGTATTAAAGTTTAAGTTTAAGGTTTAATAAATCTCATCTTTCTTCTTTAAACCAAAGAAAGCCTGTTTGTGCTCATTTCTTTGCCTTATAATTGGAAAGTTGTGAACAAGGATTCACAAAGGGGGAGCTCAAACCACAGTGTGTTTAAAATTAAACCCTGTTACAGTAAGACGAGGTGAAGATAGTATCAGACCCCTGGACACCTTTCGCACCTGGTCGTAACACCCACACAGCAGCAAAATGCTCATACAAGATAGCCCATGATATTGACTTATTGTCAGACACACCATAGCGATGCTGAGCTAGTGCCAGCCAAAGACTCCAAAATCCTTTTCATCTGCTGTATGCTGCATGATTCTGCCGTCCAAAGAGGAAAGATCAGGGTGGTCAGCAGGGGCTGCAGGCTCCAATCAAGAGGAGGAAGAAGAGGAGAATGTGCTATGAAGGGAGCTGATGTACAGGCAGGAGGATTGGTCCAGAATTCTGATCGAGAACTATTGAACAGCTTTCTTTTTCCAAGGAAATTCCACATGAGAAATGGCAAGTAGTATTTATGTCACCTACGTACCAAGCAATGGTCTTCACCAAAATCAAAAGCCCAACTGCCAGCTCTGAACTTCAACCACCATCACTGAGCCCTCTGTCATAAAAAATGAAAGAGCTGTGAGATTGTGAGGGCTTAGAATGACTGAGTAGTACATATAGAACAGGTTGACAGGCAACATTTTGTTGCATGCAGTCTTGAGCCATGTACTTGGTACAAAGTACTACTGCCATTTTCTGGATCCAGCAAATATTATACTCAGTGTTGAGTCTGGTTGTCACATGCTGCCAGTCATTGTGCACTGCTGTCTTGTAGGGAGAGTGGCCTGGAGTTATCAAACAGAGGTCAAACCCACGTAATACTGTAGCATGTTCTCTTTAACAGCCATCACACAAGGGGTGATGGGGGATATGTCTCTGTACTACTTGCAACAGACTTAATTCTGTGACCTAATATTGGGCTTGCCATGTTTCTGTATCTACAAAGACAGTCTTTATAAAAGTTAACAAATGCTTAAAAAAATGATTTTCATCTTTTTAAAAGATAGAAGATTCTTTCCCCCAAATGCAGTCATGCACCTTTAAATTTCTCCAGCAGCTTTAATGAACCAGACATCCTGCTCCCACTCTTATTCAGTATACTCCCCACTCCTAAGTCAATATGCACAGGAAATGCAATCTAATTTGCTGGAAATGTCTTATTTAAGCTTGAATTCCCATTTCAAGAAGCAGATAGCCAGTATGGTAAACAGACAACTTGATGACAGGCGTAATCCAATTTAAGCTCACCATCAAAAGGCTGTGTCAGAAACTGCTGAAAATTAAAGAACAAATAAAATCTGTGGGAACTGTTGACTTTGTCATGCTAGACCTTCACCTGTCGAGAATGACGCACATGAATTTTGTCATGAAAGTTGATTTTAAACTGTTACTGGAGTGAAGAAAGGACTTGTTAAACAGATCAGCCGTGGCTGGAAAAGACAGTTGCATATTAATAGACAGTGTTTGGAAGGACAAAGCAGCCATTCCCTGACACATTCAACCCACAATAGACCTTTGATCGCCAGACGTTGAAGGTGGGGAAGCTCACATTCCAGGTTGACTGCTAAGATGGCCGAATACACAAACGGACACAGTCAAACTAGCTAGTCACATGACTAACCTGCTGGGCAGCCTGTCTTTTTTGTATTTATACACACAGTTTGGGCAGAAGATCTGTTTGCTCCTGGACTGAGAAGATCTCTCTCCTGTCTGCTCCCATCTCTTTCTCACAAGCCTCTGAATCCACTGAAGACACATGAACCCCAAGAGAGAAAAGTCTCCTGCAGAGAACTAGGTTTAAGAAGAATACTGGGCCCCAACGAAAAGCAAGATCTACCTACAATCAAGGAATCTACAGTGAGCTCGAAGAACCGTAACAACAACTCTTCAGATATTGCCTCAAACCTTTCCACTTTATTTTTCTTCTGCTCTTTTCTGTCTCTATTTGCATATGTGTATTGCGTATGCATGCTAGCATGGGCGTGTCGTGTATCAGTAGGCATCAACCAAATTAGAGTTCAAGTTTAAGTTCAATAAATTTCAGCTTTTCTTCTTTAAACCTGAGAAAGCCTGTTTGTGCTGGTTTCTTTGCCTTATCATTGGAAAGCAGTGAACAAGGATTCACCAAGGGGGAGCTAAAAAATGGTGTGTTTAAAATTAAACCCTGTTACGGTAAGACCAGGTGAAGGCTGAGAGGGACCCCTAGACACCTTTCTCACCCAGTCCTAACAACTTCCATGCCTAAATTGCTGATATGCATTTCCACGTGAAATAATAAAACCTATCCTACAAATGCAATGTAGTTTTTCTTCTGCCAGTGACATGAGAACCAATATAATCTGCTGGGTTTTAATATAATTATCCTGTCATATCTCTTTGACACTCAGTGAGGCAGAGATTAAAAGTTCACATAGTGCAGAATTAATAGTACCAACTTTAAGAAAGCTACAGTACCCTGGTTTCTGCTTGTTATTTCAAGCTAATATTAACCAGTGATCATGTTTCCTTTTGTTATCTCCAATAAATCCAAAGTTCCTGAATTGACATTGGGTTCACAAAACTTTAACACTCGAGGAACATGTCTATTTGTGCTTATACAAGCTTTTCTGTTCTTTCTAATTTCAGAATTACTCAATTTTTATTCCTTCCATCTACCTGGAATTTCCAATGATACAAAACAATTCTCTGGTGGCAATAAATATGGTAGGAAACAATTGCTGATGCTCTGATTTAATGTGCCTCCATCTGATAAAGGTATTATAAACCAAATCACAAATGAAATCACTGTCAAAACCATAACAATAAGGGCAACAATTGATATTTCAATCCACTACGTGAACAGATTTCAACCCAAGGAAGTGTCCTTCCATGACCAATGTCACACATTAGCATGCAAAATGTGTTACATTGTCAAAATCAGTGCAATTCCCAGTTAAGGTACATGGTGATGATCACCTTAACACGGTACTCCTTGTGATTCATTGTGCCCTGCAATCTTCCCCTTTTTAATTTGCTTAAAGTTCTCTCCTTGATATTTCAGGCTCCATCTATATTTCCATTCAGTCGCAAAACCATTTTATGACCATTTTACGAAACAGTCCCTATATTATCAATGCAACTGACAGCTTTAAACTGTTAATTCAAACTTTTCTCCTCCCACCCCCATTGTGAATGGAATAATTGAAACTTGGCTTAATACTTGTGACCTTACTATGTGGTAGTTCAAGATGGCCACAATAATTGCGATGAAAGATTGACATTAATCCTACAAGCAGATTTATATTCTAATTTAATAATATGCTGTTCAACAATATTTGTAGGTGTATTTTACAAAACTGCATATTTGTCAACTAGTTATTTTATTATTTTTTTCTCCATAACAGCTAGAACACAACTAAGGCATGATTTTATGTATTTTGCCAATGTTGCAGTTGCCACTTAGAGGTTTAATATTTATATATTTTTGTTTTGCAGTGTTTATTGCAACACAACATAGTTTGATTTAGCTAGTGTGTCTTGTTGCTATATGCATGCCCCATAGCATAGTGAAGCACTTAGCACTTGTGTAAATGATGTAGTCCATCACATTTTAAGCCACATGTGCTATTTTATATGGCAATTTGTAGGCACTAAGTGGTAATTGCCTGTGGCACTGTTAAAACCACTTTTCATGAGGTTAAATGGATATAAAATACAGCTGCATCTGTCATCGCCAAGACAATTCCAAAATATCTGAAGGCTTTCTATTTGCAAGGCACAGAAGCCTAGGTAAAAACAGGTTATTGAAGTAGTTACATTGACGGATCTGAGATTCACTTTTAACATACATTTCTATTTAACAAACAGGTGCTTTTTGATCTTGGCATATATAAAGGATTTGCAGTGATCTTTAAATACAAATTGTTCCTTGTCATTATCAGAAAAGAGCGCTAGAACACTCGCCAGTACATTTAAGATTCTCAGCTAATTTTACACGACAGAGAACTGCTCCATGCATCTGTCTTCTTTCTTTCAAATCTATATCAGCAACTGAGGAATAAACAGAAATGCTTGCCGGTATAGGACTGCTAGTCCTCACGTGTTACTCTGAAGGATCTTTACTCAATTTAGTTGGTAAATGCCTACTGTAGCATCATGAATATAGTTACCAACTTACTCAGTTGATGTTTTAGTACAGAGATGAGGAGAAACCTTTTCTCTCAGAGGGTTGTGCAACTTTGGAACTCTGTGCCTCAGAAGGTGGTAGAGGCAGAGTCATTGAATATTTTTAAGGCGGAGGTAGATAGATTCTTGTTAGGCAAGGGAATCAAAGGTTATCAGGGGTAGATGGGAGTGTGGAATTCGAGACAGTAACAGATCAACCATGGTCTTGTTGAATGGTGGGGCAGGCTCGGGGGCCAAATAGCCTACTTCTGCGTCTAGTTCGTATGTTACAGGTCCTTCATACTCTCTTTATCATAGCAGAATGCTTGAAAAGGAATCATTGCCTGCTGTCTTTTTTGAGGAATAACAGTTTGCATATACTACCCTCTTTTTCTCTCACAGTGCCTTTGATTATCTAATGTTAATTATTTACATTAACAGAAAGCTTACTGGCATTTCTTGATCCTTTCTGGTTTATTTATTTAGAGATACAGCACTGAAACAGGCCCTTCGGCCCACTGAGTATGTGCTGACCATCAACCACCCATTTATACTAATCTTACATCAATCCCATCCCCCTACCTATACTAGGGGCAATTTATAATGGCCAATTTACCTATCAATCTGTGGCAGGAAACCGGAGCACCTGGCGAAAACCCACGCGGTTACAGGGAGAACTTACAAACTCCGCACAGACAGTACCCAGAACTGAACCCGTGTTGCTGGAGCTGTGAGACTGCGGTGCTAACCGCTGCGCCACTGTGCCGCTGTGCCGCCTCTTCTCCCTTTAGTGTTGTAATGGTTGACTCTGTTCTTCTATTTCACTGCTGGCATGTTTTGCAATTCGAATCCAATCTCCACTGTCATTTTTTCCTCAGTAAGTGTTAATTTTCCTGGAATGGGAAGTTGAGTTTCAGTGAATGGTGCCTTCTACTTGCATTTGCACTGTTTTATCTAATGCTTTCTTTAGCATTGGTCAATAGCTTCATGCATTCATAGGCAATTTTTTTTAAATGTATGAAGCAGCAACAATTTAATCCTACATTTTAAATAACATTGCTTCCCAAGGTCACCGGCTGGGAATTTAAAATAGTTTTATGACACAATATTGAGGGCTCCTTAACAAGAAAGTCAATTTCTCTGCCACAAAATCTCTTCTCTAAAATCCTTTTCACTGATCTAGTTAAAGTTGTGTTTTTGTGTCAGAATTATTTGCTACATGCATTTCTAGTGCTTTAGTTCAAGCCTTATGTTCCAGTTGCATGTACTTTATTCTACTATACATGCCTCACATAAGGTTGGCATACTTCAGTTAAACCTCTGGCAGGCATACTCTCATTTAAAATAAAATGTCAGTGCAATGCTGGAAAAATAGACTGCTACACTATGTTGACAGTATAAACTGTAGATACAAAGTAACATTAAAGAGTGATTTTAACATTAGCTTGATGGCCTATGGACCCCAATTTGATGAATGTGTACAATAATGAATAGCTTTGAACTATTTCAGGCCTTGATAAACCTACTGGAGTGTTTCACAGACACAAAACCTTAATTGACCATTTTTTATGAGTCAGCCTTCCTTACTTTCATAACATAGTATAGGGATTTATAACTGTTCCTTTGCTGTTTAAAGTAGGAATTGCAGCACGGATAGAAAGAATTTGTATTTGTATCGCACCTTAACATGTCTTTAGGATGTCCCAGAGTGCTTCACAATTGATGAATTACTTTTGCAGTGTAGTCACTTATATAAGTGAATGGCATCAAATTTGCACACAGCCAGTCCCATAAACAGAAAATAAATGAATCACAGATAATCTACATAAATAAGCAGAGAGGAACAAAGGACAGGAAAAGACCAGCTAGTCCATCAAGCCTGCTGTAGACATTTATGGTGCAACTCATGCACATGATGGCTCGCATCTGCTCCCCCTTCTTCACAAACCAGCATGCAATAACTGGGGAAAAGGAAGAAACTAGAGAAAAAACTCTGGCCAATTTAGAAAAATAAAAGCTCTGAGCTATTTCTCTCTGCCACCCCACCCCCACCCCTACCTCCACCTCCCAAGGGCAATCAGTTCAGTTCCAGGAGATCATGGTGACTAGGAGACACATTCTGATACCCCCTCTATCTTTCTATATGTAGTTTTGTCAGCCATAGTTAGGAACCCATCCAGCTTCCTTTTGAATGTTTGCAGCAAATCTACACTCAGTTTATTTATTGATCAATGACACTGTGAACAGAAATGCCTCCTGATATCTAACCTTGTTCGATACTTGCGCAGCTTATACTCATGTCCCCTAATCCTTCCTAACCTCTCTAACTCAAATAACCTATCTGCATGGACTGAATCTAATCCTTTCATTAGTTTAAAAACCTCAATCAAATTTCTTTGAAGTCTATGTTTTTCTGGGCCAAAAAACTCCAGCTCATGATTAATGGTCTTCAAACTATATATCAATCAATTGGCGCTCCTCTGAACTATTTTTAGGTCCTCTCTATCTAGCAGCATGTGGGGGACTAAAACTGATCACAGTTTTTAAATTAGGTCTAACCAAGGTCCTATATAAGCATAGTATAGTATTATTTGTTTTATATTTAATTGCCCTGGCAATACATCCTAGATCTCTATTTGTTTTTGCAATAGCCAACCCATTCATTTAGCTGCTTTTGCCTCATCCGTGGAGAGATTGGAGAAGCTGGGGTTGTTCTCCTTACAGCAAAGAAGGCAAAGAGAAGATTTGCACACCAATCCCAAACTCGCCCAAGTCTTCCTTACCTTATCCGTGAAGTCGTTTTTCTCTGGTCTAACTGCTATTTTCCCTCATGCTCTCTTCTACTTCATCTTGTCCATGAGATCCACCTACTGCTTCCTTCACCCCATTCCCACTAAACTGCTGACCATTCAACTTCGCTTCCTGGCCCCCATGCTAGCAGACATTGTAAATATCTCCCTTTCCTCAGCTACTCTCCTCTGCCTTTCAAAAACAGTAATTTTTAATTTCAAATTTCCGGCATTGACAGGATTTTCTTTTTCTGCAAAGAGTAGCCCTGGTCTTCCACCAGCCAACTATTCTAAAAACAGAAAATGCGGGAAACACTCTCCAGGCCAGGCAGCAACTGAGAAGAAATAAGCAGAGTTAATGGACTGAATTTTCTTGGCCCATTGGGGTCGGGCTGGGAGGTGGGAGGACTGGCAATATGGTGAGGGAGAAGATCCTTGGAAATTATCCTTCATAAACCTGTTTATAAAGAATTGGTTCATGATTTTGTTGCATAAGAAGGTAAATTTTGCAAGGTTCTGCTGGCGGTATAGGTGCTGGGGAAATCGGGCACCTGATTCGTGAACAGCAATTTTGGCTTCAAAAATGAGGCCATGCTATCAATATTTGCCAGTCTATTATATTGAATAGTTATTCAAACATAGTCCCTTGTTGGAATTTCCAGTGCACAGCTGGGGATCACTTGCTCATTTCTGTTGAACTCATCGGGAACTTTGGAGACTGGTCTACTTCTTAAAGGTAAGTCAGGATCCTGTAGTGTGAAAAGGTGCATTTTGCTTGTGTCTCCTAATATTTATGGCTCAATTTTCTCCTTGTTTTAGTTGTTTTATGTTGGGAACTCTGCCATTTGTGCATGTTGTTTTTTTCAGTCATTGTTCTTGGTTGCTGCCAATGTTTAAATAGACAAAGTACAGGGGGAATGCAAACAATATTTAAGAGACCAGACCTTGATCAGGGAATTGGTCCGAATCATTAATTTGCAGCCCATGGTTCCAGGACTTTTGTACCGTTGAGGGGGTGGGGGAATGCTGGAGAGGTTAATGGGCTCTTTGGATAACAGACCTAACTTCTGTATCCATTGCTGCGAAGACCACTGAGAAATTATTTAAATGCAGAGGAGGGCTTTGGATTGGAAGACTTAGCACCTGTTTGTTCTTCCATGTCTACCAGCTCCGACTGCAAAAGAAGAGTGCCATCCAGTTTTGGCTGAATGTAAAATTGTATGCAAATGCTTGAAATGGCATTTCAGAAATGATGCAGAAGTTCTTAATTTGGGTTTGCACCATGTTTGATGGTCTCACACATACAAAATATATGCAAAATTGAGAACACGCTGACTTTCACCTTGCTCGTAAATACCAGCAGACTTCTTTCTCGTTTGCAATCAGGTGCAAGTGACCTGGATGACCACATTGTTTCAATTGGCAATCTCCCTTCATGCAATTGGCAACTGTACTTTTCACTGGAGAATGTTCTTCAGTCCTCAAAAAAGTAATTTTCCTTGGTGCACCTCCTAAAAAAGGATCTGTTGCCTGCATGACTCCAATGTAATTTTCATTGTAATGCAATGCCATTGTACTTGATTTCTCCACTATTCTCTCTCCACCACAACTTTCCCTTTAACAGCCAACTGCAGTCCTTTGCAAACTTTTGCCTTGTGAGATTTTCTGATTCCCAGCATGATGTTTTGCTTTTGCTGTGCCTATAGCCTTATGGGAAGGGACTCCCATCAGAAAATTAAGCTAGGCCTGTTCCCTGTGCTATATGCGCCAGAATGCCTATGTATTGCTCAACTCTATTTTTCCTATTGTTGGAAAGTTGAGGCTATAGTGTCCACAGAAAATTTTCCCCCAGGGAGTTATGATCATTTTTCCTTGTCTTTGTGCAGTTCAAAATAATTTTATTCAAAATTCTGTAAAGGGAGAGAAGGAGAGGTCAGATTGAGATCTTCACATAATAGTACAGAAAGTAATTTAATTTACATGCGAAGTAAAATGTGTTGGTTATGCCTATTCTACAAATTCCTTTTAAATAGATGCAAGTTAGTGTCCTAAATGAGTTGTGTTTCAGACCATCTCAGAGAAGATAATTTTTTTTTTGGTAAAATGGTATTGAAAAAACTTACACAGAGCAGAGATTCATACTTTTGAAATTATCCTCATTCCAAGCCTTAATGTGCACTCTGAGATTTGGAGGTTTGCAGATGGGGGCAGCAACCATGGCAACTGCTACAGTCTCATTCTCAACCATTTCAATTAAAGGAAGCTCCCAGGACTAGTTATCTGTTTGCACTATTCAAACAAAATCAGATGAATTTACTTGCCATTCAATCATCCTTCATGTAACAAAATATAGGTGCATGTGTACAATTACAGTTAGTGTATAATTAGTGAATGAAAGACAAGCCTCCATATAGTGTCATCAGAGGTATCAGAATTCTCAAGTCTCCCATGCTAAATCCAGAACTGGACACCAGGCTAAAGCCAGAAAATATGAAGACCATAATGCATCACATAGAATCATAGAATAATGCCACATAGAAGGAGGCCATTCAGCCCATTATGTGGGCTCTATCGAAGAGCAATTCAGTTAGTCCCACCATCCAGCTCTTTTCCCTTTTCCTGAATTTTTTTTCTCCTTCAAGTATTTATTCAATTCCCTTTTGAAAGCTACTATTTGATCTGTTTCCACCACCCTATCAGGTAGTGCATTCCAAATCCTAACCACTCATAGTATAAAAGAGTCTTTCCTCGTGTAACCTCTGGTTCTTTTACTAATCACTTTAAATATGTGCTCTCTGGTTATTGGCCCTACAGCCATTAGGAACAGTTTCTCTTTATTTACTCTATCTAAATGCTTCATGATTTTAAACACCACTATCAAATCTCCATTTAGCCTTCACTGCTTTAAGAAGAACAACCTCAGCTTCTCCAGTCCATCCACAGAACTGTAATCCCTCATCTTTGGAAGTATTCTAGTAAATTTTTTCTGTACCCTCTATATAGCCTTCAAATCTTTCGTAAAGCATGGTGCCCAGAATTGGACACAGTACCCCAGCTGGAGCAGAACTGGGGTTTTATGTAGGTTTAACATAACTTCCGGGCTTTTGTGCTCTGTGCCTCTATTTATAAAGTTTACAATCCCAAAGGTAAAAGCAAAATACTGTAAATGGTGGAAATCTGAAATAAAAACAGAAAGTGCTGGAAATACTCAGCAGGTCTGGCAGCATCTGTGGAGAGAGAAACAGAGTTAATGTTTCATGTCTGTGACCCTTCATCAGAACTGGCAAAGGTTAGAAATGTAATAGACTTTGAAGAAGTGAAAAGGGAGAGGGGGGAAGAAGAACTAAAGGGAAGATGAGTGATAGGGCAGAGGGGAGGAGAGATTAAATGACAATGATGTCACAGAACAAAGGCAAAGGGAGTGCTAATAGTTGTATTAAAAGACAAAGCATTAGTCCAGTGAGAGTGTTAATGGCAGAATAATGAACATTTCCGTCCAAAAGCAAAAACCTGAAAAACAAGTTTAAGACAAGGCCATGGTTAAAAAATAAAATAGAATAAAATAAAAAAGGCTGTCATGCTCTGAAATTATTGAACTCAATGTTGAGTCCAGAAGGCAGTAATGTGCCTAATTGGCAGATGAGATGCTGTTCCTCAAGCTTGTGTTGAGGTTCACTGGAACACTGCAGCAGGCCAAGGACAGAAATGTTGGCATGGGAGCAGGGGGGTGAATTAAAATGGGAAGCAACTGGAAGCTCAGGATCATGCTTGCGGACTGAGTGGAGGTGTTCTGCAAAGCGGTCAATCGATCTGTGTTTGGTCTCCCCAATGTAGAGGTGACCACATTGTGAGCAGCGAATACCATATGAAAAATTGAAAGGTAACAAGTAAATCTTTGCTTCACCTGGAAGGAGTGTTTGGGGCCTTGGATAGTGAGGAGAGAGGAGGTAAAAGGGTAGGTATTACACCTCCTCCATGACAAGGGGTCGTAGGAAGGGTGTTGGGGTTTATGGCGGAGTGGACTAGGGTGTCACGGAGGGAATGATTCCTTCGGAATGCTGACAGAGGACGGGAGGGGAAGACGTGTTTGGTGGTGGCATCATGCTGGAGGTGGTGGAAATGACGAAGGATGATTCTTTGGATGTGGAGGCTGGTGGGGTGGAAAATGAGGACAAGGGGAATGCTGTTGCAGTTCTAGGAGGGAGGTGAAGGGGTGAGGGCAGAAGTGCGGAAAATGGGTCAGACATGGTTGTGGGCCCTCTCAACCACATTGTGGGGGGGTAATTCTCAGAAGCGCTGTTGTCAAAGGTAGCATCATCAAAACAGATGCGTCGAAGAATGAGAAACTGGAAGAATAGAATGGAGTTCTTACAAGGTCAGGGTGCGAGCAAGTGGGAGCTGGTGGGCTTACAATGAATATTAGTGGACAACCTATCCCCAGAGATAGTGACAGAGAAGTCGATGAAGGGAAGTTTCCGAAATGGACCATGTGAAGGTGAGAGAAGGGTGGTAATTGGAAGAAAAGTCAATGAAGTTTTCCAATTCAGGGCAGGAGCTGGAAACGCCACTGATACAGTCATCAATGTACCAGAAAAAGAGGTGGGGAAGAGGGCCTGAGTAAGACTAGAACAAGGAATGTTCGACATGTCCCACAAAAAGTCAGGCATATCTGGGACCCATGCGGGTACCCATAGCAACATCTTTTATTTGGAGAAAGTGAGTGGAGTTGAAGGAGAAGCTTTTCAATGTGAGAACAAGTTCGGCCAGGCGGAGGAGTGTGTCATAGGGTCATAGAGTTATACAGCACAGAAACAGGCCCTTCAGCCCATCGTGTCCATACTGCCCATCAAGCATATAACTATTCTAATCCCATTTCCAGCACCTGGCCCATAGCCTTGTATGCTATGGCATTTCAAGTGCTCATCTAAATACTTCTTCAATGTTATGAGGGTTTCTGCCTCTACCACTTCTTCAGGCAGTGCGTTCCAGATTCCAACCACCCTCTGAGTGAAATTTTTTTTCCTCAAATCCCCTCTAAACCTCCTGTCCCTTACCTTAAATCTAAGCCCCCTGGTTATTGACACCTCAGCTAAGGGAAAAAGTTTCTCCCTCTCTAACCTATCAATGCCCGTCATAATTTTGTATACCCCAATCAGGTCTCCCCTCAGCCTTCTTTGCTCTAAGGAAAAGAACACTAGCCTTTCCAGTCTCTCTTCATAGCTGAAATGCTCCAGCCCAGGCAACATCCTGGTGAATGTCCCCTGCACCCTCTCCAGAACAATCACATCCTTCCTGTAGTGTGGTGACCAGAATTGTACACAGTACTCCAGCTGTGGCCTGACTAGCGTTTTGTACAGCTCCATCATAACCTCCCTGCTCTTATATTCTATGCCTCGGCTAATAAAGGCAAGTATCCCATGTGCCTTCCTAACCACCTTATCTACCTGTGCTGCTGCCTTTCAGTGATCTATGGACAAGTACACCAAGGTCCCCCTGATCCTTTGTACTTCCTAAGGTCCTACCATACATTGTATATTCCCTTGCCTTGTTAGTCCTGCCAAAATGCATCACCTCACACTTCTCAGGATTAAATTCCATCTGCCACTGCTCTGCCCATCTTTCCAGCCCATCTATATCGTTCTGTAATCTAAGGCGTTCTTCCTCATTATTTACGACACCACCAATTTTTGTGTCATTTGCGAACTTACTGATCATACCTCCTATATTCATGTCTAAATCATTAATGTATACTACAAAAAGCAAGGGTCCCAGCACTAATCCCTGCGGTACACCACTGGTCACAGGCTTCCACTTGCAAAAACACCCTCGACCATCACCCTCTGCCTCCTGCCACTAAGTCAATTGTGGATCCAATTTGCCAAATTGCCCTGGATTCCATGAGCTCTTACCTTCTTAACCAATCTCCCATGCGGGACCTTATCAAAAGCCTTACTGAAGTCCATGTAGATGGCATCAACTGTTTTGCCCTCATCTACACATCTTGTCACCTCCTTGAAAATTTCAATCAAGTTAGTTAGACACAATCTCCCCCTGACAGAGCCATGCTGATTATCCCTGATTAATCCCTGCCTCTCCTAGTGGAAATTAATCCTGTCCCTCAGAATTTTTCCAATAGTTTCCCTACCACTGATGTTAGACTCACCGGCCTGTAATTACCTGGTTTATCCCTGCTACCCTTCTTGAATAATGGTACCACATTTGCTGTCCACCAGTCCTCTGGTACCTGTCCTGTGGCCCGACAGGATTTGAAAATTTGTTTGGTGGTGGTGGATGGGCCCCCACCCCCAACCCCAAACACTCCTTCCAGGTGAAGCAGTGATAAACTTGTACTTCTTTCAATTAGTATACTGTATTCGCTGCTCACAATGCTCTACATTGGGGAGACAAAACATAGATTGGGTGACCGCTTTGCGGAACACATCCGCTCAGTTGGCAAGCATGACCCCAAGCTTCTGGTTACTTGCCATTTTAATTCACCACCCTGCTTTCATGCCAACATTTCTGTCCTTCGCCTGTTACAGTGTTCCAGTGAAGCTCTATGCAAGCTCAAGGAACAACACCTTATCTTCAAATTGGGCACTCTACAGCCTTCTGGACTCAACACTGAGTTCAGTAATTTCAGAGCATGACTGCCTTTTTGATGTTATTTTATTTTTTAACCAATATGCCTGCCTTAAACTTGTTTTTCAGATTTTTACATTTGGACAGAGCTGTTCATTAGTCTGCCATTAACACTCTCTCTCTGGACTAATGTAGTTGTTCAACTGGGGACATACAGTTCAGCAAGGTGGATGTCAGCAATATTCCCTGGCATTAGTTCATCAACAAAAGGAACATCTCAACTGTTTGCCATGGAGGATTCACTACCTCTGAGTGGAGCATGTGTTTTGGTTATTAGATATCATGGTCAAGTCACTAGTGTGGGTCATTCAGCCCTTCGTGCCTGTGTCAGCTCTTTGAAAGAACTGCCCAATTTAATCCCATGCCTCAACATTTCCCCTAAAACCCTGAAAATTAGTCGTCTTCAAGAACATGTTCTATTGCCTTTTGAAAGTTGCTACGGAATCCAATTCCATCACCCTTTCGGTTAGTGCATTCCAAATCTTAATAACCCTACACATGCAAAAATGTCTCCTTATTTCCCTTCTAGTTATTTTGCCAGTTATTTTAAATCTTTGACTGATGGTTTATAATCCACATCCTAGAGGAAACAATTTCTCCCTACTTGCTCTATCAAACTCCTTATAATTTTGAATAGTACAATTAGATCTCCCCATAACCTGTTTTGCTTTAAGGAGAACAATCCCAACCTCGCAAATCTCTCCACATAATTGAAGTTCTTCATCCCTGGTTATCATCCTGGTAAACCTCCTTTGCACCCTCTCCAATGCTTTGACATCCTTCCTAATGTGTGGTGCCCAGAGTTGAACACACCATTCTGGCTGAGGCTTAACCAATGATTAGTAAAGAGTTAGCATGACTTCCTTATTTTTGTATTCAACGCCCCTATTTACAAAGCCTAGTATTCCATACACTTTCTTAACTTTATCAATTTACCCTGCTATCTTCAAAGATTTGTGAATGTGTACCTTTGGCTTCCTCTGTCCTTGCACCCACTTCAAACTGGTTTTCGGTTATACTGCCTCTCCAGGTTGTTCCACCCAAAGTACATCACTTCACACTGCTCCGCACTAATTGCATCTGCCATGTGTCTGTGTCCCCATCTTACCAGTCTATGTCCCCCTGAAGTCTATTACTATCCTGCTCACAATTTTTTTTTATTCATTCATGGGATGTCACTGGTTAGGCCAGCATTTATTGCACATCCCTAATTGCCCTTGGGAAGGTGGTGGAGAGCTGCCTTCTTGAACTACTTCAGTCCTTGGGGTCTAGGTACACCCACAGTGCTGTTAGGAAGGGAGTTCTAGGATTTTGACCCAGTGACAGTGAAGGAACAGCGATATAATTCCAAATCAGAATTGTACGTGATTTGGAGGGGAATAATAAGGCTTGCAAATGGTGGTGTTCCCATGCATCTGCTTCCCTTGTCTTTCAAGGTGGTAGAAGTCGCAGGTGCTGTCAAAGGAGCCTTGGTGAGTTGCTGCAGTGCATCTTGTGGTGAAGGGAGTTAATGTTGAATGCTTGTAGATGGCTGCTAATCAAGCAGGCTGCTTTGTCGTCGATGGTGATGAGAGAGTGTTGTTGGAGCTGCACCCATCCAGGCAAGTGGAGAGTATTCCATCACACTCCTGAATTGAGCGTTGTAGATGGCGGACAGGCATTGTGGATTCAGGAGGTGAGTTAGTCGCCACAGAATTCCCAGCCTCAGACCTGCTCTTTCTACAGTATTTATGTGGCTGGTCCAGTTCAGTTTCTGGTCAATGGTAACCCCCAGGATGTTGATAGTGGGGGATTCGGTGAACATAATGCCATTGAATGTCAAGGGGACATGGTTAGATTTTATCTTGAGATGGTACTTGTGTGGCTTGAATGTTACTTGCCATTTATCAGCCCAAGCCTGGGTATTGTCCAAGTCTTGCTGCATCCGGACATGGGCTACTTCAGTATCTGAGGAGTCACGAATGGTGCTGAACATTGTGCAATCATCAGCGAACATTCTGACTTTATGATGGAGGGAAGGTCATTGATGAAGCAGCTGTAGATGGTTGGGCCTAGGACACTACCTTGAAGAACTCCTTGAACTCCTGGGACTGAGATGGTGATCTCCAACAATCACAACCATCTTCCTTTGTGCTAGGTATGACTCCAACCAGTGGAGGGTTTGCCCCCTGATTCCCATTGACTCCAGTTTTTCTAGAGCTCCTTGATGCCATAGTCGGTCAAGTGCTGCCTTGATGTCAAGGGCAATCACTCTCACCTCACCTCTGGAGTTCAGCTCTTTTGTCCATGTTTGGACAAAGGCTGTAATGAGGTCAGGAGCTGAGTGGCCCTGGCGGAACCCAAACTGAGCATCAGTGAACAGGTTATTGCTGAGCAAGTGCCACTTGATAGCATTGTTGATGACCCCTTCCATCACTTTGCTGATGATCGAGAGTAGACTGATTGGATGGTAATTGGCTGGGTTGGATTTGTCCTGCTTTTTGTGTACAGGACATACTTGGGCAATTTTCCACATTTCCGGGTAGACGCTAGTGTTGTAGCTGTACTGGAACAGCTTGGCTAGGGGCGCAGCTAGTTCTGGAACACAAGTCTTCAGTACTATTGCCAGAATATTGTCAGGGCCCATAGCCTTTGCAATATCCAATGCCTTCAGCCATGTCTTTTCATCACGTGGATTGAATCGGATTAGCTGAAGACTGGCATCCGTGATGCTGGGGACCTCAGGAGGAGGTCGAGATGGATCATCCACTCAGCTCTTCTGGCTGAAGATGGATGCAAATGCTTCAGCCTTGTCTTTTGCACAGATGTGCTAAGCTCCCCCATCATTGAGGATGTGGATTTTTGTGGAGCCTCCTCTTCCTGTTAATTGGTTAATTATCCACCACCATTCATGAGTAGATGTGGCAGGACTGCAGAGCTTAGATCTGATCTGGGATCGCTTAACCATGTCTATCGCATGTTGCTTCTGCTGTTTGGCATGCAAGTAGTCCTGTGTTGTAGCTTCACCAGGCTGACACCTCATTTTTAGGTATACCTGGTGCTGCTCCTGGCATGCCTTCCTTCACTCTTCATTGAACCAGGGTTGGTCCCCCTGCTTGATTGTAATGATAGAATGGGGGATATGCTGGTCCATGATGTTTCAGATTGTGGTTGAATACAGTTCTGCTGCTGCAGATGGCCCACAGCACCTCCTGGATTGCCAGTTTTGAGTTTCCAGTTCTGTTCAAAATGTATCTCATTTAGCACGGTTGTAGTGCTACACAACATGATGGTAGGTATCCTCAGTGTGAAGATGGGACATCCTCTCCATAAGGATGTGTGGTGCACACTCCTACCAATACTGTCATGGACAGATGCATCTGCAGCGGGCAGATTGATGACGATGAAGTCAAGTAGGTTTTTCCCTCCTGTTGGTTCCCTCACCACCTGCTGCAGACCCAGTCTAGCAGCTATGTCCTTTAGGACTTAGTCAGCTCGGTTAGTAGTGGTGCTACCGAGCCACTCTTGGTGATGGACATTGAAGTCCCCCACCCAGAGTACATTCTGTGCCCTTGCTACCTTTAGTGCTTCTTCCAATTGGTGTTCAACATGGAGAAGCACTGATTCATCAGTTGAGGTGGGGGGTGGTAGGTGGCAGGAGGTTTCCTTGCCCATGTTTGCTCTGATGCCATGAGACTTCATGGGGCCCAGAGTCAATGTTGAGGACTCCCAGGGCAACGCCCTCCTGACTGGATACCACGGTGCCACAGAACATACCCAGAGATGGTGATGGTGGTGTCTGGGACATTGTCTGTAAGGTATGATTCCGTGAGTCTTCAAGATATTAACAGGAAAAGACAGGCTAGATAAAGATAAACTATTTCCACTGGTTGGAGATTCTAAAACTAGGGGGCATAGTCTAAAAATTAGGACCAGACTGTTCAGGAAAGATGTTAGGAAGCACTTCTTCATGCAAAGGGTGGTAGAGGTTTGGAACTCTCTCCCACAAACAGCAGTTGAAGCTAAAACAGTTGTTAATTATAAATCTGAGATAGATTTTTGTTAAGCAAAGATATTAAGGGATATGGGCCAAAGGCAGGTATATGGAGTTGGGCCGCGGATCAGCCATGATCTCATTGAATGGCAGGACAGGCTCAAGGGGCTGAATGGCCTAGTCCTGTTCCTATCTTTCTATGTTCCTATGTCATGCTGTTGCTTGACGAGTCTGTGGGACAGCTCTCCCAATTTTGGCACAAGCCCCTAAATGTTAGTAAGAAGGACTTTACAGGGTGGACAGGCTGGGTTTGCCATTGTTGTTTCCAGTGCCTAAGTCAATGCTGGGCTGTCTGTCTGGTTTCATTCCTTACTATGGTGCAAAGTTTTGTATCATTTGTAAAATTTGAAATTGTACTCTCTGTATCCAAATCCAGTTTATTTCTACATAACCAGAAAAAAATAATAATTCTGTCCCCGAGGAACCCCACTGCATATTTCTCTCCAGTCAGAAAACCATTCATTCACCTCTACTCTCTGCTTCTTATCCCTTAGCCAATCATGTACCCAAGTTACCACCGTCCATTTTATATCCTGTGCTTTTATTTTTTGAGTAAATCAAATGTGCATATCTAAAGGCAGTGACACTGTTGAAGTGAATTGCTCAGTTCTCAATTTGTGTTAACTTCTTAAGTATATTTTCAGCTGCACACATCCAGGTAAGTGGTGAGTATTCCATTACATTCCTGACTTGAGCCTTATAGATGTTAGAAAGGCTTTGAGTGGTCATGAGGTGAGCCACTAACTGAAAATTAACCAACTTTTGCCCTGTTCCCGTAACCATGGCATTGATATGACTGATACAGATCATTTTTTAGTCAATGGTGACTCCCAGGATGATGAGAAGTTAGTGATAGGAGTTGTTAAAACTGAAGGGGATATGACTGAGCTTTTTCTTCTCTTGTGTAATATAATGATTACCTGACACCTACATGGCATGAATTGTACCTGCCGTTTGTCAATCGGAGTCATGCTATAGGCTGGCATGGTTTGCTTCATTATGAGAGGATTTGTGAATGGATCGAACACTTTGGAAATGCCAATGACAGCCCAACTCTAATCTCATGATGGAGAGAAGATCATTGATGAATTGTCAGAGGTGCCTTCTTTCGGATGAGAAGTTAAGCCGAGAATCCATCTGATCTCTCAAGTTGACACAAAAGTTTCTCATGGCACTATTTTGAAGAGAAGGTGACTTATGGAGTTGTCTGGCCAACATTTATTCCTCAATCAGCATCACTAATTCGGATTATCTGGTCATTATCACATTGCTTTTTGTGGGACCTTGCTGGGTGCAGAGTAGTTGCCGCATTTCCTACATTACAACAGAGACTGGAAAGCACTTTGGTACATCCTGAGATCATGAAAAGTACTGTTTAAATGCAAGTTCTTTCTTTTTTTATACCGGGGAAGGATGTTGCCCAAAGGAATTTGTGCAGCAATGCCCTAGGCCTGTGATGACTGACCTTCGACAAGCACTATTCTATTTCAGAGCTATGACTTCAGGCACTGTAGAGTTTTCCCCTTAACTCTCATTGATCTGAGTTTTGCTAGGACTTTTAGATTTTATACTTGGTCCATTGTGGCCTTGTTGTTCAAGACAGCTACTCCTTACCCTCCTCTGGAATTCACCTCTTGCACCAGATCAAAACTGTGATGAGATTTGGAGCTGAGGTTTGGTTACAAGTTATGCATGTATAGATGTTGTTGGATGGCAAGGGGGATGACTTCTTCTATCACTTTACTGATTGAGAGAAAGCTGATTGGATGGTAATTGGCTGGGTTAGATTTATCCTATTTTATATGGATAGAACATAGCTGAGAAATCTTCCACTTTTCTGGGTAGTTACCAGTGTCATAGCTCCACTAGAACAGCTTGGCTAGGTGATGGTAGATATTTCTGGCACACAGGTCTTCAGCACTATAGCCAGGATGTTGTCAGGTCTCACAGCCCATGCTGCATCCAGTGTATGCAGCCATTTATTGATGACATGTAAAGTGAAATTAATTGGCTGGAACTGGTATCTTTTTCTTTTCATTCTTGGAATGTGAGCATCACTGGCAAGGCCAGCCTTTATTGCCCAACCTTATTTGCCCTTGAGAAGATGGTGGTGAGTGTCTTCTTGAACCATTGCAGTCCATGTGCTGTAGGTACACCCACAGTGCTGTTAGGGAGGGAGTTCCAGGATTTTGACCCAGCAACGATGAAAGAATGACAATATATTTCCAAGTCAGGATCATGTGTGACTTGAAGAAGAACATGCAGGTGGTGGTGTTCCCATGTGCCTGCTGTCCTTGTTCTTCTAGGTGGTAGAGGTTGTGGGTTTGGAAAGTCGGAGAAACCTTGGCGAGTTGCTGCAGTGCATTTTGTAGATGGTACACATGGCAGCCACAGTGCACCGGTGATGGAGGGAATGAATGTTTAAGATGGTATATGGGCTGCCAATCAAGTGGGCTATTTTGTCCTGAAAGGTGTTGAGCTTCTTGAGTGTTGTTGTATTCTATCACACTTCTAGCTTGTACCTTCTAGTTGGTGGACAGGGTTTGGGGAGACAGAGGGTGAGTTATTTGCCACTGAGAACCCAGCTTTTGATCTGCTGTTGTAGCCACAGTATTTATGTGGCTGGCCCATTAAGTTTCTGGTCAAAAGTGACCCCCAGGCTATTGATAGTGGGGGATTCAGTGAAGGGAATGCAGTTGATTGTCAAGGGGAGATGGTTAGATTTTCTCTTGTTGGAGCTG
Source organism: Heterodontus francisci (assembly GCF_036365525.1). Classification (NCBI taxonomy): domain Eukaryota; kingdom Metazoa; phylum Chordata; class Chondrichthyes; order Heterodontiformes; family Heterodontidae; genus Heterodontus; species Heterodontus francisci. The sequence continues at coordinate 127,893,347 of NC_090375.1, read as the reverse complement.
GTTATCACCTGGCAATTGTGCGCCACAGTGTTACCTGCCACTTATCAGCCCAAGCCTGAATGTTGTCCAGGTCTTGCTGCATGAGGGCACGGACTGGTTCATTACCTGAGGAGGTGCAAATGGAATTGAACACTGTGCAATTATCAGTGAACATCCCACTTCTGACCTTATGATAGAGGGAAGATCATTGATAAAGCTGGTTGGGTCTAAGACATTGTCTATGATGACAGGGACCTCAGGAAGATGCCAAACAAGACCACCCACTCAGCACCTTTGACTGAAGATGCTTTGCCTGGCTATGCCTTGTGCTCAAGTGCTGAGCTCCATCATTGTTGAGACTGGGAATGTTCATTGTGCTTCTTCATTAGTTGCCTGGTTGCCTATTGCCATTCTCGACTGGATGTGTTTGGGCTAGAGAGCTTCACTCTGTTTTATTGGTTATGGATAGCTCTATCTATAGGCTATAATTTTGGTGTTTAGCATTCAGGTAGCTCTGTACAGTGGCTTCATTAGGTTGGCACCTCATTCTAAGGTTTGCTTGGTGCTGAACCTGGTGCACTTTTCTATACTTTGCATTCAGCTAGCTTTTAGAATTGTTTTCCTGACTTCATGGTGATCAGTTGTGGTGGGCAATGAGGTTACAATTTGTGGTTGTATACAATTCTGCTGCTACTGATGGCCCACAATGTCTTACAAAAGCCCATCTTTGGGAGGCTCCATCTGTCCTGAGTTTGTCCCACATAGCACTGTGATAGTACCACCCTACAGAATGAAGGATAACATGGCAGAAAAAAGACTTTTTCTTCGGAAGGATTGGTACGATGCTCACTTCAGGCACAGTTAGGCTGGACAAGGTCAAGAAGGTTACTCCCTTGTGTTCAGCACCTGACAAAGGTCCACTTGAGCAGTCTACTTGATTGAAACACATAAGATCCTGAGGGGTCTTGACAGGGTGGATGTGGAAATGATGTTTTCCCCTTGTGGGAGAATCTAGAAATAGCAGTCACTTTAAAAATAAGGGGTTGCCCATTTAAGACAGAGATGAGGAGAAATATTTTGTCTTGGAGGGTCGTGAGTCTTTTGAATTCTCTTTCTCAAAAGGCGGTGGAAGCAGAGTCTTTGAATATTTTTAAGGCAGAGGTAAATAGATTCTTGATAAGCAAGGGGGTGGAAGGTTTATTAGGGGTAGATGGAAAGGTGGAATAATCAGTTCAGCCATGAACCTATTGAATGGCAGAGCAGGCTCCAAGGGCTGAGTGGCCTACTCCTGCTCCTAATTCATATGTTCCTATGTCTGTAGATTTTCATAGGCTAGACATCAGAAGTCAGTCACAGTGTCCATGTTGATCTTGAACGTCATCATATGATGGTCTTGCATCATCCAGGGGTAGCTGATTGTTGTAGTATAAATCGTCCCCTGGGGTAGCTTGTTTTGTGAGAGTATGCCTCCTATCCTCTCTGTACTCCCAAGCTTGCATGTCTTTCATATTCTGCTGCACAATAAGATAACTGACAATGACTGTTACATCCATTTTGTGAGGCTAAAAAATCATATGAAAAGTTCATTTCTAATAATGTTGTGCTGATATATCTAAATCTTGGCCTTTCTTTGTATGACTAATACCCATCTGAGTGAGAGTTCCTGACTCACTGTTCATTCATACCACACACTGCTCAATTTTGCACAAGTCTCTCGATAGACAAAATAAAGAACTTAAGACTAATTTTCCTCTCCAGGCATCCCCAGGGCAACTGACAGGTACACTGTACTGGAGGTGCACTCAATTTTAAAAAGGACTTCACAGTTCTTAACAAGACTTTAAGAGGCAAGAGGGCAGATTTTGTTCTACATTGTGCCTGGGAAATGCCTAGTTTCTAGCCACAACAAAGGGGAAATGTGGACAGAGATCAAGTGGGCTGTATTTTGCTCTGCTATTCCATCCTAAAGTGATGGAAATGGTGGGAAAATGGGGCGAGGAGGCCCACCACAGCCTCACCACCCTGATCTGGTTTATCAACTTCACTCCTACGAGAACCACCCAGCCCTTTCCCATACAAATGTGAATGGGGAGGAGTGACCTGAATTTCCCAGTGGATTTGCCTATGTTTGCTCCCTTCCAGCTGCTCTTTTACCTGGTGAAATATGGGCTGGCCCAGGGTAATAGCGGTTAGGTCCCAACATTCTTTTAATTGAGGGTAGGAGCCTAATCAAGAACACCTTTTCTTCCATTTCTGCCCCATGCACCTGCCTGTTTAGATCTCATCTTTTGTTTTGGGGTCTTTTTTGCCTCTTTAAGGCCTCTCACCATCTCTTCAGGTGCTGTGTCGGTCGTCTTGCTGCAGCACCAGTCAATAATACTTGTGGCAGGTTCCCTCTTTGTGGCAGGAAATGTGCCAGGAGTCCACTCTGCTTGGAAATTACTGCTGACTCAGGAAACCAATGTGGAATCAGGGAGTGGTTGGAGAGGGTGTTTCTGTCAAGTCACAGCACTGAAATTTCTGCAGCTTCCACAAAATAGGATGTTGAGCAGTACTGGAATAGGCGTAGGACCAGTGTAGGCATTGCAATAAGGTGGAAAAGGGTGTTTCCCATTGACTGCTTAACTTTTTTTCTCTCTATACCCATGTAGTAACCACACAAAGATTCACCTAAAATGACTGTGGGGTTTGCGCCAGAATCCTGTATGGACTGATGTCTATGGGCATCCTCGGGTAATCTGAAGATCCAAGCAGACAAATGGTTGATGACCTATTTATCCTCCTGGCTGATCATCAGGCCAACAGCAACCTGATGACCTTGATGTCAGTAGCCAAGAGTGTAGGTGCAGGTCTGTCATATCCTCAGCTTTGCTCCTATTGCCAGTCCTTGCTAAGGGGTGCACTTGTGGCAGGATTGTGCCAAGCATGCCAGAAAAATGGAGCTCACTCTGCTCTTCATAGCTAGAGGGCATCTCTGGTACAATATGCCTTTTGGGTGGCCAATGAGCCTCTAGCAAGGAAAATTGTCCCTAAGTTTTCTTTTTTGCCGCTAATTTACTTCTACCCATTTTAAACCTTCAGCAAATCTTAGAGTACAGTAAATGTTTGATAATGCATTCTACACGTCTTGCGCACCTACTTTTTTTTGCCTATTTTGTTTGTTAAATTGACTCAGATATAGAAATAATCAAGAATTGAAATCCCAACCTTTTGGAGCTGCTGTACAAGATTTTGTTTTAGCAGCAGGTAAAAGAAGGTCTCTGAAGTACTTCTTCATCAACTGTCCATTTCTAAAATGTTGGTGGATGTATCTTACGTCTATGCCAATTTCCCTATTTCGGTAGTAAACCAACCATATGAATTGGCACTGAATAGAAAAACACATTTTGGAAAAAACGCAATTAAAACTGTCATCAGTGCTCCCTGGTGATTCAGTGGCTGGATCCAGGTCCCAAAGAATTTTTAAATATTAATTTTCCTCAGGTCAGCAAAATATATACAATGTGACAGCTCATACAATTTCAGAAACCTTGTTGAAAGTAGAAATAATGCGGATAGTTTTATGCACGCTCCAGTCATATGATTATTCCATTATTTGCAAAGAAATCAAGCTGAACATTTTACCAGCTCATTGGCATTTTTCATTATAAAATAATTAAAGTACTGAAAGGAAATGAAGAAAGAGAAATGGCAGCAAGACACTATCCATATCTCTATTATTTCTATGACTGTAACTGAAAATTTATGATAGATTTACTGTAAACATCCTAAGATAGCCTCTGTATGTTGGCAACAGAAACACAAACATAATTTTACCGCTAGAAATCTGCCAATAGTTATGAAAATTATATGTAAATTATAACACATTTGTTAAAAAAGATAATTCTGCAAGCAATAAGGAAATGAAGGAAGAGTACTGCTAACAAACTACCACAGAGCTGTGATTTATTGTTTATTTCAAACTAGGTTTCACCGAAACAGTAGGGGAGATAAATTGGTTCATGGCCAGTTTTGTGTGCGGTATGGGCAGTATGCACATTGCATATGCTAGAAAAGGCTGGACTGGTGACCACCCGAAATCAGACCTCAGGCCCTATTTCAATATTTCGGGTGGAACAGCTGGTGCCCGTCTCACCTCCAAAAGTAGCTCATACATGCTGAGGGATACAATCTCAGTTAAGTACTGGGAGGGGGAGCAGGTGAAGAACAATGGGAAGTTGGGGTTGCAGGGGGAGGGTGTGTTGGTGGCAATCACAGTCTGTCAGCAGACCTTAAATGTGCTGTGGAGCCAGGCAAAGCATTTCTGCTCCTTTTTACCTCTTTGGTATCTTGGAGGTGGCCAGAATGCGCTAACACTCCAGAAGGCTGCATTGGTGCCATTAATCACCATGGTACTTTAGAAAAGCCAACAATCTGGTGGAATGGAGCACCTTGTTATGCTGCTGTAGTCAAGGGAAAGGAGATGTAAGTCTTAGCTCTCCAGTACAAAGCAAGAGTCAATTGTTTCATGTACCTATGGACAGCAAATTGGCTCCTACTGCAGATATACCCTGTGCTAGCCAGGAAAGAGCCAAAGGCATAAAACAAAATAAGGGACTTGGACATTTTGATGGCAACAGTGCCATTCAAACTAGGTTGCAGGTCTTCCTGAGGTGGATGACACAGCTCTGTAACTGCTTTCCAGCTAGCTTCAAACTCCAGAGGCAGTGGAAAAAAAATTGGAAAAGGCCTGAAAATGGTTATGATCTGAAATGATGGAACTCAATGTTGAGTCCGGAAGGCTGTAGAGTGCTTAATCAAAGGACGAGGTGCTGTTCCTCAAGCTTACAGTGGAACAGTGTAGGAGGCCGAGGACAAAGAGGTCAGATTAGGAGTGGGGTGGCGACCAGAAGCTCAGGGTCACACTTGCAGAATGAATGGACGTGTTCTGCAAAGCAGTGACTCAATCTGCGTAGAGGAGACCATATCGTGAGAAGTGACTATAATATACTAAATTGAAAGACGTATGTAAATCACTGCTTTAGCTGGAAGGAGTGTTTGGGACCTTGGGCAGTGGGAAGGGAGCAGGTAAAAGAGCAAGTGTTGCATCTCCTGCACTTGTATGGAAAGGTGCCATGGGACAGGGAGGGGATGTTGGGAGTGATTGAGGAGTGGATCAGGATGTTGCGGAGGGAACGGTCCCTTCAGAATGCTGAAAAGGGACGGGAGGGAAAGGTGTGTTTGATGGTGGGATCAGGTTTGAGGTGGCGGAAATGGCTGAGGATGATCTGTTGAAAGTGAATACCAGTGAGGTGGAAGGTGAGGAAAAGGGGAACCCTATTGTGGTTCTGGGAGGGAGGGGTAGGGGTGAGAGCAGAAGTGCGGGAAATGGAGCGGACACAGTCAAGGGTCCTGTCAACCACAATGGCGTCAAGAAGGGATCAAAATCTTAACAAAGGTATTGAGTATTAGAGACTAAGGTGACATCAGGGAAAAATAGAAAAACATTTAAGGCATTAAATCTGAATGTGTGAAGCATTCACAACAAAATAGATGAATTAATAACACAGATAGAAATTATTGGTTTGATCTAATAGCCATTCTGGAGATATGGTTGCAAAGTGACCAAAATTGGGAACTAAATGTTCCAGGGTAGTTAACGTTTAGAAGAGATAGTGTTATGACCACGGTGGGAGGGGTGCACTGTCTTATAGTTCCACTTCTCTACAGGTCACAATCTATTTAAATGTGATACAGCCAATCATATACTCATTATTTTATCCGAGAATAAAATACACCAACCAGATTTCTTTAATAAACACCAAAATTATCAGTTTATTATAAAACAAGACTTAACCAGTAACAAAGCAAAGCATTAACACACCGATTTAAAAATATGAAAGTTCCCTTTTTAAAAAATACCCTCATTACACTCGCACACACTGAAAAAAATACAGAAATTCACTCTGCAGAGGTCTGTTACAAAAAAGACAAAAAAAGAACACTTTGGCCAAATACTTTCTAATTCTTGACGAAAAGGAAAGTAGATATGGAACGAAGTCAGTTGTCCCTTTTTTGATCTGGCATCCGGGTATATGGAGATGGGTCACTGGGATCATTTTAGAAGCACTCCGTTCTGGAGATGTCGAGAATTATTCTAGTAAGCTTTCTAGGAGAAATATGGCATCAAGGTTTTTCCACCAGCACACACTTTCAGCTCCTCAGGAGCTATACGGCACCAGGGATTTTTTGTTCCCCACGCTGGGTCTTGGATTTCTTCAAAAAGAGAGAGAAGAAGGTGAGCTGGGGGATTTATTTTTCCTTGGCAGGAAAACACCAACTGTTTTCAAACAGTTCATACTCCAACTAAAACTGAAAGCAATATTCAAACCCCAAACAGAGAGTCGACCTCCTGACCTCTACAATCCTTGACATGTAACTTCTCTGTAACCATTTTCCCCCAAGTCATCAAGGGTTCTGTTATTACTGAGCCTAAATCACAGGTGGTCTCCAGCACAGGTGGCTTTCAAACAACGGTGAATTTGGTAAAAAAAAATACATCCATGGAATCTTTTCAGTTTTAACACAAGTCCTTAAAAAAAATATATATTAAAAAGGAAGCATTTTTGTAACAATAGGCAAAATGGAAAAGGTAGAGGCATAGCCCTGCTAATAAACAATGAAATAAAGGCCATAGATAGAAAGGATGTTAGCTCAGAAAATCAAGATGTAGGGGGTATTTTTAACCAAGCTCACCAAACCCATTGGATCAGGTGGAACACTAAAATAAAAGCAAAATACTGCAAATGCTGGAAATCTGAAATAAAAACAAGAAATGCTGGAAATACTCAGCACGTCTGGCAGCATCTGTGATCCTTCATCAGAACTGGCAACTATTAGAAATGTAAAAGGTTTTAAGCAAGTAAAGCGGGGGTGGGGCAAGAGATAACTAAAAAGGTGTTGATAAGACAAGGTCACAGAGAATAACTGACCAGAAGGTCATGGAACACAGGCAAATGGTACGTTAATGGTGTGCTGAAAAACAAAGGGTCAGTACAGAGAGGGTGTAATGCACAGAAAACGGAACAGCCTGGCCCCAAGCACAAACATGGAAAAAATAGTGGGTAGGCACAGTAGAATCAAACTAAAATAAAATAAACACATAAAAAATAAAAAATAACTAAAAATAAAAATAAAAAGGGGGCCTGTCTTGCTCTGAAATTATTGAACTCAATGTTCAGTCTGGCAGGCTGTAGCATGCCATCATTTGCCTTTGCTCCATGACCTTCTGGTCAGTTACTCTCTGTGACCTTGTCCTATCAACACCTTTTTTGTTATCTCTTGCCCCACCCCAGCTTTACTTGCTTAAAACCTTTTACATTTCTAATAGTTGCCAGTTCTGATGAAGGATCACTGAGCTGAAAACTTAACTCTGCTTCTCTCTCCACAGATGGTGCCAGACCTGCTGAGTATTTCCAGTATTTCTTGTTTTTATTTTGATTTTACACCTCATCCAATACTATTTGCTGACTTTAATGGAGAGTAAAATCAGGCAGGGTGTAAAACTAACATTGTTCCCAATCCCGTCAATTTCCCACCCAACAAGGTTAAAATTTTCCCCTTAGTATCAGTTTGGCTGGAGATAAGAAGTAACAAAGGACAGAAAACACTGGTGATGGTAGCTTATACGTTCCCCAACAGTAGCTGTAGTTTCAGGCAGAGTATAAGTCAGGAAATTAGAGGCGTATGTAATAAAGGTAATACAGTAATTATAGGGGACTTTAATCTTCATTTGGTCTGGGCAAACCAAATTTGCAGTAATACTGTGGAGGACAAGTTCATGGAATACATTCAAGATAAGTTTCTAGATTAGTATCTTGAGGAAGCAAATAGGGAACAGGCTATATTAGATTGAGTATTGTGTAACCAAAAAGGGTTAATTAATAATCTTTTAGTAAAGGAACCTCTGGAAAAGACTGATGGAATTTTATATTGCATTTGAGCTTGATTTAATTAAGTATGAAACAAGTATCTTGCATCTGATCGAAGAAAACTATGTACGTTTGCGGGGCGAATTGGATAAGGTAGATTGGGAAAGTCAATTAAAAGATGTGATGGTAGATAAGCAATGGCAAACATTTAGAGAATTAATTTCTAATTTGCAACAAATATACATCTCCTTAAGGAATAAAAAAAAAATGGGTAAAGTGTCCAACTGTGGCTAACAAGAGAAATTGGAGATAGTATTAGATTAAAGGAAGTGTTTATAATGTTACAAAAAAAAAGTATTAAACCCAAGTATGGGAGGATTTTAGAACTCAGCAAAGGATGACCAAGAAATTGATAAAGAAACAGAAATAAGATACAAGAGTAAACTAGTTATGGACATAAAAACAGATTGTAAAAGTTTCTATAGGTATGTAAAAAGGATGAGATTAGCGAAAGTTAACGTGGGTCCCTTAGGGACAGAGACAGGAGAAATTATACTGGGAATAAGGAAATGGCAGAGACATTAAATTGGTATTTTAAGACACAGAAAGCATTCCAGAAATAGTGGGGAACCAAGGGTCTAGTGAGATTGAGGAACTGCGTGAAATTAGTGCTAGTAAAGAAATAGTACTAAAGAAATTAATGGGAATAAAAGCTGACAGATTCCCTAAATCTAATGGCCTATATTCTACAGTTTAAAAAAAGATGATTACAGAGAAGCATTGGTTTTGATCTTCCAGAATTATCTAGACCCTGAAATGGTCTCCATGGATTGGAAGGTAGAAAACATATGCCTGCTATTCAAGAAAGAGGGAAACAGGAAACTATAGGCCAGTTAGTCTGACGTGAGTAGTAGGGTAAATGCCAGAATCAATAATGAGCGAATCAAGCACAATTTCCCTTTCATAAATCTGTGTTGACTCTCCCTAATCATATTATGATTTTTCTATCTGCCCTGTTATTATGGCCCTAATAATCGATTCTAGCATTTAGTTGATTGAAAAGTAAAAGTCTTACTGCAATTATACAGGGCCTTGGTGAGACCACAAGTAGGCAAATCTCTGGGAAGAGCAAAAAAATAGAGCAGCAATATTGGGGGATTTCAACTACCCTAATATTAACTGGGATAGAATTAGTGTGAAAGGCACAGAGGGAGCAGAGTTCTTAAAATGCATTCAGGAGAACCTTTTAGCCAGTACGTAGCAAAGCTGACAAGAGAGGGGACAGTTCTGGACTTAGCTTTGGGAATGAAGTTGGGCAAGTGGAAGGGATATCAGTAGGGGATTGTGAAATATTAGATGAAATTAACATATTGAGAGAGGAAGTATTAAGGGGTTTAACATCTTTGAAAGTGGATAATTCCCCAGGCCCGGGAAAAATGTATCCTAGGAGGCTCTGACCATCATTTTTAATCCTCTCTGGCTATAGGTGTGGTGCCAGAGGACAGCTAACTTCGAACTATTGTTTAAAACTGAAGAAGGGATAGACTGAGTAATTACAGGCTAGTCAGCCTAACCTTGGTGGCGGGAAAATTATTGGAAAAAATTCTGAGGGGCAGGTTAAATCTTCATTTAGAAAGATTAAAAATCAAAGACAGTCAGCACAGATTTGTTAAGGGAAGATCATGTCTGACTAACATGATTTAATTTTTGAAGAGGTAACAAGGAGGGTTGATGAGGGTAATGCATTTGATGTAGTCTATATAGATTTTAGCAAGGCTTATGATAAGGTTCCATATGGCAAGCTGTTCACAAAAGTAAAAGCCCATGGGATCCAAGGCAAAGTGGCAAGTTAGATCCAAAATTGGCTCAGAGGCAGGAAGCAAAGAGTAATGGTCGATGAGTGTTTTTGTGACTGGAAGGCTGTTTCCAATGGGGTTCCACAGGGCTCAGTACTAGGTCCCTTTCTTTTTGTCGTATATAGTAATGATTTGGACTTGAATGTAGAGGGTATGATTAGGGAGTTTGTAGACAATACAAAAATTGGTTGATAATAAAGAAGAAAGCTGTAGACTGCAGGAAGATATCAATGAACTCGTTGGTGGGCAGAACAGTGGCAAATGGAGTTTTATCTGAGAAGTGTGAGGTAACGCATTCGGGGAAGGCTAACAAGGCAAGGGAATACACAATAAATAGTAGGATACTGAAAAGTTTAGAGCACCAGAGCGACCTTGGACTATATGTCCACAGATCCCTGAAGGTGGCTGGATAGGTAGATAAGGTGGTCAAGAAGGCATACTTGCCTTTATTAGCCGAGGCATAGAATGTAAGCGCTGGGAGGCTATGCTGGAACAGTATAAACCACTAGTTAGGAGTACAGCTGGAGTACTGTGTACAGTTCTGGTCACTACATTTTAAGAAAGATATGATTGCACTAGAGAGGATACAGAGGAGATTTATGAGGATGTTGTCTAGACTGAAGAATTTTAGTTATGAGGAAAGATTGGAACGGAGGAAACTGAGGGGAGACCTAATTGAGTATTAAATTATGTAGGGTCTAGGTAGTGTGGATATAAAGGCCCTATTCCCATTGATTGAGGGGTCTATCATGAAGGGGCATAGATTTAGGGTAAGTGGTAGGAGATTTAAAAAGGATTTGAGGGGAGACTTTTTCACCCAGAAGGTGATAAGGGCTTGGAACTCACTGCTTGAAAGGGTGAAAGAGGCAGAAAACCTCATAACATTTAAAAAGTACTTGGATATGCACTTAAAGGGTGAGTTTTGTGTGACCATCTGAAGTGGGAATGGTGGCATGGGGGACACAGAATTGCATCGGAAGCGTCAGCCCGGAAATCTGGCATCATGGCATTGTTTCTGGATTTAATCAGTGGTGGGAAAGCAGCTAGGTAGAATCGATGCCCCGACGCAATGGGAATGTATTATAAATTGCAGAGCATTTACTTTCATTTGTCCTGATTTAATGGGTGGCTTGGGATTAAATGGATGGCAGGTAGCACTCACGTGTGCAGTGTTTGATTGATCTGGATTTGATTGTATTATTCTGTCCACTTATCTGTGTTCAGTGTGTTTGATTGCTTAAGCCTATGGGTGGAGCTTAAGAGTTTAAACTGAAACCAAAACAGACATAGCTAGAAGGTTCTACTAAACACAGACTGTTCTGGAGAAGACATTGTACTGCGATCTTGTAAGAGCTGAGAATCTTTAAAGTGCTGTAAATGAACTAGTTGGTGATTTAATACAAGTGTAATATCTGCATTGCTCTGAGATAAATCAGATATACATAATATATCCAGCAGCCCGAAGTAAACATAAAAAAATTGTGGCTATGAGGATGATGCAAAAGCAATTTAAGGTTATCCGCTCCAGAACCATTTCTTTCAATGCTGGGAAATCCTCCCTTGTGCTGGGAGCAATGGATTTCAGGGTTCAAGACCTACTGTTTGCTAGGGGGACAGCCCAGATATAGCAGTGAACTGTAAGAAAGTGATACTCGTACATTGTTTTGGAGCAGAAGGCCAGCAAATATTCAAACAGCTCACAGAAGATATGTCTATGTTTGATATGGTGGTAAGTGCTCTCGAAAAATACTTCGAGCCAATGAAAAGTGTGATGATAGAGCAATGCGCATTCCGCCAGAGATCCTAGGGACATGGTGAGCCCATTAAACAATACGGGAGAGCGTTGCAGCTACTGGCATCTACATGTAAATTTGGCACACGAACCAACAAACTAATATGTGACCAATTAATTGAAAGGAATTCAATTCCATGAATTAGGCAACGTCTCCTCATGGAGGATGATGATTTAACTTTGGAAAAAGCCATAACCTTGGTAGTCCAGATCGAATCTGCCATGATAGATTCGAAGAGATTGCACACACATGCACCCTTAGACTCAGGGTTGCAGACACAGCTTGCCCAACCAGTTTCAGTGCAAGGGTTATGGACAAGAAGTCCTCAGCAACCTCATCAAAATGTACCCCATCATGGTCAATTACCTTCAAAACTGTGTCCAAATTGTGGAAATGTTCTTCAAGTTATAAAGCCATGTCCAGCTCGAGGAAAAATGTGCAACTCATGTTTAAAGTGGAACCAATTTGTAAAGATGTGCAGGTCGTCGCAGAAAAAAACTTCATCGATTTGACATGTGGCGGAGTCTCTTCCTGAGAGTAAGGTACAACATGTATTTTCCATCACAAAAAATAAAGCATCAGGTCATTTTAAGGAGTGCTCAGTTGAGATCGCAGACATCTCAGTGTCACGTCTTATCGAGGTTGATGCAAAAGTATCTATTTTGAGTGACAAACTCTACCATCGGTATTTTTTGCAATTCGCTCTCTTTCCTGCAACAGACGCTTATGACGACACTATCATTCCAGTTTCGGGGACGATCACAGCTCCAGTACACAACAAAAATGTCACCCTAGACAGGTTCACTTTCTATGTAGCTGAAGGCCAAAGCCTTATCAATACCTTTTCAACAGGCTTGGATTCAAACTCACTGACTGCACCAGAGCACACATTAATGAGATTGATGATGCAGATTATACATGCCGGCATCCTTCCTTATTTCCTGGATTTCAGGAGATCAAGGGGTACTGTCATGCTCCTCGCATTGAAACATCAATTCGACCAGTTTGACAAAATTTGAGACGGTTGCCATTTGCAATCCACGCTGAAGTGTCACAGGAGCTGAAACGACTAGAAGCAGATGGTATCATTGAGCGAATCGGCTCATCGTTGTGGAGATCAAATCTAGTCATTGCATGATGAAAAAATGGTGAACTTCGATTCTGCATTGACCTTAAGGCAGTCAATATTATACCAGACAAGCATCCACTTTCTACAATTCAAGAACTGTTAACATAATTTCATGACTCCACTGTCTTCACAAAGCATGATATGCGACAGAGTTATCTTCAGATACCTGTAGCAAATGAAAAGCCGATATCTTACAGCTTTTGTTACCCATGAAGGTGTATTTCAGTACAGCAAAATGCCTTATGGACTAAGTACAGCAGCTAGCGCATTCCAGAAGATCATTTCTTCAGTCTTGTTGGACGTTGAGGGAACGCACAACCTACTTTGAGGATGCCGTTGTCTACGGACGGGACAAAGCTGAACATGATCAATGATTATTAGCAGTGCTCACTTGACTTTGTCATGCAGGCCCCCACCTGCCAAGAATGAGGCACATTGGATTTGTCATATGAACATTGATTTTGAACTGTTGCTGGAGCGAGGAAATGACTTGTTGAACATATCAGATATGGCTGGAAAAAGCATTTTTGCATACTAACAGATGGTGCTTGTGTAGACAAAGGACCATTCCCTGACACATTCAACCCACAATTGATGTTGATCACTGGACAGTGAGGGGGTGGAGAAGCGTATTTCAGGGCCTGCTGGGGTGATGCAATCCACATGGGCCAGGACTGGTTGGACCAGCTGGTCACATGACTAACTGGCTGTTCCAGGGTTTTTTGAACTAGCCACACGGAGTTTGAACTCAGAAAGACTGTTTGCTCCTGGACTGAGACGATCTCTCCTGTCTGCTCCCATCTCTTTCTCACGGAACTCCAAATTCACTGAAGACACATGAACCCCAAGAGAGAAAGATCTCCTACAGTGAACAAGGTTTAAGAAGAATACTGGGCCCCAATGAAAAGCAAGATCTACTTGCAATCAAGGACTCTACAGTGAGCTTGACAATCCATAACAAAAACCCTCTTCAGAGATTGCCTCAACCACTTTATTTCTTCTGATCTGTTCTGTCTCTATCTGCATATGTGTATCATGTATGCATGCTAGCATGGGCACGTCGTGTATCTGTAGGCGTTAACCAAATTTAAGTTTAATAAATTTCAAGCTTTCTTCTTTAAACCTAAGAAAACCTGTTTGTGTTGATTCACCAAGGGGGAGCTAAAATCACGGTGTGTTTAAAATTAAACCCTGTTACGGTAAGACCAGGTGAAGGCAGAGAGGAACCACTAGACCACTTTCCCACCTGGTCATAACAACTTGCAAAACACAATTTGATGCTAAACAAGGACAAGTGGGTGAATGTTTATTGGGGGGGTAGGCAGGAATGTGGAGTCGAGGTTACAGCCAGATTAGCCATGATCTTATTGAATGGTGGAGTAGGCTCGAGGGGCCGAGTGGCCTACTCCCACTCCTAATTCCTATGTTCAATGCATATTTGCGGCACCCGAGATCGACTTTCTAGGGTACAGAGTGACAGCAGTAAGCCTAGACCTGACAATGTCAAAGCCCTTCATGCGCTTCCAACATCATCTAATGTGAATGAGTTGGCATCATTTTGAAGTTCTACTGGAGCCTCTTCTGGAGCCTCTTCAGAAGCTACTGGGTAAAGATACTCAATGGGAAAGGACTGTGTCGCAGCATCAACATTTGAAACATTAAAGACGAAGATAGCATCTCCACCAGTCCTCACACATTTCAGCCCACATGAGAAAACATATGTCACAATAGATGTGACGGGAACTACAATTGGAGCTGTATTCTCACAGTCCATTGACAGATGGAAACCACCAATAGCTTATGTGTGATGTCCATTGTCAGACACCGAACGTAAATATTCTACTGGAGAGCGGGAAGCACTAGACTGCATCTATACATGTGAACATTAGCACGCGTATCTTTTTGGTAGAAAGTTTACTCTTTTCCCTCAGCGCCCACCCTTGCTGATGGCCGACCTTCTTATCCAGCAGCATTGGCAAACACACATCTCACCCAACACTTTGTTTGCCCAATACAGCCACCCGACCCGAACCCTAGACCCCGACTCCCCCTTGCAAAGCCCCCGAGACCCTGACACCCCTTGCAGAGCCCCCAAGACCCTGACTCCCCTTTGCAGAGCCCCCGAGAGCCCAACGCCCCCCCTTGTAGAGCCCCCAAAACCCTGAATCCCCCCTTGCAGAGCCCCCAAGACCTGACCCCCTCGCAGAGCACACAGCACCACAGTCTGAAAATGGCCTCCGCACTCCCGTCTCACGCTATGCAGTGATTGTCATGGCTGCCTCCCCATCACGGCATTTGTGGGATCTGGCTCTCCATGAGGGTTGCCAACCTCTCGATGGAGGAAGCCATGCGCTCACATGCCTGAGACATGACAGCATTCATGGCATGAATGGTCTCTTCCATCATCCTTTCACGGCTGTGCATTGCCTCTGGCATCTCCCCCAAATGCTGCCTTACCTCTCTCTGCAACTCCAGCATGCCCTGCGCTGTCAACACGAGAGGCTCATCACCAGCCTGGGGCTCAGAATGGGCCAGGTCACCGACAGTCAGAGGACTGTCGGTGACCTCAGCTGTCTTAGCTTCATCCAGCTGCTGGGGCATTTGTGCGGTGTTTTACCAGCTTGTGACCCTGATTCTACAGCCTAGAGCAACCCACCAAGGTGAAAGTATCTGCGCTGGTGGAAGGTGCAGGAGAGTCATGGGACGGTGCATCCTCTGATTACTCTTCCTCTTCAGAGGTGGACGTCTAGCCACCTTCTGGTTGAGTCTCCTGTGATACTGACCCGAGAGAACACAAACGTTTGTGGTTAAGGCTTTGCAGGTCTCATCATGCCAGCCATGTATGATGTGCATCTGCAGAAGTGTGTCGAATGTCGTTTGAACACAATCCTCACTCTCTTGCGATGAGACTCCAGTCTCTCCATTCGCTATTGAGCGGTCGCCCTCGGTGCCCAGCAACTTGAGTGCCTCCTCCTCAGCCGTCGAGAGAGTTGGTATATCAGCGACGCCTTTGCCAGTCTGCGAGGTCTCCCTCCTGTTCTGAGCTCATTTGTCCTGTAAATTGGTAATGGAGGTGAGGTTTAAAAGAAGATGGTTTGTGGTTGAGATATATCCATGCATCTGCCAGGTGATGCTTAACCCCCTTTGTCAGCGCCTTCGTGTTGTCTCCCTCCCCATGTCGCGCTGCCTGTCGTGTACCCACAGTAAGCCCTAAGAGGAGAGATGTATGTAGCACTCACCTTGGCAGACCGAAGGAGGTCATTAACTCTCTTCCTGCACTGGACCCAGTTGCATGGGGTGAGCTCCTGGCTATTGACCTCCTCTGTGATCTTTATCCAGGCTTGCTTGGTCAGGCAGGAGGATCTCTTCTTGCCATCCCTGGGGAAAAGAACCTTCTGCCTTTCCTTTGCAGCCTGGAGAAGAATCTGCAGGGAGGCATCTCTAAATCGTGGGGCCACCCTGTGTCTTGCCTCAGACATGGTCCCTGTTCTATCAGGCTCTGTTCCGATGGTTGCAAGTTTTGGTGCAGTGGGGTCCAGGAGTTGTAGTCAAAGGAACCAGCAGCCACAGTAGTGTTGCAGGGGTGGGGGGAGGTGGGGTCCAGGAGTTCAAAGTGCCATCAAAAGGCTGCAGCAGCACTCCAAATGCACTGCCTCACTGGCAGGCACCAATAGAAGCCGGGCTGGCAGCTCTTTAAATATGATGCCAGCCACTGCTGAGGGGTCAGTTGACAACCTAATCTGTGCCTCGGACCCCGCCCCTTCCATGTGATTGGATTGACCCTGCACCTCCATTAATTTAATTGGCCGCGGGGTCACTAAGTTCAGCCCAAACTGCTGTCGCCTACAAAGCTATTGACAAAGAGCTTGCAAGTGGGATTAGACTGGATGGCTACCTGTTAGCTGGCATAGACACAATGGGCCAAATGGTCTTCTTCTATGCTGTAAATTTTTATGATTCACATCTAGAGTACTGTGTTTACTTTAGGTCTCCTTACCTAAAGAAGGATATACTTGCCTTAGAAGGAGTGCACCTTAGGTTCACTAGACTGATTCCTGGGATGAGGGGATTGTCCTATGAGGAGAAATTGAGAAGACTAGGCCTATGTTCCCTGGAGTTTAGAAGGAGAGATAATCTCAGTTAAGAATATAAAATTGTTCATGAACTTGACAGGGTAGATGCTGGGCAGGTATTTCCCCTAGCTGAGGAGTCTAGAACTAAGGATCAGAGACTCAGAATAAGTGGACGGCCATTTGGGACTGAGTCGAAGAGAAATTTCTTTACTCAGTTTGTTGTGAACTTTTGGAATTCTCTACACCAGAGAGCAGTGGATGCTCATTTGTTGAGTATATTCAAGACAGAGATCAATTCATTTTTGGATACTAAGGGAATAAAGGAACATGGTGATAGTGCAGAAAGCTGAAGTTGAGGTCAAAGACCAGCTTTATCTTAATAAATAGTGGAGCAGGCTTGAAAGGCAGAATGACGTGCTCCTGCTCCTATTTCCTACACTCTTATGTACCTTTAGACCATGGTGCTCCCTCCTAACTATATTTCTAAGAGGAACTGAGCTTCTCACATAGGTGAACTATCGAGTTCCAGTGTTTCCTTTATTTTATAGTCAGAGTTGCAAAAATATATATTTCTTGCAATGGTGCTCATATTGCTGGACATTTGAGTAGAATAGATTTTTTTATTCACTCATGGGAAGCGGGCATTGCTGGCATGGCCAATATTTATTGCCTATCCCTAATTTCCCTTGAGAAGGTGGTGCTCAACTGAAGTCTGTGTGGTGAAGGTAATCTCATAGTATTGTTAGTTAAGAGTTGTAGCGTTTGACCCAGTGATGATGAATGGCGATATTGCTCCAGTCAGAATGGTCTGTAATTTGGAGGGGAACTTGCAGGTGGTGGCGATCCCATGTACTTGCTGCCCTTGTCCTTCTAGGTGGTAGAGGTCATGGGTTTGGGATTACATAAACTGACTTTAGGAGCTTTGAATTCCAGAACCTTTGGTACTTTTAGTGTAAGATACCCTATTCTTTTAATCATATATACGTTGGATTTGATTTAACCTCATATGATTAAGGTTTTTGTTTTCTTTTGACTTATAGGTTGTCGACCTATACTGTAGCTGGAAATAATATGGTCAATTTGCTCATTACTAGAATGTTTCCGGGCATGGATGAATTTTACCAGGAAAAAGCTTTGTCAGCAAGGAGGGGTTTTTGATAGCAAGGAATGATGAATAAGGGTCAAAGGTCTTTCAGATAAGAGCATAGCCTATATCACACACAAACACTATAATGATCAATAGATTTATTAGGAAACCTGAAAAACAACTGAACTAAAAAACGACTCATCACACCATAATGAAT
Organism: Heterodontus francisci; assembly: GCF_036365525.1. Classification (NCBI taxonomy): domain Eukaryota; kingdom Metazoa; phylum Chordata; class Chondrichthyes; order Heterodontiformes; family Heterodontidae; genus Heterodontus; species Heterodontus francisci. Next base: position 127,875,303 of record NC_090375.1, on the reverse strand, counting down.
CATCAGGGTTACAATGGATGGGAGTACTGATTAGAGCCCTATAAAGATCATTACAGTTTGTAGAGAGAAAAGAATGAAAGAATCAATGTTAGTTACTTCACTACCCAGAGAGAAAGAGGGTAATAACATTTATTTGTCTGTATAATGCTTGCTTAAGACATTAAGTGCACCAAGACTTGGTTGAACTCAATGAAGCTTATTTGCAAACCAAGAAATTGATGTCAAGTCTAAGATCCTCACACTTATTTTGACTGCTGTCTGTTTTCTTTGACAGTGATTGAACATCCAATCAATAGTAGTATTTGGTTTTCTACTTGGTGCTGAAAACTTTCGTTCCTGGGATAGATGTGTGTCATAGATAAGGGCTGAACCTGCATGAGCCATTTGAATTTTTACATTCAGAATTTTGTTTTTATTTTCTTTTAGCTATTTTATTTTGTTTTTCTTTTTATCTTGCAAATTTTCTCCCCTCTCCTGTTGCATGTAGATGAGGGAAAGGAGGGGACAGATGATAAATTTGCTGGAGACTTCAGAATAATGGTGTTGGGGCTCGAAGAGATGTCATTACTGTCGATGCTGGCGATCATTGAATAGGTAGTGGATGTGGGGAGGAGTCATGCAGGAAACCCCATCAGGAGATGAGGGGCTGCCACTAGCATAACTGTTCTGTTGCTCTTCCTGCGAAGTCTTATATGTCCCTTTTTCCACTTGCAGGACAAACGGACCCATAACACCAGGGAGACTTTACAGGACTGGTGCAGGGATCCCTGATGTGCGTCCTCTGATGTGGGCTGAGGAGGAGGCTCTGGAACTAGCAGGGGCCTAGGGCGGCTGTGCAATTGTGGACAGTGAGACTGGAGTGTCCGCACAAGAGAGTGAGGATTGTGTTCACGTGTCCTCCACCATACTTCTGGATATTCGTATCATGCACCATTGACCTGAGGTGATCTGCACAACCTAACCCATAAATGTTTGTGTTCTCTCATGCAGGTTGTCGAACACTGGAGGCAAGTGCAGCCATTGCGACAGGGGATAGCCATCCATCTCTGAGGCGGAGGAGAAGCAGTGGAAGGATACACTTTCACATCAATCTCCTGCACCTTCCACCAGCGCAGATACTATCACCTTGGTGGGTATGCATTCGGGCTTAGATTGTAAGATTTAGAACCTTACTTATAATTTGTTCTTGGACCAGACAATAAGGATTCGGACAAGGAGACACCTGATGTAGTGATATCAGGATGATTTATTAAGGCAAAAAGCAATACTTAACAAATCCAAGGCAGTTGATATCCTAGTCCAGGTGGCCTTTACTATCCAGCGGCTCTAGTGGCACAGACAGCTCGTGACTCCTCTTCTCTTGTCTCTCCCTTTGTCATCTTCAAATCGGTGCGCCAAATCTCCCCAGGTCTGTTCCTTTACTTTTTGTAGCCAGTGGCCTCTCCTGTACACTGATTCGTTCATGCATATCGCTGTTTTGATTGGTTCTGCCATTTCATTTGTCAGTACTTCTGTTTGTACATTAATCATGATCATATACGTAAAACAATGTGTTTGAACAGTCCATTATAACCTTGACTTCCATTAGATCAGACATTTCCTGTGAGACTTGTCCTGCTTTTCTGTTACATTCTGATCACAACTTGTTACATAGTTTTCTATATCTGTTCTTTTCTTTCCCTTTATCTGTTTGTTATTCGATTGCATCACAATGTAATTCCGGTTGACTGAAACTGTATAGGCAGCATTTTTTTTCAGTAAGATACACACCTAAAATTAACTCTTCATTTGTCAAAAGCTTATACAAAACATATATATATATATATATATATATATATATAAATAAAAGATATTAAAGGCCAGTAAAAATGACAGAATTCACATTTTTTACAAAGGTGCATCCATGGATCACTGAAGGCAGCAGCACAGGTAGATAAGGTGGTTAGGAAGTCATATGGGATACTTGCCTTCATTAGCCGAGGCATAGAATATAAGAGCAGGGAGGTTATGATGGAGCTGTATAAAATGCTAGTTAGGCCACAGCTGGAGTACTGTGTACAGTTCTGGGAACCACACTATAGGAAAGATGTGATTGCTCTGGAGAGGGTGCAGAGGAGATTCACCAGGATGTTGCCTGGGCTGGAACATTTCAGCTATGAAGAGAGACTGAAAAGGCTAGGGTTGTTTTCCTTAGAGCAGAGAAGGCTGAGGGGACACATGATTGAGGCATACAAAATTATGAGGAGCATTGATAGGTTAGATAGGAAGAAACTTTTTCCCTTAGCGGAGGTGTCAATAATCAGGGGGCATAGATTTAAGCTAAGGGACAGGAGGTTTAGAGGGGATTTGAGGAAAGTTTTTTCATTCATAGGGTGGTTGGAATCTGGAACACAATGCCTGAAGAGGTGGTAGAGGCAGAAACCCTCACAACATTGAAGAAGTATTTAGATGAGCACTTGAAATGCCATAGCATACAAGGCTACGGGCCAAGTGCTGGAAAGTGGGATTAGAATAGTTACATGCTTGTTGGCCGGCACAGACACGATGGGCCAAAGGGCCTGTTTCTATGCTATATAACTCTATGACTCTATGACACTCACACACCTGTCTGAGCAGCTGACGGAGGCTCTGACAGCCAAGGCCAATGAAAGTCAGAGGACTGTGGGTGGCCAGGCCCATGCTGAGCCCCAGGTTAATGACGAGTCTCTCGTGTCGACAGCACAGGGCATGCTGAACCTTCAGGGAGACGGAAGACAACATCTGGCAGAGCTGCCAGACGCGATGCGTGCCCATGAGCGGATGATGAAGGAGTCCATCCATGCCATGAGTGCTGCCATGTCTCAGGCATGTGATAGCATGGTGTCCTCCACTGAGAGGTTGGCGACCCTCCTGGAGAACCAGATCCCAAAGATCTGCGCAGGCCTGCACACCATCACCTTGGCCATGAGCTCAAGTCAGCAGTGGCAAGGCAAGAGAAGTATGAGATGCCTGGAATCTTCTTCAGATCCTTGTCCTTCTGTGGTGAGCAGGGAGGTTCAAGTGAGCCTCGAAAGGGAGGAAGTGAGGCTGACCTCCACAGGTGGCGTCTCCCCTCATGGTACTCTGAGTGTGGACAGTGGCTCCTCAGCCCCTCCACTAGTAAACCCAGCTTTAGAAGCCGTGATGACTGAGGAGAGTCCTGAAATCTGTGCAGGAAACCCTCAGGCAGCCGGCGCAATTGGTCTCATAAATAGAATTCACATTCATTACTATAAAATTCTCATTCTTTCATGCCTGAATTGTGAGATGCTTCCTTTACCCTTGCTCCCTCAATGGCTTCCAGTGTAGGTACAGGCCGCATTTGGTAAGTGTCTCAGATGTGCCAGAGCGCATGGTGGGGCAGGGTGCTAGGCACGGAATCGAGATGGAAAGGAGCCGACAGGTGGAATATAGCGAGGTGTCTTTATTGAGTTCACTTTGAGAGGCCATCTTGGTGGCAGGAAGTGGGTATGTATGAGATTGTCTCTTGCCTCTCTTGCACGTCTCTCAATGGCCCTGCCCTCCAGTGCAAGGGGTTCAATGATGCCTGCTCAGTAGCCTCCTCCACATCCTCCTTGTCAGATGAGGACTGGCGAACAATCATGTTCTCTTCATGCAAGGCCTCTCCCCTCTGCAGTGCTAGATTGTGCAGAGCACAGCAGACCACCACGATGCGTGAGATCTTTGTTGGGGCATACTGCAGGGCTCCACTGGATTAATCCAGGAAGCAGAATCTCATCTTCAGCAGCTCAATGCCCTGCTCGATGGTCGCTCGGTGGAGACGTAGCAGGTGCAGTATCCCTCTGCTGCAGTGCGAGGGTTCCTCACAAGCGTCAGTAGCTATGTCTTCAATGGGTAGCCCTTGTCCCCAAGAATCCATCGCTGAAGGCGAGCGAGGGCCTGAAAAGCTGTGACACCTGGGACTGTTGAAGTATGTAGGTGTCATGGCTGCTTCCCGGGAAGTGGGCACACACATCCAGGAAACGCTTTCAGTGGCCGTTGACCAGTTGAATATTAATTGAATGGAAGCCCTTCCTGTTGATGAAGGCAGCTGGGTGGTGCGTTGGAGCCTTGATGACACCTTGATGACACCTTGCACCTGAGAGAATCCAGTGATCGCTCCAAAGCCGATGGCCCTGTAAGCCTGACAGTCAGGGTCGGTCTGTGAGCGCACATAGTCGCGGCCCTCATGGACATGGCATTGGTCACCTGCTTGATGCAACAGCGGGCTGCTGCCTGGGAGACCCCACACATATCCCCGATGGATCCCTGGAAAGAGCCAGACGTGTAAATGTTGAGTGCCATGGTGATCTTCAGGGCCATGGGCATTGGGTGTTCACTGAACCCCATGGGTCGCAATTTGTCCTGCAGCATGGCACATAAGTCAGTGACAGTCTCCATGGAGAGCTGCAGTCTTCGCTGACACTGCCACTCAGACATTTGCAGGTAGCTGAATCGAGTCCGGTCAAGTCTCTGGCGTGGGTAGGCCCTTCTGGCGTGGCTGGCCGCTGTCACCCACCTATTGGAGCTTCATGGGTAGGTGCAGCTCTCCTTCGATCTAAGCTGCTGCTGTGCTGCACAGGGGTCCACAAAGGCGAGGTGTATGAGACCCATGCCATCTGATTAGTGGTACTCCAGAGCACTATCCTTGCAGAGACTAAGTTACCTTGACACCTTTCCCTTTGCTATTCTCCTCAGAATACATGCCAGTGCCCCTCAGTTCCCATCCTTGCAGAGAGCCCAGCATCTGAGATGGAGCTCACCGAGCCCTTGTACCTGAGGTACACAAGAATACAAGAATTAAGAACATAAGAACATAAGGAATAGGAGCAGGAGTAGGCCATTCAACCCCTCAAGCTTGCCCCACCATTTAATAAGATCATGGCTGATCTGCCCCAGACCTCAACTCCTCTTTCATGCCAGCTCCTCATAGCCCTCAACTCCCCAATATTTCAAAAACCTATCTACCTCTTCTTTAAATACTTTCAGTGATCTACCTTCCACAACTCTCCGGGGTAGAGAATTACGGACATTCACTAGCCCCTCAGAATCTTATATGTTTCAATAAGATCACCCCTCATTCTTCTAGACTCTAATGAATAAAGGCCTAGCCTGTTTAGCCGTTCTTAATAAGTCCACCCCTTCATCCCAGGAATCAGTCTAGTGAATCTCTTTTGAACTGCCTCCAATCCCAGTATATCCTTTCTTAAATACGGGGACCTAAACTGTACAAAGTACTCCAGGTGCGGCCTCACCAACACCCTGTAGAGTTGTAACAAGACTTCTCTATTTTTCCACTCCAACCCCCTAGTAGTAAAGGGCAGAATTCCATTTGCCTTCTTAATTACTTGCTGCACCTGCATGTTAACTTTTTGTGTTTCATGCACAAGAACATCCAGATCCCTCTGTGCTACACTTTTTTGGAGTCTCTCTCCATTGAAACAATAGTCTGCCTTTTGATTCTTCCTACCAAAGTGCAAGACCTCACACTTTCTTACATTAAACACCATCTCCCAAGGTTTTGCCCACTCACTCAACCTATCTATATCTCCTTTCAGATTCCTTATGTCCTCATCACAACATGCCCTCCCACCTATTTTTGTATCGTCAGCAAATCTGGATATATTACACTCTGCCCCCTCCTCCAAGTCTATACTTACTATATAGATAGTAAATAATTGAGGCCCTAGGACTGATCTTTGTGGCACTCCATTAGTTATGTCTTCCCAACCTGAAAAAGGACCCATTAATCCCAACTTTCTGTCTCCTGTGAGTTAAGCAATCCTCAGTCTATGCTAATACATTACCCCCAATACCGTGAGTTCCTATCTTGTGCAATAATCTTTTATGTGGCACCTTATCGAATGCCTTCTGGAAATCCAAATACACCTCATCTACCGGTTCCCCTTTATCAACTCTGCTTGTTATATCCTCAAAGAACTCTAGCAAATTTGTCAAACATGATTTGCCTTTCAGAGCAGGAATAGGCCATTCGGCCCCTCAAGCCTGTTCCACCATTCGATAAGATCATGGCCGATCTGATTGTGGCCTCAACTCCACTTTCCTGTCTGCCCCCCATAACCCTTGACTCCCTTGTTGATCAAAAATCTATCTAACTCAGTCTTTCAGCCTTGAATATATTCAATGACCCAGCCTCCACTGCTCTCTGGGGAAAAGAATTCCACAGACAAACGAGCCTCTGAGAAAAGATTTCTCCCCGTCTCGGGCTTAAATAGGAGACCCCTTATTTTTAAACTCTGTCCTCTAGTTCGAGACTCCCCCACAAGGGGTAACATCCTCTCAGCATCAACCTTTCAAGTCCCCTCAGGATCTTATATGTTTCAATAAGATCACCTCTCATTCTTTCAAACTCCAATGGGTATGGGCTCAACCTATTCAACCTTTCCTCATAAGATAAACCCTTCATCCGAGGAATTAGCCAACTGAACCTTCTCTGAACTGCTTCTGTTGAAATCATATCCTTTCTTAAGTAAGGATACCAAAATTGTATACAGTGCTCTAGATGCAGTCTCACTAAGGCCCTCGAAAGTTGAGGCGACACTTCCCTACTTTTATTCTTCATTCCCCTTGCAATAAACACCAACATTCCATTTGTTTTCCTAATCACTGATGTACCTGCATGCTAACATTTGTGATTCATGTACCAGGCCAGCCAGATCCCTCTGTACCGTAGAGTTCTGCAATCTCTCTCCATTTAAATAATATACTGCTTTTCTATTCTTCCTGCCAAAGTGGACAAGTTTGCATTTTCCCACATTACGCTCTATCTGCCAAAGTGTTTACCACTAACTTAACCTATCTAAATCCCTTTGTAGACTCTTTATGTACCCTTGACAACTTACTTTCCTACCTATCTTTGTGTCATCAGCAAATTTAGCAACCATACATTTGGTCCCTTCATCCAAGTTATTGATCTTGATTGTAATTAGTTGTGGCCCCACCACTGAGTGCTGTGGCACTCCACTAGTTTCAACTTGCCAACCTGAAAATGACCCATTTATCCATACTCTCTGCTTCCTGTTAGCTAACCAATCCTCTATTCGTGCTAATATGTTACCCCCTACTCTATGAGATCTTATTTTGTGTTTGATGTTACCTTTGATACCTTATCGAATGCCTTTTGGAACTCCAAGTAAAGCACATCTACAGGTTCCCCTTTATCCACCTTGCTTGTTACTTCCTCAAAGAACTCTAATAAAATAGTCAAACACAATTTCCCTTTCACAAAACCATATTTACTCTGCTTGATTGTATTATGATTTTTTAAATGTCGTGCTATTACCTCTTTAATAATGGATTCTAGCATTTTCCCTGTGACAGATGTTAGGCTAACTGGCCGATAATTTCCTGCCTTCTGTCTCACTCCTTTCTTGAATAGAGGTATTACATTTGTGATTTTTCAATTGCTGGGATCTTTCCAGAATCTAGGGAATTGTGGAAGATCACAGCCAATGCCTCTACTATCTCTGCAGCCACTTCTTTTAAGCTCCTAGGGTGCAGGTCATCAGGTCCAGGGGACTTGTCACCTTTTAGTTCTAATAGTTTTCCCAATACCTTTTCCCTAGTGATTGTGATTGATTTAAGTTCCCCCTCCCTTTTACCTCTTTATTCTTCAGTATTCTTCAATGTTTTTTGTGTCTTCTACAGTGAAGACGGACAAAAAATACCTGTTCAATGCTTCCACTATTTCCTTGTTTCCCATTATTAATTCCCCAGCCTCACCCTCTAAGGGACCAACACTCACTTTAGTTATTCTTTCCCTTTTTAAATACTTGTAGAAACTCTTACTATCTGTTTTTATACTTCCAGCTAGCTTTCTCTCATACTCTAATTTCTTCCTCCTTATTTTTTAGTCATACTTTGCTGTTTGCTAAAATCTGTCCAATCTTCTGACCTACCATTAATTTTCACAGTATTGTATACTTTTTCGTTCAATTTGATACTATCCTTAACTTTCTTAGTTCGCCACAGATGGTGCATCCGTCTCATTGAGTCTCTCTTAATGGAATATATCTTTGTTGAGAGTTATGAAATATCTCCTTAAATATCTGCCACTGCTTCTCTATTGTCCTATCTTTTAACCTATTTCCCAGTTCACTTTAGCCAACTCTGTCTTCATACCCTTGTAATTGCCTTTATTTAAGTTTAAGACACTAGTCTTAGACACACCCTTATCACCCTCAAACTGAATGTGAAGTTCAATCGTGTTATGATCACTGTTGCCTACAGGCTCCTTTACTATGAGGTCATTAATTAATCCTGTTTTATTGCACGTTACCAGGTCTAGAATGGCCTGCTCCCTGGTTGGCACTAGAATGTACTGCTCTAAGAAATTGTCCTGAATACACTCTAAGAACTTATCTTCCAGGCTTCCTTTGCCAATTTGATTCATCCTATCTATATGAAGATTAAAATCACCCATGATTATTGCAGTACCTTTCTTACAAGTCCCTACTATTTCTTCCTGTATACTTTGTCCTACAGTGTAGTTACTGTTAGAGGGCCTGTAGACTACTCCCACAAGTGACTTCTTACCTTTGCTATTTCTTATCTCTCCCCAAACTGATTCTACGCATTGATCTTCTGATCATCTCTCACTACTGTGCTAATATCATCCTTAATTAACAGAGCTACTCCACCACCTTTTCCTAGCTTCGTGTCCTTCCAAAATGTCAAATACCCTTGAATATTTAGGTCCCAGCCTTGGTCCCTTCAACCACGTCTCTAATGGCTATCATATCATACCCTTTTATTGCTATTTGTGCTATCAATTCATCCGTTTTGTAATGAATGCTGCTTGCATTCAGATACAGAGACTTTAATTCTGTCTTTTTATCATTCTTACAAACTCTGGCCTTATTTGCTGGTGCACTCTTAAGTTTATGCTCAATCCTTTCCTGCCACACTCTGGTTATCATAACCTATATTGCTACCCTGCTCTGTTGCCTTGTCCTGTCTCTTTAATTTATCACATCTCCTCTCACGTGATCCCTCCCCCCTCCCCCCTCACTATTTAGTTGAAAGCCCTTTCTACTGCCCTAGTTATATGACTCCCCAGAACAGTGGTCCCAGCACGGTTCAGGTGAAGACAATCCCAATGTTACAGCTCGCTGATTCCCCAGCACTGAGGCCAGTGCCCCATGAATCGAAACCCATTTCTCTCACACCAAATGTAGTTCACCCGACTCTTGCACCTGAGATATAGCCCACTGAATCCTTGAATCCGATACTATACCCACCGAACCCTTGCACCAGCAATCTAGACCAGCCGACCCTTGCACCCTACAATGAGCCCACTCATGAAGAGTGCCCAGCACTGCAGGCCGACAATATCCTCCCCTCGTCCTTTATCTACTGCTCCCCATGCCTGCCTTCCCGTGGCATCACTGAGGCCTCGACTTGGTGCTGCCACCTTTAAAGGACCTGGGATCAGAAGGCACGTGATCCCTGCACGCCACTGACTAAATTTAAAATTCCACATAAAATTGTGATCACGTCAATGCAAACGTATTACAACTAGCTCTTCTGCAATTTAAATTACAGTGCCGACATGTTGGGGAAGCAAAACTGCCTTGGAATTTCCTGTTGCTGACAAAATCCGGAACCGTCAGCATGACGTCAATTTTCCAGGCGAGTGTGTCTGTCACTATGTTTTGGCCTCTACTCCTGCTCCTGTTGGCTGGACAAAACCAAGCCTGTAGCTTCCTTGTAAGTTCTTTGCAGCCATTGCAGTTGAAGGCCGAAAATTGTTCACTGTCTAAATTGGGATGGGGTTTTGTGAAAGCGATTTCTTGCCTGGTCTTTTGGCCCCCACTTGCATGGTGTATGCTTGGAGAACTAAGTCTGCAGGCTGAAAAATATGCCCTTATAAAAATTAACACAAGAAAGACCACTAACCTGCCATGCTCTTATTCAATGAAAAATACTAGACTAGTTAGAAATGGGCATAAATTCTTTTAACCAAATGAAAGATAAATTCCGTGTTAATTTCTTATTAAAGAACTGCAATAGCATCATCAGCCAAAGCACCATATGTAGAGGACTATTATAAAGACCCATGAGATATGACATGTTGCATGAGATGAGCAGTCATGATAAGGACAATGAGTGGGATGCAAGTCATATCCCATGGGTAGTCATTATATATTCTGTTTACACCATATATTAAAAATAAATTAGGCAAGCTTAATTAGGTAAACTGGGGAAAGGCAGTTAATGGTGCACTATATTCCATAGTGGCTTAATTCCAGTGTAACTGGAGGCAGTGCAAGTTCTAATTAGTCTATTGTGTATATACATTTGGAATGCTTGTATTTTGAATATTCTCTTTCTTCATAGAATTATATTTAAGGAACAAACTTAGTTTCAGAAATTAATCTGTAATTACTTATGAATTACTCAATGTAATCAAAATATTCAAATACATTCATCTTGGTTATTAATCTTCTAAATCTAAGAAAATCTAAAATCTGAGTTAAACGGGTTACTGCACAAAACAGCTCTTTTACATTAAACCTTTAGACTCAGATGGTACAGATTATACTTGTGAACAATTACAAAATTGAATAAGAAATATAGGATATGATAGAGCCAATTCTCTAAACCTAGCTTACATTTGGGAAAGCAGTCCAGTGTACATGATTCATAGTGGCTCACAATTTGCAATGAAGAAAAGTGCTGCCATTTTTGAGACTTCACTGGTAGCTTGCTTAAGCCACTTTACGGGTAGAAATATTTAATGAGTCCCATATTGCATCTTGTGTCTATTTCTCTGCTTTTCCACTAGTAGCGCTGCTCATCCATTTAAAACTGGCACAAAGGCATGTACATAGTCTTGCATTCAGGAGTGAAGATCGCTTTTTACGTTTTAGTTTGCAAGTTATTTTGTTTTGTCCATCACATTACCTTTTCTGCACTTTTACTTTCCATTTATTTTGATTGCCATTTCAGTCTAATTTTTTTGGATTGCATGACTTATTTTGAAATCCATTTCTGACAACTATAATGCCTTGATGACTTTTTTGATTTGGTTATGGGATTGAGCGTTGCCAGCAACGCCTTCATTTATTGCTTATCCCGAATTGCCCTTGAGAAGGTGGTGGTGAGCTGCCTTCTTGAACTGTTGCAGCCCATCCACAGTGCTGTTAGAGAGAGAATTTCAGGATTTTGACCCAGCGACAGTGAAGGAATTGCGATATAGTTCCAAGTCAGGATGGTGTGTGGCTTGGAGGGGAACTTGAAGGTGGTGGTTTTGCCATGCATCTGCTGCCCTTGTCCTTCTGGTGGTAGAGGTCGTGGGTTTGGAAGGTGCTGTCAAGGGAGCCTTGGTGAGTTTCTGCAGTACATCTTGTAAATGCCACTGTGAGTCGGTGGTAGAGGGAGTGAATGTTGAAGGTGGTAAATTGGGTGCCAATCAAGTGGGCTGCTTTGTTCTGGATGGTGTTGAGCTTCCTGAGTGTTGTTGGAGCTGCATTCATCCAGGCTAGTATTCCAGCACACTCCTAACTTGTGCCTTGTAGATGGTGAACAGATTTTGGGGAGTCAGGAGATGAGTTAATCACCTCAGAATTCCCAGCCTCTGATCTGCTTTTGTATGGCTGGTCCAGTTCAGTTTCTGGTCAATGGTAACCCCCAGGTTATTGATAATGGGGGATTCAGCAAGGGGAGATGGTTAGATTCTCTCTTGTTAGAGATAGTCATTGCCTGACACTTGCGTGGTGCGAATGTAACTTGCCACTTCTCAGCCCAAGCCTGGGTGTTGTCTATGTATTGCTACATATGGGACACGGATTGTTTCAGTATCAGAGCAGTCATGAATGGTGCTAAACATTATGCAATCATCAACGAACATCCCCACTTCTGACCTTATGATGGAAGAAAGGTCATCAATGAAGCAGCTGAAGATGGTTGGGCCACTACCCTGAGGAACTCTTGCAGTAATGTCCTTTGACTGAGATGATTGACCTCCAACAACCACAACCATCTTCCTTTGTGCTAGGTATGACTTCAACCAGTGGAGAATATTCTCCCTGATTCCCATTGACTACAGCTTTGCTAAAGCTCCTTGATGCCACACTCGAACAAATGCTGCCTCGATGTCAAGGGCAGTCACTCCCACCTCACCTCTGGAGTTCAGCTCTTTTGTCCATGTTTGGACCAAGGCTGTGATAGGTCAGGAGCTTGAGTGGCCCTGGCTGAACACAAGCTGAGCATCAGAGAGCAGGTTATTGCTAAGTATGTGCCGCATGATAGTACTGTCGACTACACCTTCCATCACTATGCTGATGATCAAGAGTAGACTGATGGGGCGGTAATTAGTCGGGTTGGATTTGTCCTGCTTTTTGTGTACAGGATATAGCTGGGCAATTTTCCACATTGTTGGGTAGATGCCAGTGTTGTAGCTGTACTGGAACAGCTTGGTCGGGGCACGGTCAGTTCTGCAGCACAAGTCTTCAGTACTATTGCCAGAATGTTGTCAGGGCCCAAAGCCTTTGCAGTATCCTGTGCCTTCAGCTGTTTCTTGATATCACGTGAGTGAATCAAATTGGCTGCAGACTGACATCTGTGATGCTGGGGACCTCAGGAGAAGGCTGAGATGGATCATCCACTCGGCACTTCTGCCTGAAGATGATTGCAAAGGCTTCAGCCTTGTCTTTTGCACTGATGTGCTGGGCTCCCCAGAATTGGGAATGGGGATATTTGTGGAGCCTCCTCCTGTTAGTTGTTTAATTGCCCACCACCATTCATGACTGTAAGTGGCAGGACTGCAGAGCTGAGATCTGATCCGTTGGTTGTGGGATCGCTTAGCTCTGTCGATCGCATGCTGCTTCTGCTGTTTGACATGCACGTAGTCCTGGGTTGTAGCTTCACCAGGTTGACACCTCATTTTGAGATATGCCTGGTGCTGCTCCTGGCATGCTCTCCTGCACTCTTCATTGAACCAGGGTTGATACCTCGGCTTGATGGTAATGGTAAAGTGGGGGATATGCCAGGCCATGAGGTTACAGATTGTGGTTGAGTACAATTCTGCTGCTGCTGATGGCCCACAGCACCTTATGGATGGCCTGTTTTGAGTAGCTAGATCTGTTCTAAATCTATTCCATTTAGCATGGTGGTAGTGCCAACATCCCCAGCTTATACACACTACTGAGTCAGTGGCGCTTGAGATGGCTTAGCCATGTGAGCCACATGGAAGATGGCAGGATCCCCAAGGACGCATTTACAGAGAGCTCGTCACTGGTATCAGACCCACCTACCGTCCATATCTCCGCTTTAAAGACGTCTGCAAACGAGACATGAAGTCCTGCGACATTGGCCACAAGTCGTGGGAGTCAGTTGCTAGTGATCGCCAGAGCTGGAGGACAGCTGTAAAGGTGGGGCTAAAGAGTGGCAAGTCGAAGAGACTTAGCAGTTGGAAGGAAAAGAGACAGAAGCGCAAGAAGAGAGCCAACTGTGCAACAGCCCCGACAACCAATTTTTTCTGCAGCACCTGTGGAAGAGTCTGTCACTCTAGTATTGGCCTTTATAGCCACTCCAGGCGCTGCTCCACAAACCACTGAGCACCTCTAGGCGCTTACCCATTGTCTCCCGAGACAAGGAGGCCAAAGAAGAAGAAGAGTGGCACACAAAACGATGGAGGGTATCCTCAATATGAAGACGGGACTTTGTCTCCACAAGGACTGTGCGGTGGTCACTCCTACCAATACGGTCATGGATAGATGCATCTGCGACAGGTAGATTGGTGAAGACAAGGTCAAGTAGGCTTTTCCCTCTTGTCGGTTCCCTTACCACCTACCGCAGACCCAGTCCAGCAGCTATGTCTTTTAGGACTCGGCCAGCTCGATCAGTAGTGGTGGTACCGAGCCACTCTTGGTGATCGACAGTGAGGTCCCCCACCCAGAGTACATTCAGTGCCCTTGCCACTCTCAATGCTTGTTCCAATTGGTGTTCAACATGGAGGAGTACTGATTCATCAGCTGAGGGGCGTTGGTAGGTGGTAATCTGCAGGAGGTTTCCTTGCCCATGTTTGACCTGATGCCATGAGACTTCATGAGGTCCGGAGTCAATGTTGAGGACTTCTAGGGCAACTCCCTCCCAACTTTATACCACTGTGCCACCACCTCTGCTGGCTCTGTTTTATCTGTAGGACAGGACATACTCAGGAATGGTGATGGTGGTGTCTGGGACATTGTCTGTAAGGTATGATCCATGAGTATAACTTAACGCATCTCTGGGAAAGCTCTCCCAATTTTGGCACAAGCCCCCACATGTTAGTAAGGAGGACTTTGCAGGGTCAATAGGGCTGGGGGTGCCATTGTCATTTCCAGTGCCTAGGTTGATGCTGGGTGGTCCATTCGTTTTTTTTCCTTTTAGACTTTTCTCTAGTGGTTTGGTACAACAGAGTGACTTGCTAGGTCATTTCAGAGGGTATTTAAGAGTCAACCACATTGCTGTGGGTCTGGAGTCACATGTAAGCCATACCAGATAAGAACGACAGATTCCCTTCCCTAAAGGAGATTAGTGAACATTGTCGGGTAGATGCCAGTGTTGTAGCTGTACTGGAACAGCTTAGCTAGGGGCCAAGCCAGTTCTAAAGAACAAGTCTTCAGTACTACAACTGGGATGTTGTCATGGCCTATAACCTTTGCTGTATCCAGTGCCTTCAACTGTTTCTTGATATCGCATGGAGTGAATTGAATTGGCTGAAGTCTGGTATCTGGGGACCTCAGGAAGAGGCTGAGGGGGGATCATTCACTTGGCAACTCTGGCTGAAGATGTTTGATTGATCTTGGATGATCTTTCCAGTTGCTCTTTCATTTGCATCAGTCTTTGCAGATAGGGTGTGAGTCCCTTCAGGAGTTCTAGTGATAATCCCAGTTTTGAAGCAGAAACAATTTTTGAAGGGACAGAAATGCAGGTGTGATTGTACCTCGTGTATTGTAAGCACCCATTGCTGCTTCAGAATCAACACTTTCTGACCCATAAATTCTCTCTTGAGGATGTCTTCAGTGCTACCATTTAAAATAAGAACCTGCTATACAGCTATGGCATTTCTTGGAGACCATCCTAAAGACAATGTGCATCATACAGGAATTTTTCCATGGTTTTGCACAAAACATTTATGTTATCACATTGTTCCGTGATACCATTGGTGATATTTATGGAATCAATCAGTCAGTTGCTCACAGATGCATTAAGCAAGTAACAGAAACCTTTTTCTTAAGGAACAATATTTTCATTGTTTCTGTTTGGAAAGAAGGCAGCAGTTTGACA
The DNA here is from genome assembly GCF_036365525.1 of Heterodontus francisci. Classification (NCBI taxonomy): domain Eukaryota; kingdom Metazoa; phylum Chordata; class Chondrichthyes; order Heterodontiformes; family Heterodontidae; genus Heterodontus; species Heterodontus francisci. Next base: position 127,859,991 of record NC_090375.1, on the reverse strand, counting down.
GGTCACCAAACATTTACCATGTGTCAGGGTATCCAAGAGTTTAAGGCATTGTAGGTTGCACTCACATACTGTACAACAACCACCTTCTGACAGGCAATACACACTCCTGTCCTCTGGGGTGGGTACACTGAATGCCAAACAGGAAGTCAGGTGTTGTGTTGTGCTGCATTACAACCTTTGTTTCATGCCTCAACATTACTCCAGAATTGAGGCTCAAAGAATGAAAACACCCAGGTCTCGTTTATATTCTGCTGCCCTATTTTCCAGCTGCTCTGGGCAGAAAGTTAGTGGGAAATTCCAGAAAATCACATGGCTGGGGAGCAATACACCGACAACAGATAAGGGGCAGGATCGGTAGCTGCGCCCTCCCTTGGGAGGTCCCATGATTGAGGGGGTTGGGATGAGTTTGCAACAAGGTGCATTTAAGCTTTTCTTGTGAGGCCAGAGGTACATTCCTGCTATAACGGATCCATAAGGACCAAACAGGTATCTGTCGAAAACTGGCTTTGGCCAGTTTCCTTTCTGGCTGTTTAAGAGAGCAGGTGAATATCAAATCCTGTCAGATCCTGGCAGCTGCAGGGCCTGTAAGCAACTCAGACAATTTTAGTTTAGTTTAGTTGAGATACAGCACTGCAACCGGCCCTTCGGCCCACCGAGTCTGTGCCGACCATCAACCACCCATTTATACTAATTTAGTTGCCCACTTAGCTGATTTCCACCCGGCAGATAGGGTTAAAATTGCCTCCATTGACTATGCTTCCTATTTTAGTGTCATCTGGAAATATGGGCATTACTCCTTCTAATCGTATATTCAGATCTTGATGCGCAGTGAACAGATGTGGTCACAGAGTAGAACTTTGAAGGACACTGCTGCCAAATTCCACAACTGCCCTTAATTCTGATTATGTTGCCTCTTTTCTAATCAATTTTTTATTCAATTTGCTACCATCCTGTAATTCTATACCCCTTAATATTATCCAATATGATACCTTATTAAAGGCATTCTGAAAAGTCCATGTACACCACATTCACTGCATTTCCCCTATCCAACACATTTATCACCTTCTTAGAGAACTCAATCAGTTTTTTTGGAGCATAATCTTTTCAGATATCTGGGTTTTCTGATTCTAATTATTTTTCTTCATCTAGATATTTTGTAAACTTTTCTCTACCTTTTCCCCATTTTTTAAAACATCAGATATATTAAACTAGCTGACCTGTAACTACCAGGGTCAGCTCTGTCTCCTTTTTTGAAATGAATATTACAATGGCCACTCTGCAGTCCTCTGGAAGAGATCTCCCTCAATAGAAGCGTCACTATTTCTTCCTCACATTCTGTCAGGATAATTGGATGCATCCTTTAGCTTAAGAACTTCTCTAATACTTCCCTTGGATTTATTACAATAGTAGGACAAAGGTTTAAACCAGTAAAAGAGAAATTTAGGACCACTATCAGCAAGTATTTCTTCACACAAAGTGATCAACATGAAATCACTTAAGAAACAATTAGACATTGATGTTGAGGCAATGGATGGATGAACCAAGATGAGCTGAATGGCCTTACTTATCCTCAATGATCTTATGAATTTTAATTGTTTTCTAAAGAAGTGACTGAATGGATAAAGGGAATGTAGTAGATATAGCATGTATGGATTTGCAGATGGTATTTAATGAGGAGTCTCACAAGAGGTTTGTTCCAAAAATGTAGGTATATAGTATAAGAGGAAATGTGGTATCAGGAATAGAAAGTTGGTTAACAGATAGTGTTACTTGGATTGGAAAAAGTTTGGAAGTAGTGTACTCCAGGGTCAGTGCTGGATCTACTTTTTTTCTTAAATATATTAGATGATTTGGACTTGAGCACAGGGCTAAATTTTAATTCCCAAAATCAGTTGACTTGGAGAGGATAAAATTCAAAGAATCTGAAACAGGAACTGAACCTGCCTTGAAACTACCCACTTTCAGTTTTAACAGAGGTATGACAAGAGGCAGGCAACTAATCTGCTCACAGAAGGCAGGTTAGTCATTTAAATATTATAAAGAGGCTGCCTGATTTCATTTTAACAGTCATTCTATTTTTAACTTGTGTCGACCAAGATTCTCCGACCTCGGGAAACGTGGAAGGTGAAGAAAGGGGAAAGGGACTGAATCCATGACATAAATGCCTTGACAGCACTGCTTGTGGGCCTGGAGGAGCAGGAGTGTTTCTCCAAGCCCAACAAGCTTAGCAGGTGGACTCCACCTCCTCCTGCGATCTGTCTGCTTCCCCCACTGTCATCATTGGTCCATCCCTCACCGACCACCATCGGCACAACCCTGCAATCACCATTGAACCCCTCAACCACCATTGGACACCCAGGCGAACACCTCCCACCCCCACAATGGTTACCCAGCTCCCTGGTGATTGGGGCCCCCCTACGAACGGAGCCACCCACCTGAAACTGGGAACCCCAGTAGACCCACCTGCTCTCCTCAGCTGTGGCCTCTAGCCTGCCAATCAGACTGCCTGTGGGTAGATTACTGATGGAAAAGAATTAAAGGAGACCTGCAGTTAAAAACTGCACAACATTCAGGAAATAACTTCTTCTCAGTTTCCTGATCTCAAAGCAACCGACTCTCCCCTGGACGTAACATGCCTTCAGACTAAAATCCAGACCATAGCCTCAAAATTTTCTGATGACACAAAAATAGGGGTTTGACAAAGAGTAAGGCCAACTGTAAAATACTTCAGAAGATATGGAGAGATAGCTGAATGCGCAGAGCGGTGACAGGGCGGCACAGTGGCGCAGTGGTTAGCACCGCAGCCTCACAGCTCCAGGGACCCGGGTTCGATTCCAGGTACTGCCTGTGTGGAGTTTGCAAGTTCTCCCTGTGTCTGCGTGGGTTTTCTCCGGGTGCTCCGGTTTCCTCCCACATGCCAAAAGACTTGCAGGTTGATAGGTAAATTGGCCATTATAAATTGTCACTAGTATAGGTAGGTGGTAGGGAAATATAGGGACAGGTGGGGATGTTTGGTAAGAATATGGGATTAGTGTAGGATTAGTATAAATGGGTGGTTGATGTTCGGCACAGACTCGGTGGGCCGAAGGGCCTGTTTCAGTGCTGTATCTCTAATCTAAACGTGGATAAATGTGAGGTAATGCCTTTTGGGAAGAAACATGTGGAATGGCTAGAATACACATAATGGAACAATGTTGAAGGCTGTGGATGAACAGCAAGATCTAGGAGTTTAAATATCTTGGCCATGAAATTCAGCTCCGTAGTGCCAGTAGCTTCGGTGCTATGGGTGCTGGTTTAATAGCAACATAACGTCCACGCTGCTTCTGCTCACTTCCAGCGTGGTCCATGTTGTACATTTTGGTGAGGGCATTAGCATGGCCTTTATGTCTGTGCACCAGAAGTATGCAGAGTAGGCAGATCAGGACGTCAGTCAGTGTCTAACACTGATGCCAGCCCTACAATTTTGGACCTCGCCACTTGAGTTAATGCCCTGTCTTAAACACACACAGCTGAACATGCATTCAGTAGCTCAAGGGACCCTTGACCTGTGATATTAACTACTTGAAGGTTAGTTGCTAATTACTTTCTACTGGCTCTGAGTTTATGGAAGTACGAGGTGTTTGGAGGAATTGCTTACAGCAGGGACTGGTGCTCCATGTAGGGAAGGTATTGGTTGCTACTGCAAAGGTTCTGGGCACACCATTTGCTACAGGACATGGGTGCCATAGTAGCAGTTCCACTTGGGCTGCAGCATTAGAGGGAGATGGTGCATTAACAGCAAAGAAGAAGAGCAGCTGCTCACAGAGGGAGGAGGAGGAGGGGTTGAAAGGGGTCTCAGCAGGAGGCCTTATCCACCTAGGCTCTTCCAGGAGCACTTTTCCTATATCTACCTAAGGCAAGAGCAGTGTGTTTGGCAACTGTATTTGATGAAGGAGGTGCTGTTTGAACTCTGCCATCTCTTGGAACCAGGCCTGCAACCTCAGAGCAGGGCAAGGACAGCGGTGAAGGTGACTGTGGCCCTGAACTGTTTTGTGTCAGGATTCTTCCAGGCTGGAACAGGCGACACAGCTAACATCCCACAATTCATTCCCCATTATATGCGTGGTGGCCATGTGTGGTTGTGTTGTGGAGAAGAGTCAGTAGTAAAGCGGATAGCCCTTGTCACCCAGCAGCCACCCTCTAGTTTGATGTGGTGGCTGAAAGATTGTTAGAACAGTGGACTGGCACAGGATGAATGCACCATGCCAGGATAATGGGCACTTACCAGTGTGATGTGCTGAGCGTGGTCACACACCAAATGAAGATTCAGCGAATGGTAACCTTTGTGGTTGCGGTACACTCAAAGAGGATTTGACAGCACCCTGCCCATCGGGAAGCCCGCGATCCTGACAAAGCCATATGCATGCTCCGCCTACCACTCTCGGTTCAGAGAGAACACAATGAACTCCCCTTTCAGGCATACAGAGCCTCTAATGCAGCAGCCCAAGTGGAACTGCTACTATGGCATCCATTTCCTGTAGAACCTTTGCAGTAGCAACCAATGTCTTCCCTACATGCAGCACCAGTCCCTGCTGTAAGCAATTCCTCCAAACACCTAGTACTTCCATAAACTCATTGTGCACCAGAGAGGTGACAGAGGAAAAAAAGCAAACAAATCTCCTGGACCTGATGTCCTACATCCTAGTGTTCTAAAAGGGGTGGCAGTAGAGATAATGGATTGGTTGATTCCCTAGATTCCGGAATGCTCCTAGTGGATTGGAAGATAGCAAATATAACACCACTATTCAGGAAAGGCTGGAGAGAGAAAACAGGGAACTACAGGCCTGTTAGCCTATCAGTTGTTGGGGAAAATATTGGAATTTATTGTTAAGGAAGTGATAACAGGGAACTTAGAAAATCATAATATAATTAGGCAGAGTCAATATGGTTTTATGAAAGGGAAATTGTGTTTGATTAATGTATTTGTGTTTTCCGAGGATGTAACTAGCAGGGTAGATAAAGGGACACTAGTGGAGGTAGTATATTTCCTGATACATGAAAGACTGTTGCACAAGATAACGGCTTATGAGGTTGGGGGCAATATGTCAGCACAGACTGAGTATTGGTTAAAGAACAGAAGACAGGAATAGGAATAATCAAGTCATTTTCAGGTTGGTAGCCTGTTACTAGTGTGGTGCTGCACTGGGGCCTCAGCTATTTGTAATCTATATTAATGACTTAGAAGAAGGGACTGAGTGCAATGTATCCAAGTTTGCTGACAATACAAAGCCAGGTGGGAATGTAAACTGTGAGGTGGACACAAGGGTCTGAATTTTAACTTAACTGACCTGTGAGAGTAGCAGGCTGGTATCGGTAAGGTTCAAGGAACGCTGAAGTGAGGATTCCCTTGCACATTGCAGAATTAATCGGCGGGGGAACAGCAGATTGATCGCAGGTGGAGGGTGGGTGTTGGTTGATCAGGGTGAGGTTGAAGGGTTGATCAGAGAGGGCGGGGAGAACCATGATCCTGGGGGAGCTGCCGATCCCGAAGTCCTGGAGCAGGGGGGAGATCAGAAGCCTTGGTGGGGGAGGTCGTTGGGGTAGGGGTCGGAGCCCGGTGGGAGGGGGGGATGAATCAGGGTGAGGGGAGGGTAATCAAAAGCCTGGTGGGGAGGTCAGAGGCCTGGGGATGGGATAGAATGCTGGGGGAGCAATGGGGGTCATCGGAGACTTTTGTGGAGGAGGAAGTTGGAGGCAAGAGGGGGATTGGAGACCTTGGTGGCAGAAGGCAGTAAATCAGAGGCCTGAGCGGGAGGTTAGAGGCCTCAGAGAGGGGGAGGAGACAGGCCGGAGGCCTGGGTGGGGAGGAGTGGGAGGTCTAGGTCAGGTGGCAGATCAGAGGCTTTGGGGGGGGGATGTGGGGAGGAAGGATGTTGAAAACCTCGTGGGAAAGGTCAGAAAGGTGACCATTCATGGGTTTGCCCCGGCGGGCAGGCTGGATCCAGCAGGTAGGTGCAAAGGCACTCACCTCCTGGATCCAATAGCTCTCAGTGTAGTTTCTGGATGTAGCTTCTGGGTATCCTGAGGCTCTGGGAACCTGACACCCACAGTTAAATTTGAAACTTTACATAACAATGAGGCTCGCAGTCTCATTATCATCTTAAATGCCAACCTGCCTCCTTGCAGTGAGTTGGTCACACACCCATTTTCTGCCTCCATTAAAGCCAGATGTGGGCGGGCTGGAGGTGGGATTCTGATTTTTCAGACTTTAGCACCTTTCACCCAACCGAAACTTGCCCATTTTCTATTGTTAAAATTAATCCTTAAGAGTCCGCAAAGAGATTTTGTTAAAAGAAAAATACTACAGATGCTGGAAGTCTGAAATGAAAACAGAAAGTGCTGGAAATACTCAGGTCTGGGATATCTGCGGAGAGTGAAACAGAGTTAACATTGCAGGTCTGTGACATTTCATCAGATCTGGCAAAGTTTAGAAATATAATAGGTTTTGAGCAAGTGAAAGGCAGTGGAGGTGTGTGGGGGTGGTGAGGGGGAGGGGAAGAAGAACAAAAGGGAAGGTCTGTGATAGGGCAGAGGTTAAATGACAAAGATGTCATGGAACAAAAGGCAAAGGGAGTGGTAATTGTTGTAGTAAAAGACAAAGCATTTGTCCAGAGAGAGTGTTAATGGAAGAATTACGAACAGCTCTGTCTGAAAGCAAAAACATGAAAAACAAGTTAAAGATCAGCAAATGGTTAAAAAAAAACAATAAAAATGGGGTCATGGTCTGCAATTGTTGAATTCAATGTTCAACGTCCAGAAGACTATAAAGTACCTAATCGGAAGATGAGATTCTGTTCTTCGAGCTGGCGTTGAACTTGACTGGAACATTGCAGCAGGTTGAGAATAGAAATGTGCGTGTGACAACAAGACCATGACCAGAAACACAAACAGGAAATGCTGGAGACACTCAGCAGGTCTGGCAGCATCTGTGAAGAGAGAAGCAGAGTCAACGTTTCAGGTCAGTGACCCTTCATCACAACTGTTTCTACCCAGTTCTGATGAAGGGTCACTGACCTGAAGCATTGACTCTGCTTCTCTCTCCACAGGTGCTGCCAGACCTGCTGACTGTTTCCAGCATTTCTTGTGTTTCTGATTTCCAGCATCCGCAGTATTTTGCTTTTATTAGACCATGACTTGCTTTGGTGAGACCACACCTGGAGTACTGTATGTTGTGTTATTGCCTTCTTCAGCAATAAGGTACCAAAGAATCTTGAGTTGAAAGGTAATCAAGGAGTGGATTATTTATTATTAAGTGACAGGTTTACAAGCAACCCCCATAATACACACGTGACTAGATGACTAACACAACTCCAACTGAGCTGTCGCGTGGTGGTTGATTCATTTCCGGTGATGATCTGTGAAGTACTCAGACTGTTAAAGTGGGGTATCACAACACTGTGTACAGTTTTGGGGGTGTAGTGGCCCTCCCTGCCTGTTTTGGTGCTGCAGCAGCTGCCAGGCCATCCTGCAGATCCAGTGGTGGCCTAGCTGCAAAACCTATTTTTAAATTTAAACTTTAAAAAAGTTGGAGGACACCTCCATTTTGGGTCACCCTGGTCCCTCAGTTACCTGCCATGGCATCCTGCTGCTCCTTTCCAGCTGATTGGTCGTCCAGCTTTGAGAGCTTGCCCACTGTCCTTAATTGGACAGCGAGCCCGCCCTCTAGCCATCAATTAGCCACCCGGGGAAAATCGCAATGAGTGTGTTTCCCACACAGTGCAAGCTTCTGACCCACATTTCCGCCTGACGGCCAAAATCCTACCCTTGGTCTCTGTACCAACGAAAGATATACTTGCCTTAGAGTGGGTGCAACAAAGTTTCACTAGATTGATTCCTGGGATGAGAGAGTTGTCCTTTGGGGAGACGTTTAGTAGAATAGGCCTATACTCTCTGGAATTTAGGGAAATGAAAGGTGATCTCATTGAAATATATAAGATTTTCCAAGGGTTTGACAGGGCAGATGCCGAGAGGGTGCTTCCCCTGGCTGGAGAACTAGCAGTCATTGTCTCAAGTTAAGGGGTTATGCATTTAGGACTGAGATGAGGAGAAATCTCTTCACTCAGAGTGTTGTGAATCTTGGAATTCTCCACCCAAGAGGGCTGTTGATGCTCAGTCAATGACTGACTGAGTGAAAACTGAATATATTCAAGACTTGAATCAATACATTTTTGGACTCTAATGGAATCAAAGGATTTGGGGATTGGGTGGGAAAGTGGAGTTGAGGTTATAGATCAGCCATGATCCTACTGAGTGGTGGTGCAGTCTCGAGGGGCCATATGGTTTACTCCTGCTCCTATTTCTTACCTTCTTAAAGAAATAATGGTAAATTTGTACAAAACATTGGTGGGTTGAGGAGATTTAATAGAGGCTTTTAAAATTACAAACGGTACTGAAGAAGTGAATATGGATAATTGTTTTGCTTGAGAAGTCAGTGATGTAGGGTCATAAATTTAAAATTTTCACTAACAGAGTGAGGAGAGATTAGGAAAAATTTCCTTACGAATAGGTTTATTGGAGGAACAAGGAATGCTTTTCTAACAAGAGTAGTTAAGGCATAGGCAATTGCATTCTTTTAAATAAAATTAGAAAATATTTGAAGTAAAGTAAGATACTGGGTTCTGAGGAGGGGATAGAGCAGTGGGATTTGTTTTAGGTCACTCTAGCAATGAGCTAACATAACCATTATGAAGCCAAATATCCTCTTTCTGTGCTGTTAACTTCTTTGGCTTCATGAATCAATCAGTCAATCAGTCATTCTGGGGCTGCAAAACTGGCAGTTATATGTAATAGTCCCAGGAGTTATTTAAAATTATTGTAGGCCATAGTTTTTTTTCTTTTAGTGTAAGATTAAAACATAATTAAAGAATTTTTACAATAAAATGTAATTTTTAACTATTTCAACACATCAATGGAAGAGTGTCTGATTTTGTAAAGATAGATCACTTAAGTAACTCAAAATTCAAAACTCACTAGGGGCGGCACAGTGGTTAGCACCGCAGCCTCACAGCTCCAGCAACCTGGGTTTGGTTCTGGGTACTGCCTGTGTGGAGTTTGCAAGTTCTCCCTGTGACCGTGTGGGTTTCCGCCGGGTGCTCCGGTTTCCTCCCACAGCCAAAGACTTGCAGGTTAGTAGGTAAATTGGCCATTGTAAATTGCCCCTAGTGTAGGTAAGTGGTAGGAGAATGGTGGGGATGTGGTAGGGAATATGGGATTAATGTAGGATTAGTATAAATGGGTGGTTGTTGGTTGGCACAGACTCCGTGGGCCGAAGGGCCTGTTTCAGTGCTGTATCTCTCCATGACACTGTGTGGCTCATCATACAACAAATTATTGTACAAAAGCCTTTGATTATTTAGCCCTATCATACCGTTTATTATAAATCGTGATAGCCTTTCCAACCCATCCATCAGAAATATACAAGGACATGATGAAATCAATTTTGCTTTTCCATTTCAATTATTTTGCATTGGAAATTGGGGATGATTTAAAAGGGCATTATCATCAGTTGCTGCCAACACAATAAATTGAGTACATAATTGGTGAGGGGAGAGGAATATGCAAGTATTGGACAGATAGTTTTTATTTCCGATTTCATAAATAAAAAGACAAACGTAAGAAAGTGATAATTACAGATATAGGGCGGAATCTTCCAAGCCCTGTGGAGGCAGTTTTGGAGGTGGGTGTGTGAGTAAATTTAGAAACTTTTGTGATTGCACAGTTCCCTGATGTGTTCCCGCCTCCATGCGCTTTTGCCAGAGGTGGGCACAAAGCGGCAGCGGCGAGTATCCAATTAGGCCAATTAAAGACCCACTTATGGCCAAGTTGCAGACAGCACCAAAATTTTCCCAGCATTTCCTACTGGGCCAGGAGGCTGGCAACAACATGGAGGTGACCACCTGGTGGCAGACAGGAGAGTCATTGGTGCCTCCTCTCACTGGCCTCATTATTGTGCTGCATGAATGCAAAGGCTGCAGCTTGAAGCCATGAGTCCCGTGGAGTGGTTTCCCCTCCACACTGATGTCCCTAAAAGCTGCGGGCCTTCCTTATGTTAAACCTTAAGCAGGCCTCCGAGGGCGCATCCATCTTGAGATACCCTCATGCTCACCTACCTGTCTCAGCTGTGCCCACCTCTCCTAGATGATCCAGTGATCTGGGCGCTCCACCTCAGGATCCTGCCTGCCATCCTTAATTAGATGGCAAATGCATAGGTGGCCTGTTAATTGGCTGCCTCCTGTAAGATTCCCACTGTTGCGCAACTCTGACCTGTGCGGGGTCAAGACACAGAAATGGTCCCTGTTGTATGTTTGGTTAGCATGCTGCCACCTTAATATACCTAGTTATTCCAGCTTAGAGAGCGTCTTTAGTCTTGGATACTTAGAACATTTATTATATTATAAATATGTACAACTTCACACCAGGCTGTGACTTCTCTGAAATCACATCGTATCTTTCTTCAAGTCTCTCTTACATGTGATTACTTGCATCATCATGGTAGAAGATATTCTTTACATTTTCTCAACATTAACCCTTTCAGACTCTTATACTACATCTCCCCCCAAGTCTTTATCCAAATATGTACATTTTTATACATTCAAATATATTTATTTACATACTACCCCATCTTCCCCCCAAGTCTCTGACATCACAGATTCAATCTGTCAGGAGGCTTCACAACTCTCCCTGATCTTGTTGTTGTCAGATGTGGAAGATTGGTAGTCTTTCTCTGAACTCTTGTTTCTTGACTTGGATGGACTTCATTGAGGTTTGTAATATTCAGAGCTCTCTCAATTTCAGGTTCAACATCTGGTTCATCCAAATGTGTGACTGATTGATGTCTTTGATGAATAGGAATAAGATTCCTCCTGTTGCTTCTTATAGTACCTTCTGAGGTATGTACTAAATAACATCGCTGTTGATTCTCATCTGTCTGGATAATTACTTCTTCTCTGCTTTGGTCTCATACCCATATCTTTTCCCCTTCTGTCAACTTTGGTAGGTTCCTGGTATGGTATTTCCTACTATAGTGATAGTAAAAAGTCTTACTGAAAGCAACAACCCTGTCCTGAACTCTCTGATAATCCTGGACTTGTAGCCCTGGAAGTAACTTTTTGTGTAGGATTGAAAGTTGTGTTCTAAGCTTCCTTCCATCAACAGTTCTGATGATGCTAATCCACATAACAATGGAGTAGTTCTGTAGTGCAGGTGCCGTTTGAAATCTAGATTTTTCTTCAACGGACTTTGATAGTTCTGACTCCTCGCTCAGCTTCTCTGTTAAATTGTGGATATCTAGGGGAATTTGTAAGATGTACAAATCCAACAACTTTCGATAAAGTGCATAAAGTAGTCGTTTGCAAATTGTGGTCCATTATCAGTCACTATCTGCTCAGGTATACCATGTATTGCAAAGATTTGTTGTAACGCTCGAACGACTGCTTCAGTTGTCGTTGTGTACAATTGTTTGACCTCAATTCACCTAGAAAAGTAGTCGATGACAATCAGGTAGGATTTTCCACTAAACATGAATAGATCCGTTGCCAGATGTTCCCATGGTCTGGTTGGGAATTGGATCAAGATAAGGGGTTCCCTCTGATCCTGTCTGTCTTTCTTTTGGGCCTCCTTATCTCGAGAGACAATGGGTAAGCACCTGGAGGTGGTCAGTGGTTTGTGAAGCAGCGCCTGGAGTGGCTAAAAAGGCCAATTCTGGAGTGACAGGCTCTTCCACAGGTGCTGCAGAGAAATTTGTTTGTCGGGGCTGTTGCACAGTTGGCTCTCCCCTTGCGCCTCTGTCTTTTTTCCTGCCAACTACTAAGTCTCTTCGACTCGCCTCAATTTAGCCCTGTCTTTATGGCTGCCCGCCAGCTGTCTGTGCACTGCACATAACTGGCAATTTGAAACCATTTCTTCTATATCTTTCGATATTCCCAGCCACCACACAGACACCTGGGCCAAGGTTTACATTTAGTTATGCCCATATTACTCCGGTGTATATTCTTCAAGATGTCTACCCGGAGTGACTCTGGAATCACCAGTCTCTTGTCATATACCAGCAAATCATCCACTATTGTAAAGTGTCTTCTGTGTTCAAAGAAAACTTTCATCCTCTTCCACAGCTGCAGCCAGCCTTTCTTGCAATATTGGCGAATCTAGATGCATTCTTCATCTTGCATCTGAGCATGATGAATTTCTTGGCGCTTTTTTGAACTTGTCAGCCATTGTGATGCAATGAACTGAGAATATGACTCAATTTCATTAACAAAGTTAACATCCTGTTTTGTAGGATGCTCAACAGTAGCTTTGGACAATGCAACTGCTGACCCTCAGGTCATGTTCTTCAATGGACTCACCATGAACTAAGATGTCGTCCATATGGCATATTACACCTCTAAGGCCCTGTAGAATGTTCAACATAGTTCTTAGGAATATTTCCAGTGCGGATGTTACACCGAATGGTAGATGGTTAAAACAAAATCTTCCAAATGGAGTAATGAAGGTTGTCAATAGCCTTGCCTTCTTATCCAATGGAATTTGTCAAAAGCCACTATTTGCGACAAGCTTCATGAAGACTGTAGCTTTGGATAACTTTGTCAAGCTTTCGTCCACTGAGGACATTGGATGGACTTCTCTTGTCACAGCCTTATTAAGTTGAGTTAAATCTACACAAATGCGAAGATTTAGGTTTAGGAACTGGAACCATTCCCAAACACCACTCGGTAGGTTCAATAACAGGAGGGATGACTCCCTCCTGGTCAGGTCTTCTAGTTGATGTTGGACTTGCCTCATTAATGGGTGTGGTATCTTCCGAGGCATGAAAAGACATACTAGTTTAGCATCTTTTCACAAAGTAATACTATATCCGGAAAAAGAGTCTTTTTGTAGGATATGTCGAGCATTCCTTGTTCCAGTCCTACTCAGGCCCCCTCCCCCAACTCTTTTTTCAGTACATTGATGACTGTATCGGTGCTGTTTCCTGCTCCTGCCCGGAACTGGAGAACTTTATCAACTTTGCTTCTAATTTCCACCCTTCTCTCACCTTTACATGGTCCATCACTGACACTTCCCTTCCCTTCCTTGACTTCTCTGTCTCCATCTCTGGGGATAGGCTGTCTACTAATATTCATTATAAGCCCACCGACTCCCACAGCTACCTCGACTACACTTCTTCACGCCCTGCCTCCTGTAAGGACTCCATTCTATTCTCCCAGTTTCTCCTACTCCAACGCATCTGCTCTGATGATGCTACTTTCCATGACAGCGCTTCTGATATGTCTTCCTTTTTCCTCAATCGAGGATTCCCCCCACTGTGGTTGACAGGGCCCTCAACTGTGTCCAGCCCATTTCCCGCATCACTACCCTCACCCCTTCCCCTCCTTCCCACAACAGCAACAGGGTTCCCCTTGTCCTCACTTTCCACCCCACCAGCCTTCACATCTAAAGGATCATCCTCCACCATTTCCGCCACCTCCAGTGTGATGCCACTGCCAAGCACATCTTCCCATCCCTTCCCCGTCAGCATTCCGAAGGGATCGTCCCCTCCGCAACTCACTGGTCCACTCCTCCATTACGCCCACCAGCTCGTCCCCTTCCCACGACACCTTCCCCTGCAATCGCAGGAGATGTAATACCTGCCCATTTATCTCCTTGCCCCTCACTATCCAAGGCCCCAAACACTCTTTTCAGGTGAAGCAGCAATTTACTTCTACTTCGTTCAATTTAGTATACTGTATTCGCTGCTCACAATGTGGTCCCCTCTACATTGGTGAGACCAAACGCTGACTGGGTGACCGCTTTGCAGAACACTTCCACTCAGTCTGAAAGCATGACCCCGAGCTTCTGGTTGCTGGCCATTTCAACATTCCCCCCTGCTCTCATGCTCACATCTCTGTCCTGGGATTGCTGCAGTTTTCCAGTGAACATCAACGCAAGCTCGAGGAACAGCAACTCATTTACCGATTAGGGACGCTACAGCCTGAGTATTTCCAGCAGTTCTTGTTTTTAATTTCAGATTTCCAGCATCTGCAGTATTTTGCTTTGATTTTAGTGTTAACAATTTCGGGAATTCTTTTTGGAAGTGTCTCCTGGATTCTTCTTGCTCAACTTCTTCCACTTTCGTTATAAGATGAAGGTCAATACAAGCTCTTTTACTTAAGAGAGATAATTCCTGATTCCTTAGAACATAGAGTATTTCTAATATTTGCTTTCTTAATATCTGCTTTCCCTTGTACTGGAGTGCTGCCTGTAGCTTCTCCTTAACTTCCAGTTCAACCCTTCCTGGGCCATGTAACTGAGTTTCTGTTGGTTGCACGTAATACATTGATAACCACAGCTCTTTGGCTGATAAGACAGTTACACTTGCTCCAGTGTCCAGTTTAAAATTAGTGACATGTCCGTTGACATATATATATATCTGCAGACCACAGTGCCTCATTAGGATCATTAATCTCACCAAGGAAGTTTTCTGATTTCTCTCCAAATGGAGGTTGTATAACTTGGTTCACCACTCTATGCTTGAATGCTTTTTCTTTTGACCCTGCGAGAGTAGAGATTTTACTTTGGCACATTTCCCAAAATGCCCTACGTTCTTACAGTGCTTTGTTTTCAGGACACTGTTCACGCCTGTGGGTCCTTCTGGCGCCACAGCGGTGGCAGGGTTTCATGCATCTTTCACTTTCTCCCCACAGTGTACCTTCTTTTCTGGTGCTTCTTTTACAACCATCTGATTAAGGAACTGTATGGTGGCTGCACGTTTCCTGAACCAAGGTCTTTCTTCACCTCTCAGGATTGCTCTGTTGTTCTTCCAGACCTCTGCTTGTTCACCAGCTGAATTGCTTTGTCCAGAGTTTATTGCAATCTTTAGATTGCAATAAACCTGATAGGGATTCATCAGCACCACCTACTACAATGAATTTTCTTAGTAGTTGAGCTCCATATTCACATCCTTCAGCTAGTCTGTAAAGGTCATTGATAAAAGCATCAACTGTTTCCACTTGGCTACTGGACCCTTATGTTTAATCTTGTCCTTTCTCGAATCTTATTGCTCCACAGGTTGAAAAAGCTATCAAAAGCTTTTAAAACTTTGTCAAATGTGGCTGCTTCATTAATGCCTTGTCTTGCAATAACATCCTCTGCTTTTGCCCCCACAGAATACAGCAATGTGTTAACTTACTCAGCTTCAGACTGGCTATCTAATTTGGAAGCAATTCTGTAGCTCAAAAATCTTTTTTGCCAGAGTGACCAATTTTGGGTTTGATTTGGTCCTTCCATGTGTCCAAACCTCTCTAGAATCATTAGTTTAAGATCCATAGCTTCTGTTTGGCTTACTTTCACTTTTGAATTTTTCCCTCCAGTATCGGAAGTTTCTCACACTTCTTCAGTCCCACGCTGACTCCCGCCATGGCCACCATTTCTCTCTGTGAAATCTTGCTGCTAGACTTTGGATTTATTTCATCCTTGTTTTACATGCAGTTTTGTAGTGTTACTGCAATGATCCTTTAACTACCTTCTCTTAGAGTGTCAAGTATTGGTAGCCTTGCTTTTTTCCGCTCCGGTTGCCACATGTAATGGCACAAACCTCGGATCTGCCCTTGCTAAGGAATTTTGATTTTCCCGGTGCTGCCTGGCTAGCGCCGTTAGGAACAAATTTTTACCCTCTTTTAGGGTTGCTCGCCAGATCCCCAATCACTGCTTGATTCTCTGACTCGAAGCCTGTGATCGCTGGACTGGATTTCTACAAGCGACTTCTCCGACTCTCCATGTCACTTTCGTCCATGGAGTAGCTCTAAAGCTTTTCAACAGCCTCTTCTCAAGTTCTGCAGTTTTGGTGCTTTTTTTAGGTCACCCTCTTTGAAGTATTTTTAAAAATTCTTCTTCTGGGTGTTTGTTCACGAGCTCACTGCTAATCACCCTGTTGTATGTTTGGTTGATATGCTGTCACCTCAAGATTCCTTAGTCTTGGGTACTTAGAAAATTAACCTTTATTACATTATAACTATGTACAGCTTCACACCAGTGTGTGTGACTCCTCTGAAGCCACGCTGTATCTCTCTTCAAGTCTCTCACATGTGATCTCTTACATCATCATGGTAGGAGGTAATCTTTACAATTTCTCAACATTAACCCTTTCAGACCCTTATACTACAGTCCCAATGCTTGAAAATTTCCAAAGGGCAAAAGATTCCGCTCATAACATTCCTGAGAATGGCAGTGTTTGAGCTAATTTTTCATAGCATGCTCATTCCTGGCTGTTCTAAGAAGTGTCTCATGTAGACCCTGCCCCCCCCCCCCCCCCCCCCCCCGCTCCACCTGCCAAGAATGAGACATATTAATTTTGTTATATGAACATTGATTCGAAAGCTGTTGAAGTGAAGAAAGGACTTGTTTAAAAAAAATCACCAGGCCCTTGGCTGGAAAAACATTTGCATATTAACAGACAGTGCTTGTGGAGACAAAGGGGTTACTTCCCTTCTCCAATTTAACCTACAATGGACTTTGAGCACCAGACATTGAAGGTGAGGAGCTCAAATTTTAGGATGACTGCTGGGATAGCTGAATCCACAAACAGATGTGGTCAGACCAGTTGGTCATGTGACTAGCCAGCTTGGCAAACTGGTTTTTCTGAATTTGTACAAACAGTTAGAACAGAGAGACTGCAAAATGCTCCTGGACTGAAGAAGGCCTCTCCTGTCTGTCAGCTCCCATTTCTTTCTCACAGAACTCCAAATCCACTCAAGACACTTGAACCCCAAGAGAGAAAAGTCTCCGACAGTAAACAAGGTTTAAAGAAGAATACTGGGCCCCAACGAAAAGCAAGATCTACCTACAATCAAGGACTCTACAGTGAGCTCGAAGAACTGTAACAAAAACCTTCTTCAGGTATTGCCTCAAACTTTTCCACTTGATTTCTTCTGCTCTTTTCTGCAGAGTGTTTATCGCATACACATGCTAGCGTGGGCACGTCATGTATCTGTAGGTGTTAACTGGACTGGTTTCTTTGCCTTATAATTGGAAACCAGTGAAAAAAGATTCACTAAGGGGGAGCTAAAAAAACGGTGTGTTTAAAATTAAACCCTGTTACGGTAAGACCAGGTGAAGGCTGAGAGGGAACCCGAGACCCCTTTCTCACCTGATCATAACAAGTCACTCCACAAAATCTATCCAGAGAAGTGATAAATGTTCCTAACTTATATTGTCATAATTTTTCCTTGACAAATATGAAATTACTGTATGTTATATTAGCGCATGGACATTTAAATATTTGTATCACATTCTGCTGTCTCCTAAACTGAATGTTATTGTTAACCTACTGAATGTAAGATTAACATCTTTGTTAAAATAGTGAACAGAGGGACATCATACAAAAGCATTAAGTGTCTGTTCACAAATATCACAAACAGCAAGTGCTAGGTTATAGTTTTTATTATCTACTCAGCTGCAAATTATGATCGAAATAGTGGCATTTAAAATTTGCAGCTAACAGAATGGATTTCCTTATTCAAATGCTATTACCTGCCCAAAGTAAATATTTTAATTCTATTCAGAAACTGCCTAATCATCAATGACAAATATGTAATCATACCTGAATGAATTACTGAAATGTGTCTGGGTGAAGAAATATATTTCAAGGATCATTATCATCAGAATATCTGTGCAAGGGAGAAACAAATTCCTCTGCATTATCCAATACACAGAAGGTTCCATATAGTGTCTTAAAATTTGGGTAAATATCATCATACACTTGCAGTCTTTCTTCTCTACTATTAGGAACAGACTGTCTTGATCATCTATCATAATTACTCATCTTCCCCAACATGAAGACATTTCAACTGAAGCACACAGGGGTCATTGAGCATGTTTGTATATTACAGTGGCTATGTTATTGGAACAGTTATCCAGCAGCAAGAGTTCCAATCCCACCATGCAAATATGAATTAGGGTTTAAAAAAAAAACCTGGAGATAGCTAGTAGTAGTAAAAACAACAATGAAGCAGTCGGAATATTGTAAAAACCCAACTTTACAGATGGAAATCTGCCGTCCATACCGGTCTAGGCTGAATGTAATGCCTGTCCCATGCTAATGCAGTTGACCAGCAAGTCACTCTATGGCCGGAGTTTTAAGTTGGGGCAGAGGCCCCGCCCACCAGCCAAAAAGTCAGGGGCTGTGATTTTACGTGGCCCAGGTCCTTAACTGGCCTCAGGTGGGAGTTCCGTCCCTCTGAGGCAGGAGGTCCCACCTCCATGAGGTGCCGGCTTGTCTTCAGTCCCAGCAGCACCAACAGGAGTGTTTGTCACTGCTGGGACTGCAACCAGCGAGAGGAGCAGCAATGGAGGAGATCCCAGAATGAGTTAAGTGTGTGCAGCCTCGCCAGGGACAATTGACTTGAACCCTGGCGAGGCAGGCGGGGCGTTGGGGGCTCCAGCAGGGGAAGCTAGTGCCATGGGGAGGCTCTCCAGCAGGGGAAGCTAGTGCCATGGGAGGGCCCTCCATGGGTCACAGGGTGCCTGATCAGGAGGGCCACCCCCAGCCTGGAAGGAGACAGGGGGTTTTACTGGGTGGTCTCCTGAGGTGCTGAGCTGCCCGTCCGCTGCTGGTAATATACCAGTGGGGGCGAGAGGAGGCCTTTAAGTGGCATTTAATTGGCCACTTAAGGGCCTTAATTGGCCTGGGGCAGGGGGGCCGTTTGTCACCTCCCCCGCTACTCGCAAAATTTCAGCAGAGGCAGGAAGGCGACGGGAACGGCACCCCCTGCCTCCCACTCAAATTTACACTCTGTCCCACCCACCTCCAGCCCACTCCCCGAAGGGCGCAAAATTCCACACCATGTATCAAACCTCTACAGAAAATAACAGTTCAAAAAGATTCTTAGGAAAACTAGGAATGGACAATAAATGCCAGCCTTTCTGGCAATCCTACAACCTCAGATGGAATTTGAAAAATTTATGAGTATCCGGATAATGATTTCTGCTGCTGTAAAATTTTCAAATTTGTTGCTATCTTGGGGCTTTACAAAGAATTTGTTGTTTAGTAGTTCTAAACTTCTGAAAAGAACAGGTTTGATTGAATAGAAATCATCAATCTTGTATCTGTACTGCCCTGTACAATTGCGTGCAGACTGAAAGATTAGTGATCTTGACTTTCATCCTTCAATCATTTATCCAATTCAGGATGTAACAAGAAGTGTTGGTAGAATTTTCAATAAAAAGTACAAAACAGGAAGTTAAAAAAACTCTGCTCCAAATTTAAGTGTTGTCTCTTGTGGCAAGCACAACAAATAATAACAAGTCTACAAATGCACAGATTTTCAAGTTGTAAATACTGTTAATGATAAGCTTTTGATTTGATTGAACAAAATATTGTTGCTTACCTGCTGCTTTTGTGATGGTTTCTTTTATTCCATTACTCTAAAATTAAATGTCAGAAGTTCAAAAATATTGACTGTTTGCTTTGCTTAATGTGCATTATAAGAAACGGTGTGCTTTTTCTAGGTAGGCAGTGTTTGACCTGATATAATAGTAGACTGAGATTATAGAACTATCAATTGATGGGCTGTAAGAAGCTGCCAGCTTTACCTATGAGACAGCTTGAGTTACGCTTCTGTGGCCGTGGTGTACTGTGTCTTCATCAATAATTTGTTT